>NC_071286.1:46344022-46661272 GCF_943735745.2 Anopheles bellator
TTTGAACTACCCAGTAGATCAGCGATCTTGGTGATCAAGTTCCGCCTTTCCGTGAGGGTACCCTTTCATTACTCCACACCACCGTCGCGCTGTGGTTTATGTGGCGCCCCCTTTTCGCCATCAAACAGTTAATGAATCAGCTTCGCACGATTTTCGCAATTTGCATTGGCCAAAACTCGACGTTTCGCTGCCACGCGGAAACCGGTTTGCGTTGCCCGAGAACGGCGGATGTGTTTTGATCCGGATCGGATGGAACATGTCAAGCACGCGCGCCGAGTGGGACCACGGGACGCACTCTTCCCGCAAATTTCCCTCTCGAGAAGTTAAACAAAATAATCCGATCCAGCTTTGCTGTCGGCCCAACGTTTACTGAACCTGGTGAATGATTAATTGTGTACGGTATGCCCATCATACTCGGGATCGAAAGTGCTGACGGAGCGAAAACCGGGCAATGCGAAAACCGGGCAATGGGCAAGGCATGCGTGATCGGCGGCTTCGGGTCGGGCGATGAAGTTGATCGTCAGCTGCGCTGCGTCCGACTCGGGCAGCGTAAACAATCCGCCGCCTTTATCCGACGACGATCCGGACTCTGCCACCCGGCGAGTGGTCAAACCGGGCGTGTATTGCAAATAACATCCGTTTAATTGCTTAAGTACCTCGTTGAGCAGCCGTTCCGTCGATGATCATCTCCGTAACGCCCCGTGGGGAGTTCCTAACCTTCGCGCGGATGTATCGTTTCCACACCCGATAATCTCCCGCGGAAGATGAAGTTGCCGCCCATGGGACCAGCTGAAATGGGGCCACGGACCGAGCGCTAGTGGGATGATATAATCCCGCTCAGGCAGCCATCGTGGAATGTAAATACCGTCCGCGGTTTAATTCATCCGACCTACGGTGGTGACCTTTCCGAGAGATACGCGGCTCCCGATATCTCGAGCGGGTCAAGCACTCAGGACCATCAATTCGATGACCGTCGAACCTCACCTCATCCCTGTCGGGATGTTTCCTATACGCACAGTCCCGCAGAGTTGCAAGACGAGTCCACGGCCGTCGGTAGCCTCGGCGCGTTTAAGCTAATTGGATTCGGTTGCCACTTTTCGAGTTTCACTTTAATTTTTCCCCGAAGATTCATGTCGGCGCACAAGATCGAGCAATTGGCGGCGATGATGATGCTGACGATGACCGAGCACTTGCAGGCCGCCCGGAGCTGATCCGAGCGCTTTGAAGTGACATCATCCGCCGGCACGATTTTATTAGTTGGATGGCTTAGAGAGAGAGATATGGCAGCGATCGTTTCGAAATCAAGCACAAGTCGAAGCGCCAAAAGTCGAAATTGAATTGGACATGTTAATTGAACCATCGGCCAATGAACGGTGTATGTCGGGGTCCCCTTTTTTGGAAGTGATCGTAGATTAGTACTCTGTGGAATGTTGTTTATTAGCTGACTTCAAGAGTAGCTCCAGAGAGTAGAGCTACCGAACCTGAGCGTTTCAGTCACTCCCAGAGGGGAGCCGTTCAACCGTAGAGCACTCGATACGCCAGTAAGACGTGTCAGTGCGCGCGTGATGTAACAAGCTTGAGTATTCATTACACTAAACCATATGCCACAGCACCGATCGGATCTTCGGATCGGAGTATGATTAATTCTCACACTGTGTTCTGGGGCTCTTTTTTCCCGAGTCGCGACACGATTCAATCCGATCCGCGTCAGAAGCTGATGACGCATGGACACACACTCTGGTACTTAGTTGTGAGGGGTTCCAGAAATACGAGGTGTGTTCAAAAAGTGTCGCGACATTTAAATTTCCGCGTGCTACGTATATCCGATTTTCGATTTTTTTTGGTCTTACTGTGGGGCTACATCAAGCGTAACGTAATGATTTTGACATTAACGATTAATGCCAAACTGCTGCGGCGCTGTCAAAACGTTTACGGCTCGCGCGAGGCGTAAACCCGAGCGTAATTATTTTTTTCATACGCTTTGCTTACAAACAGAGAATAATTTATGTTTTTATTTGCTGGTATAGCAACAAAATCGGAAATAACAGATAAAAAAATTCAGAAATCAATTAATTTCTCTTCTATTTCTATTTTCTTGGACCAAAAACACGAACGTAAACACGTTTCACGTTTCGTTTTTATATTTTTGCTGCCACACGAAGCGTAAACGTTTTGACATTACAAATTAATTTTACGCCAGTTTTCACGCTTCGTGTAGCCGCCTAGTTAGGTTGCTACACATGTCAGTGACTTATGGTGAAAAGTTAGGCTATTTTGAGTACTGAGGTGATTATTGACATCTGTTTCACTTGGACTTTTATCTTGGCTCATCCGCGACTTTTGTCTACTTCAAAAAATGGATAGCAAAGAATCTTTATCAAATTTTCTGTGACAAACGAAATGAAAAGCGCGGACGCATTAGGAATATTGACTGTGACTTATGGTGAAGCTATTAAGACCAAAAGCAGCCGATATCGATGGTTCAAAAATTTTCAGAGCCTCGAGAAGATGTGAACTCACGGATAGCCAAGTTTGGTCGAATGTGAATAGTTTTGCTGACCGTTTTCTTCGACACTATTGATGCCCAAGCTACCGCATTCTCCAGATCTGGCCTCCTGTGACTTTTTCCGTTTTTTCCTTTTTCCAAAACTCAAATTATCGCTTCGTGGTCAATTACTTTTGGAACAATTACAAACGATGAGACGACGATGAGCCAAAACACGTCCAAGTAAACCAGCTGTCAAAAATTGACTGATCGCTTAAAATGGCCGAACTTTTCACCATAAGCGAGTGAAATGAGTAGCTACAACCTAACGCCACCAAAATTCTATTATCAGATAAGAACCCCCCAAAATTGCAAATGTCACAACACTTTTTGAACACACCTCGTATGGTGCCGTGTTTGGTGGTCGAATGAAAAGGGAAACCCTTATCGTTGGGCCTCCTTTATCACAAGGTGACGCACAGATAGCCGCAGGCACGCGGGGTGCGTGCGTTGATGTCTAAACAAATGTCCGTTAATGAAGAAGATACATCATTCTTGTTTTTCGCTTCTCCATCTGCATCTGAAGTCCATTTCACCCACTTTATTTAATCTCACCCAAATAAATAGCCTCCAGCCGGGAACTTGTGTGCGTTCGTTCCCGGCGAGCTGGGAAAATCTCGCCGGCTCGGCAGTGGTTTTGAGTGGCCGTTTCCCGGTGCCAAAAATAGCGGCCGCCGCGAGGTGGGCGCAAGATTGGAGCCATTTTCATACCGGCCGGTAAGCCGGTGACTATATTTAAACCCGCGCGATTCGACGTCGCAGACGAGCGCGATAATTTTAACGCGGATTCCCGTTAGCGTTACCTGCGGTTGGAGTGTTTGTCCGCCAGCCGGATGTTTTGGCTGAGATTTTCGGCTGAGAGCGACACGGCAAACCCATAAAGCATGCCGCGTGGCTCGGACGAGGGCGTAGAAAAAGTTGGTCGACTCATAAAAATATCATAGCCAGCCACAGTAAACACCCACTTCGGTGGCTGACGGAGAAATCACAGCGTTTGTGACCGTGTCGTGCAAAGGAGGCGTTGCATTCAGCCTACTCCTAAAACTCCTGGAACCCGCGGCGTTGAAACCGTTCGCAGCGAGTTAGTGGTTTTCGCTCCTTTGCGTCTTAGTTGGCCATTGTTTGTAGCGTGCGTTTCGCCATCCGTCTGACAGATTTACAAGTTGACAGTCCGACCATTAATGATGCTAATCATCGCAGGTCGTCGTAGCCACAGCCGTGAAGTAGACACCTAATTTGTGCGCGAAACCTCATCACGAACTCGCGTGTGTATGTGGGGAGGATTTAATTACCATTCGTCCGGTGGCGAAGTGCCGCTAGTTTTCGTATGTGTTCGGAGTCCAACAGGCGGAAAACTTTCTCGCACGCCAGCCTCCCACAAGCCTCGAACGTGCCGCGTACTTCCGGTATCGACTTCGGAGAGTGATTCACGCCTTCTCGTCCGGAGCTACGTGGAAGTGTGACAAGTTGCGGAACAGCTACCCGGAAGCCATATCGTGCCGTCATTGAGGATGATCTTCTTTCACAGTAGCTGCGATCGTGCCTATAGTTGTGGGACTAAAGTGAAGTGTAGTTGGATGAAAATGCTTCGTTTCAAAGTGGACCATCAGTGCGCCATCAACGGTACACGTCTTCAGTAAAGAATGGACGTTTCGGTAAGTACTGGATCAGAACGACCACCGATGCTCTGTACTCCCGGGGAACTCCTAGACGACAAACCGACTCCGGAGCGCTGATGCCGCTCACTGCCGACCCGATCGATCATCTTTCTGGAGAGCCTTCGTCCGGATGCGATGCGACCATGTTCGGCGCCCTTTAATGGACGGTTCCCCGTCCTCGGCGTTTTCACATGTGCCCGCTACGTTTACTTTGTGCCCGTCCGGATATTGAATCTCAGCCAAATAGAGAGACAGCGGCCTGCGGCCTATAAATTGTTCCGTCCGGCCGTTATCGGCTCGTGAGTCTTGGGAAGTATCTTATCTGGGGCCGCTTTTTATGACAAACGAGAGTTTCCCGTGCCCGAGTGGTCCGCCGTCCGTTGGTGCCCTTGTCAAAACTCCTACATTCCAACCATAAATTTTCCGGACGCACCCAGTGGCCGGGAGTTTTCTTCCGCCAGATGTCCCGCCGCTTGCCAGAGGGTGCGCTGCGGTTATCTTTCGCCCGAAAAACTATGACAAAAAAGTCCAAGAACCGACTGAAAACAGATTTATTGACTTCACACTTTCCTTTCAACGGCGGGCCGGAACGGCCAGCCCGGCAGGTTTTCCTCAGCTTCTTCTTGAGTGCAGACCTTTGACGGATACGAGGGAGAAAGTACCGGTTGCGCCCTTCCCGGAGTTCGAAGCGCGCGTCGGTTAAGTGCGCAAGTCCGGCGTGTACATTTGTAATTCTCAAGAATCCCGGGAACCCGTTCCTGGGTCCACTCTCCGGAGATGCGCGCCGCGAAAGTGCAGCGCGGTCCGTGGGCGCAAGGTGCAAACGCGGACACAGCCGAAAACACGGATAATAATAATGTCGGGTAATATGTTTACATTCCCGGTTCTTTTTGGGGGAAGATAAATATTGTTCATTCACTCCCGGGTCGTCCGCGCTCTCATCGTGTAGCTCTGGGCCGGAGGGCCCTCCGAAATAGAGGGACCGCGGAGAACATGACGGGAACTTCCCAGATGATCTGCATGATGATGAAATCGACGATCGAGCAACACTGACACTGACTGCCGCCGGTGCTGATGTTGGTGGTGATGTTGATTTCTTTACGATACACGGCCCGGGCCCCACGAGCCAGCTGGCGGGGCACGGCACTTAATCGCCGGGAATCGAGTTTCGAGTTTCGTCTAAAAATAATATTGATCCGCAAAGAGCCAGTCCCGAAGCGGTTCTGGGCACCCGGAGTGGCCGGGTTTTGGGCGGGGTTTCCCTTTGCTTTCTTCCGTTGCACTTCGGTTGGAATTCGTTCTCCCAACTTCCGTTCCGAAGACGTCGGTGGCTTCCGGTTGACTTCCGCATACAGAAAGAACGCCTAATTAAAGCAAAGTGAAATCGGCGCTTCGGTGCTTATACCGCGATTCCCAAGTTTCCATTTTATTAAGCAATGCCATAGTTGCAAACATCATTGAAGAAGGGTTGCCAGCGTTCAATCAAGATTATGCTCAAAAGTATAGGCCTACACCCCGAAGGCGATTGTCACGACCGATTGCCAAAACCATACGATCGGTAACCTCTAAATTGAAGCCCTCCGTCATGTAACCTACTGCCAGCGACCAATTAGCAATCATTAAACTATGCCTCCATGCGCAACGCCATAGCTCGGGATGCTAGTCATGATGTTGAAAGCTGCCCACGGGCCTCTCTATTACATCGATGCACTTTGCTGGCCGACTCGGCACTCGGAAAATCGATGCCTTCAAATACCACAACTTTCCTGTGCGCTACGGAATTGCACCTCTCAATCCGTTGCAGTCGATGGCTCTCGCCATGTTTGGGAAATGGTGCTGGTGCGCGTTGGAAAGTCAAGAGAGACCAGAGTCGCCCGCGCTTTTAGTGTCTGGAACCTCACGGAAGAAGGACTGTGGACGTTTATTGAACATATTGTACGTTGGCGCGTTGGCGACCTCCGTTACCTGCCGCCGGCACTCGCAGTTCGATAAGAAGCCATTCTCTCGCTCTGTCTCTCTCTCTATGTTTCCCTTCTTCTCTCTCTAGGCTGAGGAGAGAAAATAGTTTCTTGTTTCGAAAGTAAACTGTTAAACCATTAAGTGAGCCATCTTTCTTTGCCCTCTTTGGCGGACGGCATCTTTACCCAATTTCCTGCGGTACCTCCGGGAGATGCATCGCCCAGGTCCAGCCGAAAGGACCACCGATCGAAAATATGTTTCCCCCGGCCCGTTCTCTCTTGTGGCCCGTTGTCGGGCTGGACCGCTAAGTGATGCGTGTCGCCAGTAGCTCCAAAATAGGCTCTTTCCGGGTTCCGTCGTTGTCGGTGCGTCCACTGGAATGCGTGTGGTCGATCATGCAGTGCGGATGCTGAAAGTGCACTTCAACCCAAATCGATGAAGCATCTCTCTTTCGAATGAAGAAGACGAGATAGGTCGCAGAATACAAATAGCCAACCGAACATATTTCTCTATATTGCCCATAATCCAGTCAAGATAGTCAAAGATATGATAAACTAAGAATACACAAGACGATTATCCGCCCTGTCTTGTATTATGGATCGTAGAACTGGGTCCTGATTCAGTCTCAAAAAAGCAGATTGTATGCTTTCGAGAGAAAGATCCTTAGAAGAATCCTTGGCCCAGTGAAAGAAGGAGAATTGGGGAGAACCAGATACAATAGAGAAGTCTATGAAATATTGATCCAGAAGTTTTTATTATGATAAAGAAACAAACATTTCAAATGGGATGTGCACATTGTAGCAATGGATGAGTCAAAGATCCAAAAAAGACCCTATTGGTAGGACAGCGACCATAGCCTTTCAGTCTTTCGAATGCGACAATCTTTTGTGGCTCCCGCCGTGGCTGTCGCTGGCAGCACTGCCAGCCAACCATTGAACTACTGCTGCAATCGACGACGGGCTCGTCGTGACTTGTTTCAAGGGCGGCACGATTTGCTCATCCGCTTCAAACACGATGAGCAATCCATCCAATTTGTCACTTGTTGGTGTGTCCGTAGTTTATGGGTTCAAACAAGAATTGGGACCATCCGCGGTAACTCAAGGCTCTGGCGAGTTCCACTAGCACACCGAGCAGCTTAGCTAATCTTGAAGGTCTTAATCCACTTCGGAAACCCAACTGATATGTCAGCCCGGCACGGGCGCTTGACTTGATAACGTAGCCGGCGTCTGGTTCGGTCTGGATCCGGTTGTCTGGCGTGTTGTTTTGGAGTTTTCGACCGAGAGTCTACAGAGCATGACGAGTGACGAGTCCGGGGCAGACCCACCCAACTGATCGTTCTCCGTTTGTATGTGTTTTCAGCGCAAAGCGCGGTACACCGATACCTCGTACCTAATCTTCCAGCAGCTGGACAAGGGTGGAGTCCGGTACGCGTTCCCACTCGTCGTCGGCCTCCTGCAGTCACCGCGCAAAAGTCCGCCCAGTGAGCGAAGGCCCGAGTCCCCGAAGGTCCCGTCCGGTGACACCGCCAACGAGGCGCTCGTGATCGACAGCCCCGAGGAGTCGATTCTGGGGAAGCACAAGAAATGCAGCACCTACAAGGCGAAGGACACGCGCAAGTCGGCCGGCGGTGGAATCCCCCGGCGGCAGAGTAAGATCGTGGAGAAGCGCCGCAACCGGCGCAGTTTGGAGCTGAAGTCGGTCGAGGAGTTACCGCGCGAGGAGGAAGAAACCAAAGAGCACCAAAGGCAACCGGAGGAACCCGGAGGTCCGGACACGTGCGCCGCCGCCGGTCAGGATGAGACGAAAGTGCAAATCTGTGATATATCCGGCCGGGCAGGAACCGACGCCGGCGGCCATCGGACGATCAGTGTCATCAGCAGTGACGAGCCGGACAGCGTCCAGCAGAACATCCAGGTGGCGGTGGACTTTCACCATCGGCCCAACTCCGACGTTGAGCCACCTTCGGGTCCTTCGCGATCGATCGTCGAAGCGAACAACAACGATCTGAAGTGCAAAACCCAGAACGAAGCCCCGACTCCTCGAGCGGTCGACTCGGACGTGGAGTCTGTCAGCACACTGACGCCCAGCATCGGTCCAGGAGCGGACCTACGAGTGGATGAACCACCGCGGCCAGTGTCCGACCTGTCGGCGACGTCACCGGGAGTCCACCGAGTGGCGCCAAGTGTACAGATCCGACGCAAACAGTACCCGTACGAGCCGTGCTATCTGGTGGGCTCGGAGTTCAGTGACACAAGTGATTTCACCGACACGGCCAGCAGCGTCGCCAGTGACCTAGATGAGGCCGAATACGCCCGGGTGGAGCTCCGCAAGGTAGGTGCCGCACGCGTGACAGCCGGATCACGTTTCAATATTTGCTCGCCAAAGGATTGTCCGACGCGCCCCGCGAAGGTGCGATATCGGAAACTGATAGCCCGCCCGTCCGGCCAGACTTTGATGGACTTGTCGGACTCGTCGCGCATGGCTGGCGGCAGGATTGAAACAGTGCCCCAAAGGGACACTCTAATGGGAGCCAGTATGTCCAGCGGTCGGTTCAATGTGTCCAAATATTGGAACGGGTCGACTTCTGGTGACGTGCGTGTTGTGCGGTGCGCCTGAGGTCTACGAGGGTGCGGTCAGCGGTCACGCGATTGATAAGCCATTTACGCGTTGATGTTGCTTCTTTATGGTGTGGTTTGTGGTTTTGATTGGTCCGCGCTCGTGGTGGTCGTTTACGTCTCACACACCGACGGTCAGACCTTTTTTCGGGTCTTCCTTTTGGGCGGGTTGATGGACGGCTGTCTGGGGACGGTTGGAAAAAGTGTACCTCAGAGATCCGACCGGGCGGTGCGGACCGAGATTGATCCATCGGTTCTTTACGACGTGCCGGGGGCTTTTATGGCTACCCGGAAAGGTGCGTTAAAGTGTCTCCACCGAGGGAGCACAACCGTTTCCTCACACCGTAAAACGGGAGAGTCAGAGTCCAAGATGCATCGGATGAGGGCTTCGTTTCCCAATTCTATCCATTTACATTTGTTAACGATGTTTATCGTTGGTACCTTCATTTTACCGATTGACATGCGATGTCAATTGATACGTTAAAAGAACAGCCAGACGCAACATGATATCGGATTGACGGTGAAACTTTGTCTTTCTAACGGATTTGTCGTCGTTCAGAGAAAGCCATCTCAGTCTCGTGTGGCGTTACAGCGTTATTTTGCGGTCGAGCTCCTCAGTGTTCACGCCAGATGGCGCGGCTAGCGCGCGCTTCGCTCTCGAGTGTGTCTCGGCTAAGCGATGGCGTTAAGCGTTACACAAATTCCAATTTCAAATTTATGCTCGTTGGAAAGGTGATATTTCACACTAAAAACACATTGTTGGGCTAATTTTGTTAATTCCTAGCCGGTTGTGATTTAAAGAGAGAATTTGGTACAATTTACGTGTAATTTTAATTAACTTATAAGCGGATAGTCCTATAACACCGACCGCGCGGAGTTCACACAAAATAAGCACGTGTCGATGCTTGCGAAGATCGGATGCGCCGGCATGTTTCCCACTCACGACCGGCGATTGTGTGCGGTGCCGGGAGCAAAATATGTGAACAATCTATGCTTTCTATACTTCCCGGCTCGGCGGTGGAACCGTCTGTTATTTTCCCGCACGTAACCAACTCATTATTCGGAAACTCTTGGCGGATTCCACGATGCCGACCGCACGATAGCGGGCCGTCGCCGGCCCGCGGTCAGTTTCCGCAATTTCGCTGGCGCTTTGGGATGGTGATTCCGAAAATTAAATTGTCTTTACAACCGTTGGGTTGCACTTTCGGGCCGAAAGGGTAATTTATCGCAAATTAATCACCAATCCGCAGCGGCATCCCTTGGCCTTGGGCTTGACCGTTCGCTGACCGACTGGCCCACTGTGGCCATGTTCACCACTAGAAAGCAGCGACCCGACCCGGTGCCGGTGCCGGTGATGGAACCGTGATAAAATCTCCTGACAGGCCGGCTGGCGGCAATGTGCCGCAAAGGCCTGAAAACCGGCCTGCCATCGACGGCCTGTGCAGCAGATGTGGGAAGCGCACGGACATCACGGTCCATCGCGAGCGAGAGGATGCGCGTGTTTGTTGCTTTAAACGTTCTCGGGGCTGGGGTCGCGGATGGATCCCGCGGGTGGATGGTTCCTTAAAAGCATTAGTGTCTTATGTTTGCCTTCTATCGCCGGAACAAATCGATCACCCGTGGTTCACCCGGTCGGGTTGTGTGCCGTGGGGCACAATGTACTGCTTGGTGCTGGTAGTTGTGATGGTTGTCTTTTTAATGCTCTCGCCGTGCACTGCCCTTGTAGGTGCCAGGGTGGGCGATTTGTAAACAGAACGCTGTTCCCCAGGATGAAGTTGCCGATCGGGAAATGTATTTTTATTTGTCCATCTCAAATTTGACGTATCCAGCCCGTTGGTCAGCGCTTTTGACATTCAACACGTCTAGAAGGTGTCCATGACGCAAATTGTGCAGGAAGCGATACGTTCCCGGGAACATTGTTTTTGCAGACTGGACGCTTCACGCTCCATTCTGTATCTGTCATCGATATCCGGCAATGGGATGGATTTTTAAACGATGCTGTTCGCTTGAATTGCAACCGTTTTTTAGGGACAGTCCCCACGAGGATTATTCAAATTATCATCTTTCGCTGGATATTTAATTTGCATAACCAACCAAGCGATGCTGATCACCATTTAGGTCCCAGCGATTGCAGGTTTGAAGGCAGACCTCGGGTCGGACATTCGGCGAAGCAATATTCAAATGATATTGCCGTTCGAAGATGATTGCGACGGTTGCAAAGGTCACAGGGTTTCCCGAACATAACCTTGCATCTAGAAACCAGATTTCCGATGGCGAGCCAAATGATGAGATAATAAGCGCTTCTTTCTTGAACGTGAAGCAGCCGATTGTACTCCTTAACCAATAAATAACCAATATCGAAGAGAAATTGCTTATCTGCTTCGATCGATCTGGTGCTGCCTACCGTAGTGACGATACACGCGGCGGACTTGGCGTCGATCTCGTGCTGGGTGCTCTGCGCCGTACCTGGGAAACCGCCGCGCACCAGGAGCCGTTATTTCGTTTTATTTACTTCGGCCCGATAAAGATGCAAAGGACGTTAGGCCGCGGCTCCGGTCACTACGGCCGTCGATTTGGACGATTATGCGCTTTAATAGACTCGTAAATTATATCATCATGACACGTCCGCGTGGATTGCGGCGCTGTCTTGCGTTTATCTTGCGCGCCACTCCCAGCTGACCCGAGGTCGGCGCTAGTCGGACTCCCAGCGGGCGAGATGAGCGGATCCGAAGTGGCCGCCAAACAAGTCGGATACCCGGCACTAGTAGCAAGCGCAGTCCCACCGGGGAGTCGATTTCCGGCGGCCAATCTTTTGCGGCCTAGGAGAGAGAAAGTAGTTTTTTATTTCAGTTGCACGAATTGGACGAAATGTTTGCCATTTCCATAGGCCTGCGGGACTTGCTCAGACTAAGAGATTACTCACTGACGATATGGGTACACAGAAGTAGAATAACGTAGATCTCCTAGGGGACAAAAGAAAATGTGATGAACTAAATTACTATGACGATGAACTGTGAACTCTTTTGATTCTTCAGCGCTTGTCAAGATGGTCAACATTTTGCAACGTCACCCTGGGCAAGTGAATTAACAACACTAGGTTGTTCAATAAGTTCTTTGCCTCGATAACAAAAAGATATTTTTATGGTTTGAAATACACTTTATTATTCAGTATGGCCTTCCTGAACCTCAACACACTTGTTCCAAGGAGACTCCAATTTATAAATTCCATCCATGAAGTAAATACTGGAACGCCTTCAAAATACGCTTCCACAGCTCTTATGACGTCATCATTTGATGAAAAAAACTTTTCACGCATGATTTATTTTTTGTGTCTGAAAATAGATGGATGTCGCTAAGGCCCTAGTGAATACGGATACTCCAACGATTCTGAGTTTAATTCATGGATTTTAGCCATTTCGTAAATGCTCTTGTAGCCTGGTGAATTATTCCATTTTTAGCGAATGCGGAATCCGTTTTGCAAACAGCTTTCTGAAACCCAGTATTTCACTCAAAATAACGGTTATACTGCTCAATGAGATGACTAGACCTTATCCTAAATCTTTTTCAATGAATTGACGATTTTCCAATGCAACATCCCGTATTTATTCTACGATTTCAGGTGTTGTGTCTGTTTTTGACATTTTTGACATGGATTGCCTTAAAGTCTAGTCCGACCACGTTTAATCTAAGAAACTACCATTTTTATTTACTAATTGAAGGCGAAGAGTCCTTATACACTTTCAATATTCTTCAATAAATTTGCTTGGCTCTTAAGGCTTCCAAAAATAAAAAGTGAATCACTGCAAGATACTTGATCTTTCCCATTGTAAAAAAATACTGTAAAATGCCGATCTTAAATGGTTTGTAAAAAAGGATTAAGAGACCGATTGAAATGAAACTTCACATATGTTTATTTGAAGAGTGTATCAATATAACAAAAAACACCTCTCTGCTATGAAACAACTTATTGAACACACCAGCAGTTAGGAACTTCAACGCTACGAACGCCTCTTCACGATTACAGGACGTCGGTGGCACAATTTACGAATAAATTATGGTTGCATCTGCATTATGGAAAAAATCATGATAAACGGCAAAGGAACTTCGCATTTAACCCGTCCAACCGCTGTCTGCTAAGAATGGAGTACAGTCGCTCACAAGACGTCACGTGGCGCATCCGTGGCCAGTATTCCAGTACCGAGCGCAAATACGCTGGCATCTTGACACATCAAACACTGTCAAAGTATCATATTTTGCTCAGTGTCCTGACGCGCACTTCACCTACTTCTCACCCAGAGGGCCCAGGTCGTCCGACGACGGCCGTCCGTGGCGATCGCAAATTCCTGGCCGTCACCACGGATTTCTCACTCCCGGTGTTTAAACGAGGGCTGTGCTGCGGAAGGAATTTGCGGCTTTGAGGGCGTACAACAACACCGATGACAGACCAACCCCCCACTCCCACATGACGATGCAGTTTGGCCACCGCCTGCCTCAGTGCGCTATCACCGCGATCGTCTTGCGCGGTGAACAAAAGGCTGCGCAAAATTGGAACAGCGCGCCTCTTGGTGCGGAGAGGCACACTTGGCCCACTTGGCACCGAGCAAGTAATTTGCGCACAACGATAATAAATGATCGCGCGTAATCGCGTCAAGATTTACGATGTTTTCGAACGATTTATGGCGAAGCGAGCGCGGGCGTTGCGCTCGGGGCTTGCAGCGTAGGGATGCAATCTGCGCCGCGCCGAAGAATACGCGATTCTCGGCAGGATCGGCGGGTTTGTTCTTGGCCGGACTCCGCTCATAGGTCACCGGTTCCAGGGTACGGTTCCGGGGGGTTTATCCAATTTGTGCGCTCCGCTGGCGGAGCCGAATTTCACTTCAACGCACGGAACGTAGCATTACAATCACATAAATCATGGCGGGCCACTTTCTCGCCATCGAACATCGCGAAACAATGCAAACATGGCGCAGTGCACGATAAACTTGACCGCAGAGGACCGATCAACCGAGCAAGAGGTTTATGATTTTATGCTCCCCGAGTGAACCATGACGGTGATCCGGCGAGATCCGCCTTTGATTGATGGACCACGTCGTCGATCGGCACGTGCGTTTGCGAAATTCGCCCGACTGATCCGCCCAGCGGTAGCTCATCCTCCGGGCCAGCTGATTGACACATTTGGACTTGAAACCGTCGGCCCGATCGTGGTTCGGCTTCGGGAGGAATGCTTCCGACCTGACGGGCGGCCTCGTCTGATGGCCGACCGCACCGTTATTCCGCCGATCGCCGACCGCGTGCTGATCAAAGTATGAACAGGCACCGATAGCCGAGGGCCGACACCGACGGGTGTCTAAATAGTCGGGAAAGCGGAAAAGCCGGCCCCCCGGCTTGGAATGTACGCCGTGTGGCGGTGATCTCTAGTGGCGGCTACGTTTAACGTCACGCGTCTAGGTTGGGCACCGGTTTTGCTGTTTTTACCACGGCTTTTAGGGGTTGTGAAAAGGGCATTACATCACGAGATGAGATCATTGTGTTTTTTGAGGGATAAACTTGTTTTCCACTCGCCGTCCGACCTTCGGGACAATTAGCGTGTGGGCGCGTTCGATGTTTAATTTTTATATTAAAATTTTCCCGATTCTGCTTATATAGCTGCTCCTTTTCGAGGCTCTCAAAAGCTGCACCAAAAGCTGCTCCCAAAGTTGTTGGGTTGGTTTCGGAAAAAGTTTACAAGTTTCTTGTCTCTTTTTAATTTTGTACAGACAACTTTCAACCTCTTTTTTACTTTTAAAGAACGGACTGAGTCGTATTTTTTTAATCTATACTTAATTCTATCGACATAACATACGCATAATTCTTTAAATGTCTTTAAATTCTTTCAACTATCGGCGAAGAATGGGGCTTTAGAAATTCCCAATTCCATTTCCATAAAACGCAACGACGATTTCCGCTCAATTTTGAGAAAATCACGCACTTTTTCGAGGCTAGCGAACTTGGCTTGGCCGACATTAAGGTCGTCGTTGATGTCTTCACGTCCGTTTCTGAAAAGCGTATACCACTCATGAACTCTGCCACGCCTCTGCCTTTGCCAATCATCACCATAAACTTGATGCATCAATTTAAACGTTTCGGTTAACGTTTTACCGAATTTAAAACAATTTTGTTTTCTTTTGTATTATATAGGCTTTGAGCTATAATGGCCTAACATTCGTCTCCATTTAATTTGTACATTTGTACATTTGCCAATTTTGTACAGACAACTTCCAGCCTTGGAAGACACAAACTTAGAGTCACGTCGAACCGCGGATTTAGGTGGATAGGGCCCTCTTTGCTTCAGAACTACCGGTAGTGCCGGAATCCCTTGCCATTTCTCGACGGACCGATCGGGGGACCTTTGGCGACCTCACGAACGGAGCTGCTGGACCGGTCGCTGATGGTGGTCGATTGATCGGTTTCGGATGCTCTTTGGGGGCTGAAGACGGGCCGACCGAAGCCCATTTCTGGTGCCCACTATTTTAGCTAATCCCGTTCCGCAGCTCACGTCAGCCTCGGTTCCCGCCGTACAGCTCATGCTGTGGCCGTGGCGCGTATTCTGCCCATATATGGACGCAGCATAATGCAGCCCACCACACGGTGGCGGCACGGGAATAATTGAGTCAAATAAGGAAGTGAAAAGCTTTGCTCGGGAGTCACTGCCCGTTCGCCCGGAACTTTCTACGGCTTGTGCGCTGGCCGATAAACCTGGGCCAGGGGTTCGGGGTTTTTTTTCTAATGAATCTTGTGGAATTGGCTTTTCGGGGAGCGAACTGGCGACTGGCGGCTGGGCCAACTCGTGCGTCGAGTAGTTCTGCCGAAGAATTCCATGCTCCGCCGGTCGGTCGGTACCTGCGAAATGACGCAGATTAATGATAGGAATCGTGGAGCGTTTGACGACTAAATTTAGACCAGGGCACGCATCTTAGCCGGAGCCGGGATGATCTGGTAAGCGTCAGGCAGCGCGCGCCGTCGGCCCCCGAGAAATGATCGATCGCTTCGTTGCGTATCGCAAGGCGTAAATGTTGGCGAGTTAACGGACTTGTTTCCACATCCGTTCCGAAAGGTATGCGGCGGCGGCGGCGGCGTCAGCACTCCAGAAGGGCCTGCCTGACCAGGTCCTGGACCTCGATTTATTGGGCGGTGCGCATCGCCCGGACCACCAGAGTCCTGCTGCTCCGCCGGAACGCCTCGAATGTCAATAGCAAGCAATTAACGGGTTTCGAGCGCGCAGCGCAAGGGCCCATTAATGTCAAGCGGCGGTGGTGCTATCAAAACGCCAGGTCGACCATTTAAATTGATCACCGTTTACCAGGTACCGTAGTTGCCGTAGTTGGACTTTAACTGCAAATTGCCTTTGCCGATTGATGGTGGTGACTTTTTTTGCGCTGGGGCCGAGCGGAACACCGAACTGATATCCCCGTGCCCGAGGGCCCGATAATAACTTCATCTGTAACTGGATAATTAAGCGCTGCTGTTGCCTGTAGCTGTAGAGTAGCGAGATTCCCGAGAGACCACTTTCAGGAATCATGGTTGTCGCGCTACAAAGTTGCTCCGCTTGCAATTCGCGTGGTTCGAGGCAAGGATCACTCGTCGTAGGAGGTCCATTCGCTGGCCCTAAGCCTGCTCTGTTTTCACCAATAAATCTACGTACTATGCGAGCGGTCCCAGCGTATGTGGCGCCGACGTTAACCACACGAAAAGGGGGCGAAAGTGGCCCGTAACGAGGCGTGTTACGATCGCCATGGGTGGTTCGCCCTCCCCAGGGTCCCGCAGCGCAGCGTTTGCAGCGTGCCAGTAAGTCACAATTAATCCGAAGGTCAATTTCACCAGCCGTTGCATTCCAGAAGGGAAACCGATCACGGTCGATTAAGTGTCCCGCAGAGCAGTAGCTCAGCATCCTTTGGAACTTTGCTCGATACGATTTGAATAGTAGGACTTGACATTCGAACTTGACCCCGTACCGGATGACTTTCTAGACTCCCTATGGCTTCAGCTACTGTAGGTTCGATTGAGGTCGGCCTCCTGGACTCCCCAAGAGATCCATCCTCCTGCCGCGCAGGTTCTGGGATGAAACTGATACCAATCTCAAGCCGGGCGTAGGTGTTGGTCAACGTGGTGAAGGCCACCGCTCGGTTACTTCTAATTCCGGCGCCGTTGCTCAATTCTCTCCTTTCCGGTTGGCAACTTAATGGCCGCCCGTCAGCCGAACGCGGCGTTCCGGAGGCGCTCACCATGTTTACGTCCGAGGTCAACGTGGACGGGGAAATGAAACATCGCCCCCAGAACTTGAACTCGTGGGGGGAGGTACATTCCACTTTGGCAGAAGTAAAATGCTGCGCCCCATTGAGCCCTGGACCAGCCAGCAGGCCGGGGGCCACTCTTGGGCAACGTTGATTGACTGGTTGATTAAAGTGCGTTAACTGTTTACCAGCAGCCGGGCCCAGGGTAATGGTGAAAAACGACAAGATTCACGCCGCGGCTCCCGGAGAAAAATCGGCCTCCATTTACCTCTCACCGGCCATTTTTGTTGTTGGCCAAACATCGAAACGTGCCAACCGTACCCTAACGGTTCTCTCGGCCCAGACGCTCCGCTAGCCAAGTCCTAGCGAAGCCATTCTGCTTCGGACGGTCAAGTTCGTTGCGAAAGAAACCGGACCTTTGCGCGATCGCTTGACTCGGCTCGCCTGTCGAATCCACGGCCCCATCGTCGGCGGAAGTTGGTAACCGATCGTCTCGGGATGTGGGGGACCTAAGCAAACAAACAGACGACCTGGACTGGCAACCAGCTTGATGTGCGTTTTCACTCTGTGTCTGTGTTGGGCTAAACATTACCGAATGGTCAGAGCATTCGGTCCAGATACTCCACCATCGCGAGGGACACATTCCCTGGCCGGGCGAAACGCTCCGACCCGCATAGGACCATTTGAGCCGCCCTTCTTGGTCCCGCGTAAAATGTCGGCCAGTGGCATGGTCTCGAAGCAGATCACGCGAAACCGGGACGTCTCGGAACCAACCAACACGATCCACGTTTTATTCTAGCCGGTTGTGGTGGCAATTGTGTAAACAATAGTACGGCAACACCAGCGCGCGGCGCGTCGGCGGCATGTGGCATACATGATAAATGTATTGGCAAGCTGAAATTTTCTCCCGCAACATACCGAGAGGCGAAGCGATCGGCTTTTTCTCGGCCCTGGGCGATGGCGTGTGTGTTGAGAAATGTGTCCGGACGAAATAAATGAACGCGCCCGCGCGCCTGTGAGGTTGCGTGAGAGCGCAGACCACGACACAGAACCCGTTTTCGGGAACAAGAATTTGCAGTGGAGTTGGGTTTCGGCGTGTTGGTGGGTCTGAATTTGTTTGGAATTTTCACCGATCGTAGCATCGATCGTTGGTATGCCGGTTATGCTGAGCTATGCAGAGATCTATTTTAAAAGTACTTACCAATAGAGTTCAATCTGGAAAAATGCTTATAAAGGGTAGCTGTGAAATTATGAAGTCGCAATTTTACAGAATTTTACTTTGTCGGTTCAAGTGTCAAAATTTTGGTTGAATGTCTGCCATTTTAGAAAATAAATCGCTCAACAGCAGAACAGCGTTTCAAGATTATTTAAACTTACTACCAAAGATGGGATTACAACGTAAATACCTTCCGAATCGTCAGATGTGACTTGGGTCGTCATAATCTGTACAGGGCATTGGTATGGTTGTACGAAAATTGGAAAAAACGGCTGCTGTAAGTGCACGTTTGACCAAAGGCCCAAAATACGCCGAATGGATTCTTGAATCACGCTCCGAAAACGCTAAATTTTTCAGCACAAATTTCTTCAGCGACGAGGTACACTTTTCACTTGATGGCTTCGTAAGCAAGCAAAATGGCCGTATCTGGGGCACTGAAAACCCTCAATCGATAGAAGAGTGGCCGTAATATCCAGAAAAGGAGAATGTATGGTACACATTATGGGCTGGCGGCGTCACATTACCCTATCGACGAAGGGAGGACCACTATACCTTCAATTCGGAGCGATACCGACAGATGATAAAAATTACTTTGGCTAGTAAATGAAGTTGAAGAAGTAAATGATATGTGGTTTCCATTAGACGGAGCAACAAGCCCCACAATGCAAAGTGTATATGCTGACAAGCTTTAGAACTTTGGAGCATTTGAAAAAAAAAAAAACATTCGTCAAATTATGGCCGAGGTAACACGCGAAATGTGCAAACAAGTCATTGAAAATTATCTTGTCCGAACCAACTATTGCCATAGGTCCCGAGGCGGCCATCTGAACGGCATTGTGTTTCATGCATGGTAGCAAAGTACAAACTTTATGATAAAATTTCATCGAAAACTGATTTTTTCATGTGATTTTAAAGTTCTTTTTTTTAAACTAGAAAATAAAAAACTGTAATAACATAATCCGGTCACTAACGGATTCGACTTTTCTGGTTCAACTAGAGCCCTTTCATTAATCTGTCAATATTCCTGAAGAATTGTATCGGGTAATGCAAACACGTCGAATGCTAGGATTTGTTAACCTTTTTCAGTTGAAGTTAAGATGAATTGAAAGTGAACTAACACCCTGTGATTTCCATCGATCTATATTTTGTGGATTTGTTTCCATATCCTTCATACTAAATTTGTTCCTGTTTTGGTATTCTTTCAGGTAAGCGTCTCAACTGTGCCTCTTCTAAATGGCTAGCTGTGTGTATGTACAAGGGCCGAAAGCCAGACGATCAGTACGTACAATTTATCAAAAAGGCATTAATGCAATGCCCCAACGGCACGGTGCGCCACGGTGCTGAATCCTTGCTCCATTAACGTGTTCGCACTCATCTGCATAACCGTTCGGTTTTGTGTCGAGTGCTTACCTGTAAATCATGCGCTTCTTAGCCTTCAGGTTACTTCTGAACAGCCGCCAGGAAAGGCCGTTACGAGGCAGCAATCAACGAGCGGCTAGAACGTGCCGCTGTCTAATGAAACGACTACGTTTGCGCTGCCACCAGCGGTGATCTAACTGGTGATCCTCATGCATATATGCATAGAAGCGGATCGCAACATTACAATTTATCGCTTACTCGCCACTTGATAAGGTGTAAGCTGCTCAATCGAATCTAATCCGTTTCACAGGCATTCGCGCCCGACCAGCAACTCGATTTCTGTATTCAAATCACTTTGTCGAAGTGTAACGAAACCATCACTCTCTCGTGCTGGATCCGGATGATTCCTCTTGTGACCTTGTTCAAGATGGGTGTGCCCCGGCGTGGCCAGGAGTCGAACCCCCCCAGCAGTGCGATTTGTACTGTTTTGACGGAATCATAAAAACCCCGTTAAACCATCCGGACCCAAGGGGCTTTCCGTGAAGTTCCCTTGAGGGTGATAAAGCAATCACCAGCTACGCTCACCCTGAGCTCGGGGATCGGGCTGGACCAGCCACTTGGGATAATTTTCTGGGAATCCTTCAGTCTTCAGTCTAGCTACCCCTTGCGCTTCGCGCGAATCGCATTGCGCTCTGTGCAAAATGTGCGAAAACTAATAAACTCGGCGGAGCGTAATTTATTGAACAATTGCCGAGCGCGGAATGGAAGCGGTGGTGGTGGCAAGAAATTAAATGTCTTCTCATCTCGGCCTTCGGCCCGCTTCCACATCCTTCATCCAGCGGCTCACGGGGGTATCCATTTTCGCGGCGCGATCGCGATCACGATCGATGCTTGTGTTTCCGTTTGCGTGTCAGCTATGATTAGTCTTCCGTAGGGTCGGCTTTCCCCGGTGGCGGTGCGGAGCGATCCTGCGGAGTGTTTGTCGCTGTGCATGTGTCCGCTCGTTCCCGTGATGGGGTGTGCATGATTTGTGCCGCGCTGCTGACGAGGAATTGGCTTGTTAGTGGCAGTTCCATAAAATGCTTCCTAAGCAAACATTAATCTGCCGCTGCGTGGAAAACGAAGCGCGTTATAGAGATGTTCCGCGGCGCTAGGCAAATTCTTTCCGACCTCCCTACAGACCGACGGGAAGGATAAGGGAAATTATGACGCCCATAAATTAGCGTCGCCATTTGTTGAACCAACCAACATGCAGCATTCGATTCGAAACGTTAAGACTTCTGTTCGGCACCGTGATGCGCTTAATTGAAAAAGGGAACACATTTTTATGGGAATAGTTCACTTTATAGCGCTGGGCGTGCATAATCGTTTCGCAAGGACGAACCAATAAACATTCGGACGCACAACCCGTTCCACTTGATAGATCAAACGTAAACATCGCTCTGTAGCATCGCTTCCCGATCTCTGCTTGAGGTTATTTTTAACCATTTCAAGTAGACGTTCGATGCCTCGAAGGAGGGCTGTGCCTGCCGATCGCAGTAATTAATAATCGCTCAGAGCGCATGTCTCATTGCTAATCATACCCTACGACGCGCGCGCGCGCAACCGGCCATGTATTCTTTTATGCGAAAACATAAATTCTTTACACTGTCTGTCGTCGTCGACCGACCGACGGACGGACCGTGCTAGAGGCCCCGTGATTAGTGCTGGCCTCCGTTGGCCTTTGCGTACATGTTTTGATTGAATCATTCCGTGGCATCACCACATGGCGTTCGACACGTTTTTATATTGCTCCGCCAGCGGCCAGCGAATTCCCGTTTTGACCGGGGACTCTCTCGTTCGCTCTCTTCCTCTTAAGCAAAATATTACCGCTGGGAGGCAACCTTTCATCGGTCATCGGTCTGTGGCAGGGATGCTATTTTTGACAGATGCTCCGTGTTAATGGATTGCGAAGAATGTCCCGATGATGCGCCGCATTCGTAGCTTTCTACACGCAAACCGACCCGACTCGAGTATTGAATTATGAATAACGCATCAAGTTCGGTGAGGAGTTAACCGGTGACGATACGCCGGTCGATTAGCCGATCGATCAGAGTGGAACTTCTTCCGAGTGACACTCATTTTATGGCACGGGCTGGCGAGTGTTTGTGCCTTCGACTGTCACGGCCTAACCGATTAAGACAGATCCTTACAGCGACACTTTCCTCAACAGGTTCAAGCAAAAAGCCCTCTCCGCCGGTAGGGAAGCCTTTTTCGTATCGCTCAAGCTACAAGTTCCGGGCGAGGCTCGCCTTGCATGCAGCGAAACTTTAAGTAACGATGATTGAATTATGATATGGCCGACTGGCCATACTCAAATGCCAAACACACACACCTCAGCCTGCGTGGGAACCGGCTCACCTTCCGCGCCGCCAGTGCTAAGAGGAAAATAATGAAATAATTAAATTTCATTTTACCCTCCAACTTGGCGCAAATTCGCCTGGCCAGCCGCGAGGCTCTTAGCCACCTCTAGCGGGTGGTGGATTTAGAAATTACCATTCCCAATTTGTTTC
The DNA here is from genome assembly GCF_943735745.2 of Anopheles bellator. Lineage (NCBI taxonomy): Eukaryota > Metazoa > Arthropoda > Insecta > Diptera > Culicidae > Anopheles > Anopheles bellator. Next base: position 46,366,197 of record NC_071286.1, read on the forward strand.
TTTTCACCACTACCCCCGATGGCTAGCTAATCAATCATCAGGCCGCGCCACTTGCGGGAATCGTGAATGTGTGATTATTTTGCCCGCTCCGATAAAATGGTTCCTTCGTGGAAAATTTGTGGCACACTGTCGTAAATTTTCCACGCCCGCCCGTGGGCGGTAAAAGGGCGGCAGGGCAGGCAACAATGTTACTGTACATCGAGAAATTTTCCAACACCCTCTCTCTCTCTCTCTCTTTCTGTCGAAGCACACGAGGCAACGTATGTCCTAGACGTGCTCTGGAAGACGTTCGAGTAACATCTGCGACCATCGGAGTATATTTCGACGGAGGTCTTACATAGGTTCCGTTAGCTGCAGGCCAGAGCCTGGAATGTGAGTTCGCAAATCAAGAACGAACAGCGATCCGATCCGTCGCTTCGGGATCGTTCCGCGATTCTTGAGCGTGTGCATCTATCACGTTGCATTAACGTGTCGCCGCCGGGCACCAGCGTTCACCATAGCGTGGCAAATAAATGCGCACAAATTTCGCCACCTCAGCGAATCGAGTTTGTCCTTGGCACCAATCGCTTCCTTGCCCGGCCTATGTCTTGTTAGAGGTGTTAAGGAGCGCCAACATAAGGTCTGTCTGTGGTGCGTTTTTCGCACAAAACTATCGATCTCGCGCCAAAACCAATAACCAACCATGCGAGGAATGGAATATGGCCGTCGCGAGGTGTTGCCCGGAAGCATGAGTCACCTCGGAATTAATTACTGGCGTGACCTCGTCCGACGACAGGACACAGCCTCCCCGAGTTCGGTCGGGTTATTAATTCGTAGACCAGCTGTTTTCTAGTCGCCAACAAGACACTCTCAACGCGACGATCATGCTTATGACTTCACTCTTACCTTTTTTTATGTTTTTTTGGGGATCTTGTTTACTTTGTGTGCTATTCATAGAGATGGCGATTGCACATGGCAATAGCGCGTGCATCTGTGCCTTTGTGTAGCAACAGAGCAGCGGCTCGAGAGGGCAGTGTACCTCTAGAATGATACTTTCCCCCCTGCGGGCGATGCTCGCGATGCGTGAAAATGTGGGTTAATCAATGGGTGCCCATTCTCGTTGCCAACCTTGGCCATTGCGATCGGGAACATGCCGTTGGCGCAACCGCAGCACACGTGGTGCTCAGAATTAGCCCCTTAACCAGAAATGAGGGTGATGTCATTTGTTTTTATTTGGCACAAGTGTAGTAATGCCGGACTGGTAATTATCACATTAATACTGGTGTCTGTTATTTTTAGAAAATGGCGTAGAAATGGCGTAGTATTCCAAAACATTGTAGGGAATCGTTCGATCGCTCGACAATCGATGGTACCACTTTTTCCCATCAGATATTAGGCTGTTCAATAATTTCATATAGCCGATAATAAAAACATTTTTTTATTATTTGAAACACACTTCATTATTCAGTATGGCCTTCCTGAACATCAATACACTTGTTTCGAGGAGACTTCAATTTATAAATTCGATCCCCGAAGTGAGAATCTGGAAGAGCTTCCTCAGCTGTTATGACGTCATCATTTGACGAGAAACGCTTTCCATGCATGATTTTTTTTGGGTCTGAAAATTGGGTGAATACGGTGGGTACTCCAACAATTCGAACTTTATTTCTTGAGCTTTTGGCATTGTCAAAATGCTCTTCTGAATTGTTCCATTTTTACCAAATGCGGTACCCATTTGGCACAGAGCTTTCTGAAACCCAGTACTTCACTCAAAATATCAGTTATACTGCACAATTATATGGCTACATCTTACACTAAATCTCTTTCGGTGGTTCGACGATTTTCCAATACGATATTATCCTGTACTCCAGATTCCTGTATTTTTTCTGCGATTTCAGCTCATCTATCTGTTTTTTACGTTTTTGACGTGGAATGCCTCGAAGGTTAATCGACCACGTTTAAACTCAGAAACCTCCCTTTTAATGTGCTAATTGAAGGCGAAGAGTCCTTATACACTTTCAACATTTGTTCATAATTTTACTTTGCTTTTTCCACCTGAATTAAGTGGCCGATTTAAATGAAACTTAACATACGTTCATATGAAGAGTGTACCAATATAACAAAAAATAGGTTCGAGCTGCGCCGATTGTTACCGACCATACGAACTTATTGAACACACTAACGCCATTTTCCAATCCTCGAAGCACTTCAGAAACGCATTTTGTGTGATTTTGTACGCTCTTGTTTGCTTCGCGCAAATTGCCCTAAACTTGCAGGAAATATTCCCTATTATCCGTTCTATCCTGTGGCAAGAACTCATAATGCACCACGCCTCTGCAATCGAAAAAAACTACAATACTTCTAATGCGATACGTTTTGAGCAGACCTCGTACGGCGAGTCCTTTAACGCCGTGCATTTTTGTCTAGCCGTGCGGGTCTACGATTCTTTCTCTTTCGCACGGTCTCAGAGCTTTTGCATTCAGCTGTTCAGTAAACGCCATAACCGAGCATCATCCGAGCGCGAGAGCGCGCGATCGAGTAAATGTGCTGAGAGCATGCGTGGTGTCGATCGAGTAAGGAGTGCCGGTGTGTGACAGAGAGAGAGAGAGAGAGCGCACCGGTGAGCGAGACAGTGCGAAGGATGAACGGATTACCGCGTTCGGCAGCACCAGCCACGAAAGAGCATGAATTCTCAGCACACTCCGCAGGCTTTCCAGCGAACACGATGTTGGCCACAACCTTATGCTTTATGCCCTATCTCAATGGCCGCTTTCATCTCGCATTCGCGCATTCTATTCCGCGCGTGTCCGCGGTGGGTTAAACCTTAAACGCTTAAACTCTTTTGGCCCATTAAAACGAAATGATCCGCCCGGCCCCCGGCAGGAGGCGGTCAGAAACGGGACAAGGCGTCAAGAAGAGCGAGGCGAAGGCGAAGCACGAAGAAGATCAGCATCGTCGCCACACGCAAAAAAGGCCAAATTGCAAAGGAACGGCACAAAAAAACGGCGGTCGCTTCTCTCCCGGAACATGTGGATTTACGGGGCTTCTCGGCGCGGCGGTGATCCTCCCGCCCGTCGAACGGAGAACGTAGCCTTTTATTGATGCCGCACGGAACGAGAAATGAACATAGAGAGAGCGAGAGAGACACGTTGTTTTCGTTGCCGTTTCGCTCTCAGTGCACGCACGCACGTAGTGAGGCCGCACGGCGTTCAGTCGCCGATGAACTTTTGAAGGAGCAACAGTGCGCGCCGCGTCAACGCGTCGTCGGTTTCGATCAAGATCGGTTCCGCGGTTGTAGGGCGTCCCTCCCCACCACCGGGCGGCATCCTTTCGTCTCCTGCGAGGTTGATCGCACCACGCCTAGCGGTCCATTATGGCGTTACTGTAGGCCTTCCTAGCGGCCGGATAGCTGCGCCTCTCGCGAACATGTAACTAGCTGTTCCGATCAACCCTTTTCGCGTGTCAGTGTATGTGTGCGTGTGTTCCTGTGCTGTCCGACCTTCCTGACCTACGTTCCTATTGTGCATTTTTGCCCGCGTCTGTGAAAAGCTTAGAGCTCAACTCTCCCCAACTCTTGCGCGACTATCCTGTGCTTGTGTCCAGCAAGTGTCGACGTTTGCTTATCTGAAAGTGCACTAAACACGGCTAGTTCACGGCAAATCATTGTTGCCGATTGCCCTTCGGTTGAAAGTCGCGTGTTTTTTCATGCTCTTTAAAATTAACTAGCTTGCGTTACAGTATTGCCAATGTGACCGAACTAATCAACCCCAACAACCACCGCCGCTTATCGTTCCAATATCGTCGGTTGTCGCGTTATCAGAGTGTGTTAGTGTGTATGGTTGTTGTACAAGTTAGTTTACGAAAGCAGCAAAAAATAGTTCGATTGATTTTCGAAGCCCACTCGCAACTTTGGTCCATTTGGTTCTTATCAGCGCGCTGCGCGAAGTGCCACAACCAATAGATAAAGTGTGGCGCTGGTCGAAACAATAACAACTCAAGCATGACGGAGTGAAGAAATGCTTCGCCCTGTGTCCCATCGAGGAACCTCGAGCAGTCCGGCCAAAAACCCTCGACGGAGGCCTCGTGACATCGTTCGCGACTGAACGACCGACTTCGTGAAGACCGCATCGTCGATACAGCCTCACCATGATAAGAGTCAATTCGCAGTCGTTCAGTCTGTCCAGCACGCTGAAAAAGGTACGACCGAGACTTCGATCGGGGAAACGGGGCTACACCGAGCGGTGTGGCGGTGGTGAGCTTCGCCAGGGACCCGCATCGTCGCGCGTAACGAACCCCCTGGTGTTCAGCAATCAACGCCATGATGCGGAGTTAATTTTTGGACCAACCGCCGTCAAATGTGTCTTGGAGGGCGATTCACTTTCCGTTTCAGAAACTGGCCGCGCACCCGTTTGAGGCGACCCGGCGCGGCGAACGACTTTGTAGCCGTTGGTGCCAATGTTTACATGTTCACGGGAATACACTGCAGGCTTCGGACAGACCCGGGAACTAGTTTTATAGTCCTGAATGAAGTTACGATGTTTATTTACAAACCGGTGCCGGTGTTTAATTATCGTTCGGTTTCAATAACGAACCACCTCAAAATCGGGGAAAGATTAGCTTCCAAATGGGGCGACCAACACGCGAGTTCGTTCGGAACTCTTTTGGAGCAACCCCGGGATGTCCGAGATGTCCTAGAGATTTAGTAATAATAATACCTCTGGTAGCTACGGAAATGGCCAATGGAGACATAGATATAGGGTGATCCATCAGATACCTTGCCTCTTAAAACGTCAAACTTCATTCTGGGAACCTATTTCCAAAGTGGTGAGTCTTCAGCTGAAATTGTACGAAATTTTGTCGAAGCTCCTCGGTGGTTAATAAGCCAATAAATAAATATGGTTATATTTGGGGCTCGGAAAACCCACACGTCGTGCAAGAGAAGCCAATGCACGAGTGACGAGTTTGATGCGGATTTTGGTCTGGCGGCATCATCGGCCCATTTTGTTTCGAAAATGAAGTTGGAGCCGGATTGGTTCCTCAGCGAAATTGAAGCTGAAAAGCTGGACGACATTTGCTGTCAACAGGACTGGGCGCTACGTGCCATACAGTCGGCCATCGATATTTTGCGCTGCATCTTCGGAATCCAATCATCTAGTGTTGGCGACCACCCTATAGCTCCAACAAGAAAGATTCTCTTCGACCGGGCATCGGGCAAATGTTTGACATCTATTTTCTCACCCATGTTCCGGGCCATGTTTTGTCGCTTTTACAAATAGACCTCAAATCCTCAAAGCCTTCTCAGCTCGGCGGCCTGATGCTGCCGCGAGAGCACCGGGGCCGCACCACGTTCCCCGTTTTTGGACATGAATCGATCAAAACAAACATCGGGACCGGCCTCTATCTCTCGCACATCGTGACCATGTTCGTTCTCTGGAATCTAGCCCTGCATCTCTGAACCGTTTCCCGACACGACATGGCCCGGTTCACTCTGTCGCGTCAACCAGAGGACCGAGCGAAACGCATAGCAGCATCGCCGGCAACTGACCTACTAATCACTTTTACTTGTAGCCGGGACTGTTCGCCGGTTGAACCGTGGCCCAACTCATAACGTACGGCGGCTCGGGCACGGCGACAACGGGGAATCGTCTCACATCTGGAGGACAGCGTTTTTGCCTCCAGATCTTTCCCGATCTGCATCGGAACCGTGCCCCTCATGAGGGGCCGGAGAAAACACTGCAGAAATTGTTCTTGTCTGACTCCGGCGAATGGCGAAACGGTGCGCTATGGAGTTTTGCAGAATTCAGCGAAGCGGGATCTCTGTGGGCTCCACATTTTTCCCTCGATTCCGCGAAGAAAGAGTTTCCATTCTCTTTCGCGCCAGTTCCTCCGCTGTCAGTTTGCGGCTAAATGATGGCCTCGCCCGGCTGGATGTGATTTCATTAATTAATGTCCGGTTACACCCGGGAATGCCTAAGTTGGCTGACTTTTGGCTGACACCGTGCATCACATTCGGAATGCTGAATGCTGTTATGCGTCTGGCATGTTTTTGTTTTCGCTTCTGAACATTTCTTTCCATTCGGCGCAAGGCACTGCTACTGTTTGCTTAATCCACTCCGCGCAGACCTGTCAGCCGAGGCCATGTTCGCGCCGGTATTTGCATGTCCCAGCCGGCCGGCGCCCCGGGTTTAGCAGGCTTTTTTTTTAAATCGCCAATCGCCATCCGGTGTCCAGCAATTAATCACACCTGTCAGAGAGCCGATGTTCCGGAGTCGACACGATGCACAAACTAAGGCCCGGCCTGGGGGCGATTATTATGAATCCGTGACCATGATTTCCTGGAAGGAATGGGCACCACCCTCCAGTGGCTCCGCGGCCTGTCGCCAACGGATTTGGAGACCTTCCCGAACGCAGAACACTGCGCGTTCTGCGCAATCGATCACGGAGCTCTCTGTGGTCTCCCCAAAAACCCGAACAACACACGGTGGCCAGCTAATGAACCATGCAAATCACGTTCTACAACCCAACAACGGATTGGCCGAGTGGACGGAAATTTGGGTACCCTTGGTATGTTGGTGGGTTGTGGAGGTTGGGGCTCTCCTTACACATCATTTCGATCCGCCGGACAGAGTGGCCAGCGCGCGCGCCTGGAATACCGGTACTTTGGTTCGTTTCGTAACGTTTCGTAAGACGACCCGCCGAGGGCCGGAGCTGACCGCGGCTTCCCCACATAATATGCTTGCGCCGTGCCGGGGCCGGGCCATGTTCGCTGTGATAATCTACCCCCGATTCGCGGGTTTTCGCTGTCCGCAGCAATTCGCTGCTTCTTGCCTGCTCTTCTTGCGCGTAGCTCGCGCGCACCGGACGCCGAAGGGTTTTTGGAGTTTTATTTTCATTCCACCCCGCCGGCTATTGGATGTGTTGTTTTTTTTTTTTGCTATGTTTTCTTCGCACTCGGAAAATATATGTTCCACACGCTCTCGCGGCCAAATTCGACTCTCGGCGTGCAAAAAAAAATCTTCAAAAAAATTTATAAGAAAACACCACACCATTGTTTATTGTTCTTTCGCGTGCTTCGCGTGGAAAAATAGCAACGTCTTCGGCTGTGCGTTTTGCGCCCGCGCAGAGTCGAGTGGGGTTTAAGATCTGTCACTTTTTTTTCTCAACCGGTGTTCGATTTTCTATCGAAGGCAAACAAAGTGGCGTTGCGTCTTCACTCCCGGAAACTGCGTCCCCATACTAGCGGCTGTTCAATAAGTTCCTTTGCCTCGAAAAGAAAAATACATTTTTATGGTTTGAAATTCACTTTGTGATACACTCCTGTGATACTTGTGACTCCAATTTAAGAATTCCCTCCCTGAAGTGAAAAACTTAAACGCCTTCAAAATACAGCTGTTCTGACGTCATCATTTGATAAAAAACGCTTTTCACGCATGATTTTTTTGCGGCTGAAAATTGATGCAAGTCGCTAGGGGCCAAATCTAGTGAATACGGTGGATACCCCTTAGACTAAATCTCTTTGAGTGATTCGAGAATTTTCCAATACGATATCCTGTATTTTTCTATGTTCATAAATTTGCTTTGCTTTTACACTTTTCAAAAATCAAAAGTGAATCACGGCAAGATACTTAATTTTTTCCATTGTAAGAAATACTGTGACGCGTCTAGAGCTTGTAAAAAAATTAAGCGTCAAATTGAAATTAAACTTCACATAAGAGTATACCAATTCAAAAAAGGCCCTTAGCAGTGGCCTCTGTCCCTCGAGGCAACGAACTTATTGAACACCCCAGTAACGACGATCCAGCCAAGCGGCCATTTTTTTAGAGATGTCTTATGCAAAATAACGCGAACTCTTCAACCACCTCTCGGCTCACACTCCACTGCGAGACGGAAGCGCTAGCCTGGCGCGGTGCTGGCAACGGAAATGAATTTATGATTTTATGACACGGCACTCTAGTGCAGCTCTCGCAACGAGACGAGGCTCGGGGACCGCGCGGCCTCGGGGTTCGATCGTAAATTATGTGTCTGTGCCTCTGACGCCCGGTCCCGACCCGGTGCGTTCCGGGAATCCTAAATGTTGCTCCTGCTACCTGCTCGGAGCTTCCCAAAGGGACCGCGGTTCGGTCCGAGATCGGTTCGACGAGATCTCCGGAGCCCAGCATTAACCTTCACTGTAACCTTCTGACTTGTTGAGGGTGCTGCGAAGAGGTCCTGCGCAGGGTCAGTAGATGGCGCCAGCCTAACACCGCGATTCCCGATGGGACGCAGTGGTCGTGTGTCGATCAATGCCGACCATGTCCACTGACGCACTCGTCAACCTGCGAACGTGTACTGGTCGGCCGCGATCAATCACCGAAAAACGGGGTGATGTTGACGAGTCAGCGAATCGCAATGTTTAGTTTGACAACAGTCCACGACGCCCCAGAACTACGTTGATGGATCGGTTCCGGAAACTGGCACTGGAACGTTCTCTCCCCGACCAGGTGTGGTTCGGTACCGAGAGTGTCCAGGTGTGCTGACGATGATTATGATAATGCCCTTCTGGATGTCCCGCCTGTGGCGAGGGCCAAAGCGGAAGCATCCAGCCTGGCTAATGATCCCCGATTCAGCCGCAACGTCTATTTGCCGTCGTGAGCAAAAGGGGCGTTCTGTGTTATTTGAGAGACTGCGACTGCGTTTGAAGAGGGAAGTTGTTGCTTCCTGCTACACCCTGTCCACAATTAATCGCTGTCGGCCGCAGCTTGACGAACACTTCCGAGTGTGCTCCTCTCTTACAGATGGCACATTCGCACAGGGACTTCTTCGAGCATCCCGGCGATGAATGTTTCAATTAGGATTCGCTTCTTCGGGAGAATCTCTTGGGCCAGTCCTTTTTGGTGGGCCAAATTTCGGTCGAAACCCTACAGAGTGTCGGCATGTTATCCAGCATATTCCAGGCGGGTGGTCGATACACTGCCACCCAAGCGAGTGAGAGCATGAGCTGGGTGTTATTTTTAGGTTCGCTCGGCCTCGATGACGATGGCGAATAATAGTTGGACTATTGCGTTTGGCAGCGGTTCCACGGAAAATGGAGAATCATCGTGTGCCGGGTGAAGGAGTATAGCACTTAGTAGCGCCTGCACTAGTAGTTTATTTCGAGTAGCTGCCGTGCCGTGGGTGATATGGTTAATGTTGGACACTGGGGAATGTGAATTCCATTAACCGAACGCGCTCGCCTCCCTCGGGCGCGCTCTGTGTGTGAGGTTACATGGGTTTTTTGTTATGGTCTAGAGTCTCAAATTGGAAACACGTTTTCCCTGGCGCACCCACAACTCAAGTGAAACGCAGTTCGAGTGCGCGCAGTACATCATTCCAGATATTAAACTCACGTCCAGTCAGTCGGGGAAGGTGTTTGGAAAAATATCAAACCCACATCATCCGGTTTCCGGAGTTCGGAGTAAAAATAATCTCTGACGCGCTCGGTGCGCTCGGGGCGAGTGAGTCAAAATTGGGATAATCTATTACGATCGTTGAACGATCGGATCGCCGGCTCGACATTTAAGACCGGGCGCCGTAAGCCACCGATTGACCTAGAAAAAGGGCGAAAACATAGAAGCCCATCAAACGTCACGAACTACGGGGGAAACGTTTAGCGAAATTGCAACTCATTTTAAAATTATAAACGGTCCTCCGCAGGATCCGCCAACGGAGCTGGGAAGCTCAGCATAACGAGTGTCGACTCATGCCGCGGTGCCTAATGATAGTAATTTGAATGTGGCTCTTGTGACCCACACGTACCGGTCGACTGGCTGTGGCCGGTGGGATAGGTTCGGGTGATTTATTAGCCGGTGGGATTGGCTGTGAGTGACTTTGCGTCGCGCGAAGCTCGAGATACGATTGAGCGATAGCACGAGAGATCTTGACTTTCCGACTTGATTGATATTTACACTGCGATATTAGGCCCCGAAAGGCTTAATTACTTCGGCGCGGCTGACCCTGACTTATAGACTTCAAACGGCCGGCTGCACGGAGTTAGTGTTTGCCAAAGCCAAATGACTCACAGTTTCAAGATCTCCACTGGCGGCAGGGTGAGGTGAATAATAAATTCACGAAACCAACGGCCCGTGGTGCCACTCGGGTGTGAATTCCAATAAAGCCCAGGAAAAGATCGCAAACATTGCTTCGGCTTCACGAGAGCAGCGTCTACCTTTCTGGCGTCTTGAGGTGTCGCAAATGCGTGCCGATGACTCACCGTCACCCGCGATGACGAGGTTGGGGTGCTGATGGCCCTCCGTGGCCGGGCGCAAATAGTAACCGCAATCCCCGCCACTCCCAGGACAGAGAACCGGTCGCCCTTCGTCTTGCGCCGTCACTTGGTGCGGATTTAGTGCGCATTTGCATTAATAAGCCCGAAGCGCGCGACAAGCGAATGAAAAGCCTTTTAAGGCCGGGCCAAAGGAGTGGATCACGTTACAGCCGGCCGGGAAGATTGGAAAAGTGCTCCCATTTTCATTAGCAGCTCTGGCCTAATTACTGGCCCTCTCCACGCTGCTGACAGATCAGATCGATGAGGGCGAACACCCAACGTAGCGCCCCGTGTCTTGCGTTCTAGCGGGACACGCGACCCAATCATTAACCCTGATGAGTTTTAATGGCCACACCCAATCGTCGCTTCCCTCCAGTGGGTTCCGTGGATAAGATGTGTTTTGATTTTAAAAGCTTTTCCACTTTTTCCACGAGGTCCCGCGGGGCTATCGCGGGCGCATCACTTCACGGCGATAATTTTCTATCTCGCCGGGACGGGCTGGTGGACTCCGAGGCAGGCGAGGCAGAGGAGTGCATTCGACAAGGTCATGTGAAGTTGATTGAATGCCTAGAGTCAGGGAAGAATATGGCCTCTTCCTTCGGGGGGCCCGGTTCGGACGAACGGGAAGCCCTATGTGTGAGGTCGTTCCGCACGGAACCTTTGGGTGTGGCATTCTCGGCCTCGGCCACCGTCAATGATTGATAGAGGGATGGGAAGCTCCCCCGGCTGGTCCAAAAACCGGTTCCACCTTTTTGAATTATTGATCCCGCCATGATGAAGTTGAAATTGGATTTGCGTTCGCAGGTTAATGACACTGGACGGGACTTTCTTGACTCTCGTTACGGACATTCCGCAAAGACGATCACTGTTGAAGGAGATGAAGGAGCCAAATTGACAGTTTTGTTAAATTTTAATGCGAAAACTTTCGATTCAGTCGAAAACGATGACAGCGCGCTGTCAATAATGTATGCGGGACACGATCACTGATTGGCCGCGCCCAGCCCAAGACACTATCGTGTTACGGCCCATCACGGCCGAAGGGCCTCTGGGTGACCACACACACGCGTATCTATTTCGACAAATTTGCAACTGTCCGCACATGTCGGCGTCGGCGGAAGGCGAAGGATCATTTGTCTTCGCAGGTGCCGGTCGAATGAAAAATGAATGCTCCGAGCAGTGGGCAGCGGCTGGCAAGGGTGTCAAAAGTTCACGACACTCCCGCGGAGTTGACCAAGGCTGGCTGGCCACGTCGTACGAGCGTCCAGTTAGTCGCAGCTACTGGTCTCTAGCTCCGAAGGAGAACTTACAGCGTTTCGCGGCACATTCCGCGGCACCGCAAGTGCCTGACGCATTCCGACTCTCCGAGACTAACGCCAAGTTACTATTAGGTGTGTGAATTAATTTTTACTGTTTTTATTCGACGTTTGGGACCAACAACAAAACCTTTGAATACCTTTATGAAAGTACTGGCCGTCGTTAGCTAATACTTTCAATCTTCGGGTAATTAGGTAATCAACGGGTTTCGTGTCGATAGAATTCATCGTCTTTTTTGAAAGGGATCTACCCAGACACCCATTTTTCAATACTTTCCGCAAGTGATCCACTGTGCTGTCAAACCGTTACTCATGCAACGGAACATGTAGTAGTCCCAAAGAGCAACATGCATTAATTGTTGTCGATGGGATTGTCCTTCAATAATTTTATTAACTTCTGAAAGCTCATAGTGTAGCACACCTTGCATATCCCACCATATGCACAGCATAACCGTTCCAAAGTGCATATTTCGCTTTGGTTGCGATGGACCTAGTTCACCAGGCTGTATCTAGGACTTTTTGGGTTTAGGATTCTTGTAATAACTCCCCTTTTCACCAGCCACCAGTGACAATTCGGTACGAAACCCCTTTCTTTTCAGCCGCGCAAGCAGAAATTCACAAATGGTTTTCCTTCTTTCAATGTCTCTTTTCTTCAATTCTTGTGGAACTCATAATACGTTTTTCTAATCCTTCCCACGGCACTCAGATAATAGGAAACTGTCATGTGGTCAGCTCCTAACATTTCTGCAAGTTCTTTTTGCATCTGACATGCATTCCGATACTGCCAATTCTTCATCATCAACTCATTTTTACTGTTCAAGTCGCTCTTGGTTTTCCATGTCCATAAAAAAAATTATGACATTCAGTGAGTAATGCCGTGCAAGAACTAAGTTCTACATCTAATACGACAGCGCAACTTCCACGATCAATCAACGATTAGCACCCGGTTTGTTTAGTTATCGCGCACGATCACCCGCCTAAAGCGGGTTCTAGCAATTAATTTGCAACCTCCGGTCGTCAGGTCACCGGTTCTTGGACGGGTGCTGTAATTAGCACTGCGCCTAGACTGCGCTGATCCAAGAGCGCTGACACTGGCGATGGCAGTCAGATATCGCGCGAAATCGCGTCCTATTTAATGGCCGACATACGTGTGTGGGGGTGCCACAAGTCAAACAAATGCATTGTGCAGGAGGCGAAGGCGTCAATGGTGCTCTGTCAGGAGTGGTTACGCGAAGTAGGTCGCGTGGTGTGGCAATAAATTTTGCGTGCCATCAATGAGGGTCTTCTATATTATCTTGATGACCGTTCATTAGGCGGCATAACTCCCACGGCGTAGCAACCCCTTTCAACCGTCAGCGCTTTCGTGAGCGGTACTCATTTGCCGACTGTGCCTGTGACTGATACCATAATGCTAGGTGATGGCCATCCAGCACGTGCGTGGATTGCGTATCCTTGCGAAGGGCTCTCAACACATACCAGGTATGAACTAACGCCTCGAGAGCCTTGTGTTGGCATAAATTAAAGCCCCAACCTGACAGCGGCAGCGCCATCAGCTGACCAACAGGCTTCTTGAGCTTCCTGAGCCGGTGGCGGTGAAGAAAAAAGGCTTAATTTACGTCTATAATTGCTTTTAATTGTAGATTGCGCCGCCATGACCGGTCCACGCGGGTCCAGGACACAAGTGGGTGCTGGTGCTGCGGAGGAAAGGTTGTTTGTTTGCTTGTGATTAAGGTGCCACAGGTGCCACTCGGGTTTGCTGTGACCGTATCGCTACCGATCAAAACCCGTTCACGAGTGTTGGAAAAGTGGTTTGAGGCTATTGATTGTTTTGCAATGTCACGGCTCATAAACGGTCGGAGTTGACGGAGGTGTGTTGCGCAAGACGTGATCCAGTTTTGGGGGGATTGGTCCGTCAAGCCAGTCCTAGATATGGGAGATATCGGGGAGGTATTATCACTTGTTCGCGAAACATTAAACGGGCACCCCGTGTACCAGGCATAGATTGTGGGACGAAGCGACCAATTACTGTCACAGCCAATCGGTCGATCGAAGCTTCCACAATCCGCAATTATCAGTTCAGAGTTGTTGGGAATGTTACACAAATACGCTTACCACTTGCGTCCATTCTGTATCGTAAATAACTGGAGTTCTCAAAGAAAAATCAATCAACGGGATTATTTTATCACCCTCCAGAGAGGGGTCCCTGAGGGGTTTCTGAGGCGACTGATAATTGTGTCAACGAATAATCCACCGATCCAGTTATTTATAGTCGACATCGGCAGTGATATACTTCGGCTTTGGTTCGGCTCGGGATCTGTCATTCCAATAGACTCTAAACCTCGATGTGACGGTTTTTCCTTTGATTAGTCACAGGAGACAATATTCCTTTCCGATATAGGTTTTCATAAAATACTCGTTTTAGAACATTTCGTTCCACGATGCTTCTTATCTTCAAAACATAGACTATTTCTCTCAATGCTTACAACACAATGACTGCAAAAATGGCTTTAGAGTATCAATGCTTTCATTTCCGCAATTCCAGTCCTTCTTAGGGATCATATACTGGGTTGTTCAATAAGTTCCTATTCTCGAGTTCGTAGCCGTACCCGAACAGACGGCGCCTATTTGTTTTTGTTAAATATATTAGTACACTATTCATATGAACTTATCTGAAGTTTCCTTTTAATCGATCACTTAATTTTTTTACAAGCCAATCCAAATATCGTACAGTGATTGTCGTATTGGAAAATTGTCGAATGACTGAAAGAAATTTAGGACAAGATTCAAACCATAAAATTGTGTTTTTCTTATCGAGGCTACGAACTTCTTGGACCACCTATTTATTAATTTAATGGTTCTCGTAGGTCTTAAGCAACATTCTGATTTCACGCAAGAATTTCCATTGGAAATGCAAAGCCTCACAGCTTCAAGTGAGGCTCGTTTCATGCTAGGCAAATAAATTTTACAATAAGTCTGACATACAAAAAGTATCCGATTCGCATAATCTACTAGAACATTGATGTACTATAAGTATTTGCTGCTTTAAGTTTTCGATTGTTATTAATTCCCAAAGCTCGATTGTAGTGAGGCGTAGAACTACCCCAAGTAGAAGTTCATTTTTTGCTGCTGTTTAAAACTCTCTTAGTTTCTTCAATTTTATATTGTGTTTCTTGGGGCGGATCGACACATGAGCGTTCTACCGCTTCGAGCTCTCGTTCAATCCATTCGCTCACTGAGTTGTAAAGGTCAAGTTCTGGTTCTCGTATCTCGCTTTCGCAATGTACGCACTCTCGCAATCGCGATCAATCATGCTGCTAGAAGGTGCGTGCGTAAAGTGCGTAAAATCTCGTGACTGGTCGGTGCAATTTCTTGATAAAAACGTTTCAAATTCCATCGATGGCGTGATTGAACACCGCTGGTGTCGAACGAACCTTACGTCATCGTTTCCTGTTTTCATGACTAAGAGAACGGGCGTGAGCTACGCCCCAAAAAAAACCGCCCGATCTTGTCGATGATGATGCCCCCAACCGAACATTCAACTGTGATCATCGGTGCGAATGATCATAAATATTGTTCGTACTTCAGCTCGATCCGACGCTGCAATCGCTGCACTAAGTCGTGGTTCCGATTGGCCGTCCGTCGGGGTCCGGTGCACAAATGTGTCTCGCCCTGTCGTCGTCCATGAACCGTTCCATTTTTCACCGCTCCCTAGCGTCCCGATTGACTTGTAGCGCTGCCGGCCTGGCGTAATATGATAACGACGCTGAGCGAACGTTCAAAGTCTGCCGTCGGAGATTGCGCATTGCCTGTCCCGCGTGGTAATCCGGATCTCGCCGAGCGACCGAAGAACAGGGAAAAAAAGGACGCGCGTTGAAAAATCGCCTCATTTAAGAGCCCATTCATGAGCCCGCCCGGTGCTGTTCTTTAGGTGGGCTGTTAAGAAAATATCACTAAAACACGCCACGCCAGCCACCGGCTGGGGCGGGGACGCTTCTCCTCCCTCGTCGCAACCGGCCACACACACACCGGTTCTGCGAGAGGTGGTTGGAGCATACAAAAAAAAAATAAATTTGCATTAAACATCAACGTGTTCCGGCGTTCGCTTCGCGGCGAAGTCGTTCTGCATGTTGTTCCGCGGGCCTCGGGAATCGGCGACACCGACCAAGACCAAAAGCCCAAGAAGCCGGCTGCTGCGCGACGGTGTCACCTGCAGGCACCGAGGGTGACTTTGGCCCGTTCTCCTCCCAGCAGCGCGTTTCCATCTGCGAAATCTGCCTTTAACGATCGGAGACGAGGAAAAATTATGACAACGGAACCGGTTCCCCGTCGGTCGGGTCTCGGTGTATGTCCTTCGCCGAAATTCTCCCAAAGGCCCCAAGAAGGCTCCTTCCGCGTGCGTGGCCGGCTTGTGGAGCGTTTAATGGTCTAATCCCTAAAAGACCGTGACCGCGGTGGCCCGCAAGCCTGTTGTCACGCCTCACGAGAAGGAAGAAGTTCGAGACAATTAACCGATTTCGTGGAACGGTTTTCGGGGTGCCACCGAAACACCGCTCGCTTCTGCGGGCCATGGAGCATACCAATGATAATCGGTTTCGCACGAGCACACTGCTGGCCGCAGCTCATGGAGCTATTTTTAGTGATGAGTCAAACGATCGCAACCGGTCCCAGAGCAGCTGGAAGCTTTTGGGCGGTTGAAGCTCCCTCATCAACTATCTCCGGTGGATTGCGGGGCCATGTGCATGCACTTGTGGCACTTGACGATCAGGCCGTCGTTTGAGAGGTCAGTTACGAGTGCTACTTGCGCCACCGAGTAAGTAGCACGAAAGGACGCGATTTATCAGCGCTCCCTGGTGTCACGCCGGGTCTCACGAATATCCGTCTCTCGGTGCACGAGCTGTCCCCCTAATGAGGAGTATCCATCCCAAATGACACTTAATGGGCGCGCGGGAAGAGAGCATATCACGTTAATCAAAGTCCTCGGCAAAGGTCTCGGCAAATGTCTTGCGCTACCGCTCCAGTCGCCGCGCGACGAGATGACGTTGATGGCCTTGACTGTGAAACGTGCCAGGTGTGGCGTACACCGGCGTCACCACCACGCTGCGCTCTCAAGGTCACCGAGGGTGCGCAGGGCTCCGCTGCCCCCGAGAGACCCTCGCGTGTTCGCGCTTCGATGAAAATCTTCCGTCATGTCCTCGCATTTAGCGGCGACATCGCGTCGTGAATGTCGCGCGCAAGAGATTTCATCTGACATTCCCGCTTTCTTTCGCCCGAGGGGGGGCCCTGAGTAAAGATGAAGAACATGGCGGCACACGGAACGGCGGTTTTATTTTGCTCGTGCACTCGTGAGCATCGTTCTCACATTCTGCTGCGAGATGGATACACGCCAAACGCCTGGCGGCGGTCGGAGTGCACTTTTTCACATTTCTCGGAATTTGGGCACGGCAGGAAAAAAGGAAACGTGCCGTCTGACGTGGAACCGGTTTCATCTCTCTTTCAGGCATTGGCATTTGAATGCATTTGGCACATCCGTCATCTGGCAGCAACTCTCTGGCTCTCGGGTTCGGCATTCGGTGTACCATTGCGCTAATGCGCATTTTGTGCATCGGAACGTAGCTAATGTTAACCTTTCATCAGTTCCGCTGTTGTGGAGGAAGAAATGGCTTGCAGTGTGGATGCTGTCAGTAGTCCGCTCTACTCTACCAGGCTGTTTAATAAATTTTGCGTTATAGAATTTATTATCTACGAGATCTATGAACTACGAGATCCAATCTATGAACGACATCCCTGAAGTGGGAATCTGCAAAATAAAGCTTCAACAGCTGTTATGACTTCGTCATTTGATGAAAAACGCTTTCCATGTATGATTTTTTTAAGATCTGGAAACAGATGGAAGTCGCAAGGGGTCAAATCTGGTGAATACGGTGGATGCCTTAAAATTTCGATCTTCAGTTCGTGGATTTTTACAATTTACAAACTGCTCTTGCATTACCCAGATGAATGAGGATGTTTTTCCTTCTTCTAACCGGGTAACGAATTTTCTTTTGATTCAGAATCATAGTGATAGACCCAAGGCTCATCCCTAGTGATGAATCGACGCACACAATTCACTTTATCCTTTCCAAAACTTGACGAAAACTGAAACTTATCCACGAACATGTTGACGAGAAAGTTGCATTCGGATTTGTTATTCTTCCATTGTAAGTGAAATCTGAAACTCAATACTTCAATGAAAGTATGGCTTACACTGTCCAATGAGATGCCTAGGTCTTCTACTAAAACTCTTTCAGTCACTCGACCATTTTCCAACACGATATCCTGTATTTTTTCTACGATTTTTGGTGTTGTAACTGTTTTTGGGACGTCTTTGACATGGATCGTCTTCTTCCTTATACACTTTAGAAATTCGTTCATTATTTTCTTTTGCTTTTAAACCATCCAAAAATATAAATTCATACACTGCATGATGACACGTCGATACTAAATGGCTTGTAAAACAAGAAAGAATGACAGATTGAAATGAAATTTTACATACGTTCATATGAAGAGTACCGACATAAGTAGCAGCGCCTTCTGATAATAAAGCGCAAAACTTATTGAACCACCCAGTACTCTATCGGGTCTGGTTACTTAATTATGTTTAGCAAAAATCAGGTTCCAATCCTCTTTTCGGTTTTTGTAGCTAAAAAAATACGATAAACCGGTTTGCGATTTTTTCGGCCCCAAAACATGGTGTCTTGTTGTCTGGCTCTACGTGTTGTGGCTATCGTGTGTCCTTCTACGCTACGTTTGTAATCTTTCGATAAACATAGCAAACAAATTTATTTTCCTTTTTCCCGAGAAAGTTCCAACTCCGCGATTGCCCAAATATGCTAATCGAATCGCGCGTTTGCTGTCCTCGCAAAGCGTTGAACTCAATCTGGTCTGGGCTGGTGTCCAAATATCAGCCACAAGCTAAACGCTTATGCAGCTGACATTTTCGAACAAGTTTCACTATTTTTCTCTCGGCTACTCGGGGCTTCGCGACTGTCTAATCAGATCAATTTAGATAGCCCCTAAGGGGGAGCTAGTCATTCGGCCCATTTCGACCTCATCAACACCATCGCGCGACTCTCGCCGATAGGTTGGTGTCTCCGACTAAGGCCTCCGTGCCAGAGCTTATCGTGTCAAGCGCTGAGTGATCAATTAGGCAGCTAATTGGTGCAAGCGGTCCTTAGCTTAGCACCACCGTCGCCGGTCACTTTTGGGAGCTGGCTCCACTCACGATCACGCTCGCGCTTTCGAGCCTCACGCGTGCGCGCGCTAAGTAATTGGAGTCACCCAGGAATCATAAAATGGACTTGAAAGAGATAACCGGAAAACAAACACCAGTAATGAATTAGCCACTCTCCGGGCATCGATTGTGCAACGAGCTGACCAGCGCAACGGCCTTCCACGGCGCGAAATGATCGCGAAACCGAATCGACGCCACTTCACCGATCGCCGCCATTAGCGGCAAGTGTTTGGTGAAATGTTGCAAATGTTGATTGCGTGCCGCGGCCCTGCTGGCGGCTAATGACGCGTTAGTAGTCAGTAGATACAAAGTGCGCCGATACGTAATCTCGGTGTCCGACCCGGTGCGTTTGAAATACGCCGCCCAACGGTGAACCTCGGCGGAGATCCACGTAGATCGCCAGATAGTGCGACTTACGCGGTGGTACCCTTATTAACCCGATCATCGCAAAACATCTGATGCCCGATACAGACCTGATCCACCGTCTCTAGCGTGGGGTAGATTATCTAAATATTTGCACTCGCTTAATTGCCTTCGCCCTCGCTCGCTGTTTGATCTTGGAGATACTCGCTGGACCTCCATGATGGGAGCTCCACAAAGCGCAACAGGTATCGAGCCGGCCAGGTATCGAGTTCCGCTCCTGAAAGTCCTCGGTCGGTTCCGCAACTTTCACTCTTCGACGGGCCGATGATGTCCTTGCGAGTCTTCGGGTTGCATTGCACCCGACCGCCGGTCACGAACCGTGCGCGACGTCGCAGCGCAGCTGTCGTCGTGGGTAAAACGTCATCGGTCGCCGGTTTTTTGACATTGACCGAAAGCGAGATGACACGAGTGGTCACGAACCGCGCTGCGCATGCTCCGGCCAGCTTCAAAACAAACCAAACGCCGGCAGCACACCAACACGGCCAGGGAGAATCCGCGGATACGGACACACTGCCACAGGGTGGTTCTGGCGCGCCAGAAAGCTGCTTTTTTAAATATTTTTTCTGCCAGAAACTGATGGTAGAGTGTTTTTGTGGTCATTATTTCTTCATTAAAGCTTGCAAGGCAGAAAAAATGGGTTCTTGTACCGAATCGTTACTAGTGATGAAAAGAGGAGTTCTTGCAAAAATTCTAAACGCAAAAAGTCCTGGATACAGCGTGGCGAACCAGGTCCATCGCAACCAAAGCGAAATATGCACTTTGGAACGGTTATGCTGGGCTTATGGTGGGATATGAAAGGTGTGATACACTATGAGCTTTCAGAAGTTAATCAAATTATTGAAGGACAATCCCATCGACAACAATTAATGCATGTTGCTCATTGGGACTACTACATGTTCCGTTGCATGAGTAACGATTTGACAGCGCAGTGGATCACTTGCGGAAAGTATTAAAAAATGGGTCTCTGGGTAGATCGCTTCTAAAGACGATGAATTCTATCGACACGAAACCCGTTAATTACCTGAAAGAAGGAATGTCGAATAAAAACTTCAAGAATTAATTCACATTCCTAATAAATCGACGCACTTTCCCACTGTGCAACGCGTGCCAGCCATCTCGCTCTCGCCGTCTGTCGAAAGCAGACGCCAAAACGCACACACACAGACAATCCTCGGGAAAGCCGGAAAAGCCAAGCCGAATCTACCTTTGACCTAGCGCAGTGCAGTTCTGGATGTCCTAGCACCCGGTTCCCGGTCGGGCACTATCCTCTGTCCTTACTTTCCTGGTTCTATCGGTTTCGGTTTTCGGTTCTTTTTCGCGATCTCAGCCAGTTAGTTATGTAGTCCTCATAGCCAACAAGGTGTAGTAATGTAAAGTTTAAACGCCGTCCTTTGCCGTTGGAAGTGTGTGGTGTGCGCAGTGAGCCCGGTTGCGTCGGTTGGCAGGACGCCAACCTTGACGCGACGGCATGGGAGCGTTACTAACGCATTGCAGCAGAGAGCTGCAGTGTCGTTGCATCTTCTGTCGCAATGGCTCCGACCAAACGGTGCGGTACCTTCGCTCCAATCTAAGGCCTTCTCCTCCTACGAGTGCCTAATTGTGCGATCTGCTTTCCACCACAACCAAGCATCTGCTTTCGTGTTTGCTGTACGTGTGCTTCTTGTAGAGTGTGTGTGCCGGACCGGCACGAACCGGAAACCAAAGGGGGGGTGCGAAGATGCGTTTCCACGGACCGGAGAAGGCCGTCCTCCGGTCGCCGTTTGTGTAAATAGTGGTGGACGTGTTAATAAAATGTAATTAATCCCCGTTAACGAACGAAAGCATAAATCGACGGACAGAGAAGCAGCAGAGCCCGGGTCAAACGCGGTGCAGCCGATTAATGGCGAGATGATTGCGATCGATAGCGGGACCCCCGGTGCCACCATGTCGCCGCGGCGATCATGGAATCGGACACTCCGCTTAAAGTGTTGGCCACGCAAAGCAGATAGCGGCGACACGCATATTCCGGCGGCCAGCCGACAGTCGACCGGTTTCGCGGCGAGGTGACATCAGAAGAGTGAAGGAACCACCACCGAGAGAGTCGTGAACACGAAGCGTGTGAATTGCCGTGCCGTGCATTGTAAATAGCTTCCCAAGTGGGCCCTCACGACCCCCGAGGTCCTAGAGGTTCGGTTGGAGCCTGGCGCCTCCTAACGTTCCTTTTTGGCGGAGGTTTCCGATAGGAGTTCCCAGTTCGTTTTTATTGCTTGCTTGACCTCCATCTATTTTTTGCCAAATTGGACCGCAGCGATGATCTCATTCGGGGTGACCAAGGTGCGGGCACCCGTAAAGATTGGTTGACTCCGGGCACAGCAGATAAGATGAGGCGGCGAGCGAGCCTTTGCGAAAGCTGTAGCCTACGAAGAACAAGAAGAGCAAGATGCTGAAAACATGGCAAAATACGCAAACATTTTGCGCACTCGCATTTCTCAGGGCGCGAATCCGGAGGGAACCACTCGCGCCATCGTCAATAACATGTGTCCTCCGGGGTCGCAATCCGCAAATAGCTCTAGAAGTGATTTAAGACGCCCGTCGGGCTAGACAATTTGAATGTTGCTAAATATTTGTTCGCCTTCGGCATACACGAGGGCTGTTCAAAATGTATTTCGTGACTTCAACGTGTATTTTCAAACACATATTTATTTGTTCGTTAATATCTATTTTGTCTCCCTTTAAAGTAATCTTTGGCAGATTTTACACATTTGTGCCACGTTTTTTTCAAATCCTCGGAGCACTGGGTAATATTGTTCAGCTCCTTTTTCGATGCCGTCTTTATACTCTCAATCGTAGCGAAGCGTCGTCCTTCTATGGGTTTCTTCAGTTTCCAGAACAAGAAAAAGTTACAATGGGGCCAGATCTGGGGAATGCGGTAGCTTCGGCATCATTAGTGTATTGTTTTTGCCTGCGCGAATTTTAGCCGCAGGTCCCCCTATGGCAAGAACTCATGATGAACCACGCCTCTGCAAAGACGATACTCTGCTCTTTATGGTCGGATTCGGTCAAAAATTGAACATGACGGCATAAATGAGTGACGCGGAAATTCAAAAGTCGCAACTGTTTTTGAACATCCCTCGCGTGCCTTTCGGGAGGCCACTTGTCGTCGCGCACAGCACGCACTGCTGCGTCCCTCACGCAAGATTGAGCCACAAGGAGCGGGATTTCTACGGCGCTGCCTAACAGATTATCATTAACAATTATCAACATTGCGTTGTTTGATCGGACCGGGTGATGGAATACGCCAGCTGTATCCCGAACGCAATTTGCATAACCTCAGCAAAAGGTGTGAAAATCGACATGTTTGGCGTGTGAACCTCGCACACACGCAACTGTTTCGTTGTTTCGAGGTTTTTATTGCGCTCTTATCTCCCTCCCAAGCCAATAGTTTTCCTTCGAACGATTTGTCACGGCACAGGGTCTTTCGGGTGGAAGTGCTTGCTGGTCTAGAGTGCTTTACATTGTTACGGCCAACCCGCCACTAATCGACGAACTGGGGGAACTAATGGGTTGCGATGACACCCAGCGCGGAACCGACTGATAATTTATGGGCCCCGGCCAGTTAGGCAAAAGCAATATCGTATTCGCGCAAAGCACACCTCGCTGTCCGCCACGAGGCCACTTGGGAGAAAAAGTGCAAGGGCAGCAACATCCTGCCGTCCTCCGCTCCGTCTACACACGCCACACGTCCGCCCTTCGGAATCGTAGAAATGGAAACATATCAGCTTTAGCTGGCGCAAGCGAAAGGTGACTCCGGCCGGGCACCGATCGTGGCTGCGTCGCGGGATGTACGATGATCACTACGAAGAGGCGCAAGATCCAACGGTTCCACGATGCTCCGTCGCCACGTTCCTGCATCGGATCGCGTTCACGGTGCTGCATGCATCTTTTTTCCTGGAAAATGTACGATGATCCTCCTAGGCAACTCCTCCCCGAAGCTGAGCGTGGATCGGATGAGTTTGTTTCCTATTAATTGATCTGCTCCTTAGAAGCCCGGCCAGAGGCCAAGCACGTGAGGATCTCTCTTGGTTTGTGTTCCTTAGACCCCGTAGCTGTATTACTCTGATAGAAAAGGGGTTTCAACCATTCGATACAAATTTTATAATTTCCTCGTAAAGCCTCATACACCACCTAGCAATGGGCGCGATCGTGAGTGAGTTGCCGAAAGTTGCCGGTGCATTATTCATTCATTTTTTACCGACACCCATATTTCCGATCCGAAACGAAGAACTGAAAGAAGCGTGTTCGTGCCCCGCAGAAAGGTTCAGAGAATTTATAGCCCACCGAGAGGCGGTCTAAAAGATTTATGCTGCGGTTCCACTCAAAAACGCTGTTTTGTGACATTGGCGGCCCAAAAATTCGTTGGTCCCAAGATTGCTTTTCGTGTTCGGCGTTCCGTGCTGTTTTCTGTTCCTGACCCGCCCGGGGGCCGCCATTACATGGGAGAGCATTTTTTTTTTGTTTTGCGAGGATTGCATTCCTCGCAATTTACGCCGGTGGGCGGAATGGCACGCGAAGTGGTTTCGCTTCCGCCAAGCAACTTGACCGTTTCTTGCTCCGTGCTGTGGCCCGCTTTTCGCACCTTTCGATGGCGACAATGTGTGAAACACTGTTGCAAAAGCTTAATTTATCCGTTTGATTTTGGTTTTGAAAATCATTTTAATTGTTGTCTTATTTTCTTGTAAAAGGAAGCTCTTAGCGAAGGAACAAAAAATACGTCTCAAAATAAAAGTAGATTATAAAACTCATTGCAAGAAAGAAATAAACGAATCCAGAACGAAAGAGGGACAGCAGAGCGAAAGAAAAGCTAACTGAGTAAAACAAAGAAGAATGGAAAAGAAACGAGCAACAGACAACTATAAATAAGACATTCATTACTGGTAATCACATGCTTGCGATCGCGGCCCCCAATTGTGGATTCCCCGAATCGAACCTCCCAAAATTTGCCAAACCAGTCGAGAGCCATCGAATTATGGCGATTTTTTCCAATTCCAAATGAAAATTCGTTGCTCCGAAACGCTTTCTGCAAGCCTTTCTTCCAAGCCTCCGGTGTGCGATGAAAAGCAAGAAAAGAAGAACAACCCGCGGGCATAAAATCCTCGGCTCAGGCCGTTCAATCCGTTTGTTCAATCCGTTTCCAAACCCTTTCCGAACGACAGTTTGTCACGCAAATATTTGTCATTTATCTCGCAATGTGCTTAGCCGTTTAGTTGTGTGGTGTGACTTTATTATATCTGTACAGTTTCCATTTTCTTCACCACACCGGTTAGTTAGTTGCACTTTCTGTTTTCCAAAGTCGTAAGCGACCGTACCTCTCCGGTTCTCAACATTACGTGGCGCTGGCGAACCAGTATTACGATTCGTTCCTAGTAGTAATTGCGGCATCGGGCATGTGGCTGCTCTTAAGCTTCATTAGTGTGATCTCTCTTTTGCCGTGTAAGAAGGAGCCGATCTGTATAATTCGTAACGATCGGGCTGAACAAGTTACGCTCTTAAAGTGTATAAAACATAGACGTGTTAGCTGACATAACGACGCCCTTATTAATAAACAACCGATTGTCGTGTTGGGCGTTTTGATGTTACTATGTTTTACGATAATTACTGTTATGTTTAATGACATTTCAACCGTTGTTTTTTTTTTAATTACAGAAAAATAATGCACAGGATGAGCAACAAGCGGTCAACAATTACAACTCGGTAAGTGTACAAAATGAAGTACTTTTTACGAGAAGAATAATCAAAGACAAGCATAGCAGAATACGTTGGTTAAAATTGCTCAATGGGAGTTCTTTAGTGAGCGAAAATGAAAAATGCTTAACAGCTTAGTTGAAGACGCCAAGAAGTGTGATAATTAAATACGAATCATCATTTGGAAATTGTACGCTGTTGGCGCGTGAACTTTCCGCGTGGCGTTTTAATAACGACATCATCGTAAGGTTCTCCGCGTTAATGTGCTTCCAAATCTGGAAGCTGACTGAGTTAATTTGATCGCTTTAATCTCTATCATTATCATTGTTCTGACGAGAGTTGCTGGTGAAGTCCGGAACTAATTCCCTGTGTCTTTGTTTGGTCATAACTCTTTGTAAGGGCCATAACACTTTGTCACCTTCAGCTATGCTTTTTTGGCTGAAACATGCGATGATTCAATCATGGTCTGTAATTATCAACACCTTCGGGACTTTTTCTGCTGATCACTAAACTAAAGAAAGAACAAACGGAGGAACCTCCGGATATTCTTTCTGTAGTTTCTTGTTAACTTAACGCAAAAGCACTTACTTTTCGCACGAGTTCTACGAATCGGTGACACAGAAAGCGAAGCGGATGCAACCGATGTGGCTGCCAACACGTAGCTGCCATCATGTCATTTTACATGATGGCGGTGCTTGACACAACTCTGACGATGATACCTACTCTGGCAAGCATGTTTGACGGCGAAACGAGTCGAAAGGATGCACTCCGCGCTCCGTGGTCGATGCATTTAGTCACTCATGCGACTCACGTTCGAACGGAGATTTCACTTTTACCACGAACCGTAAGGTCAGTCATACATTGTTCATGCTTCTTGAAGAACAATCAATTGTGGCGGAAAGAAACAAAGGCAATGGCAATGAAATGGGTGTCCTCAAATCAGTTAAATGAGCCTGTTGTTTTGAAAATATTACACCATATAAAAGTCCCAGGAACTTATTGAAACGTTTCTGTCAACTCTTGATACGGTTTGTTTTATCCATTTGCTACGATCATTTCATGAATGAGATTAATTTTCATGAATGGCCAAATGGCACCATCAGACCATCAGACCAACTTCAGGGGCATATTAAATTGAAGTGGAATATTTAATTCCAAAATCGTCTATTAGAGCCCAGCTAGCTCGTTTTACGGCATCTCGTTAGTGTTTTAGGGGGCTTGTCTATAATTTATGGAAATTCAGTCCATTATGTAGCAATAAAAGGCATGAAAGTTTTTCACTGCCTTGTCACACTTCTTGTTCGGACTTTCTGTCTATCCAGTGGAACTGTCTTGTTCGAAAACTAACTTCTCCAAAAAGTTGCAACTCATAGCGAAAGCTTTGCTTCCAACCTAACAAACCTAGAAAAGATGTCTAGCAGAAGCCACAACATTGCCGAGGAGAACCACTGGCTAAACTTCTGGCAAACATTCGCATAAATTCACACCGGACCTAAGCGCTGGCCCAAGCAGCCTCATTATCGCTAATATCGCCTGCTTCGGCTTCAGTTAGGATCGCGAACAGGAAGCGCAAAGAAGTGGCAATTGATCACCAGTTTTGCTCGAATTTCGCCCGATCGTGCCTAATCCCCCCGGGCGGAGGATGTTGGCAATTTGGCTTGATCAAATAAATGCGGTCCACAGTTTGGTTTTGTTTTCGAGAAATTACGTTTCACGTTCGTTTGAACTTCCGCTTCGGTCGGCCGTTGGTCCAAAGTGATGGCCTCTAGCCATCGGCGAACGCTCCAGTAACTATCGGGTGCAAAGGAAGAATTCGTATTGGTCCCGGGGGGAGAGATTGCCTACCAAAGCCCCAAAGATCGGAAAAGCACGATCGATTGGTCGCTCCCAGAAAAGACAGGGTCAATCGATCATTATTGAGCATCATGCGCCGAGCTGGCCAGTCGTTTTCTAGAGCTTTGGACGGGCGCGGAGACCTCCAAATCTATAATTGAGCCTCGCTCGGGAGGAAGTCGGACGCCGCGATATGGAGTACTTTCGAACCGTCTGATCCAGCGGTGATCGTTTTGAGCGATCGGTGCGTGCACTTTTGAAGGGCTTTGAGAAAGCACAAACAGATCCCGAACTGATAGACGAGTCTCCTGGTATGTCCGGGGTTGCTTTGTTGTTCCTCAGCTATACGCACTACACGCGGCATAGTTCCACTTACGCATGGCGTTTCAGAAATCCCAATCCCCACCTTGGAATGGTACGCAACACAAGAAAGGGGCAAAAAGGTACCCGAAAACAGTCCAAAGAGAAAAGGGTTAGTTAAAGCGGGTTTCGATCGCCTTGGGGAGACGATCGTTTCGATCGTATCGTACAAGGTTTCAAATCTTCGGGCGCCACTCACCCGGATTGGAGGTCCCGAGCTTTCGCATACCGTTCCGCAATGATACAATGATATATCTGCTCCGGTTTTCCGACGAATATTTTGGCATTCACGTTGCTTCTTCTCCCGTTTTTTTTTTCTCTCCCGTTGTCCCAAATTTAGCTGCCCTTGCAAGCGATCAACACTCAGCCGCAACATCAGCAGCAGCAACAGCATCTGCAACAGTCCCGGCCGGCCACGAACTTGAATCATGTAAATAACAACCATTATCATAATTATTCGCTCCAATCGCACTACCACCGGCAGCAGCAGCAGCAACAACAGCAGCTACAACCATACCGGTCACACCTTTCCCTTCCGGCCCCGACGACACGGCCCGCTGAGCCTGCGTCCCTGCGGCTGAACTACGTGACGGAGCGCATTCTAGCGTCGACGCTACCGGCTCGGCGGCAACAGAATGGCGCAGCATCGCAGCATCCCTACGCCACCTCGGCCCCCAACGGATTGGCCGCCGTCGACGAGCACGAGCGCGAACTCATCAGCATGCTGGAACAGAAGCACCAGCAGGTAAGCGCTGGGGCTGGGTGATCTCTAGTCACAGGATAATTGAATTAAACGTGGACAGCTTCAAACGCGGCCCGGGTCGGGTTCTGTTTGAAAGACACTTGACAAGTGGGGAAAGTAAGCTTCTTAGACTGCGACTCTGCGTGTGTGGTTCGGGCGAGTATTAGCGAGAAAATTAATTTCCATAATTATGCCTCCCGCGCGGGCTCCTAATAATCACTCAATCACCGGTTTGTGTGTTCGTCTCTCGCGCTCCCGTGCTCCTTCTAATCCGATTCGTTCTGACTGTTTGATCGACGGTCGTGTCGGGCTTCGGATGGCTTCTAATGGTTTCTTACTGCTTCCAGAACTACCGGTTGTTTGATCTGGAGTCGTGCCTCGGTAACATCACGCTGGAGAAGCTGTGTGAGCTCTGCAAACAGATTGATTCCTGTCTCGGCAGTGGCAAGGAGAAAATCGTCGTTCTTCAGGACAGGTGAGTTGAGCCGGTCGCGATCACCGGGAAGGTACCTCGTAATCCTGCGCTCACGAAACGGTCAGTCTGCCACTTGAACAGGACCACCTTCGTGCGGCGGCAACAGATCACTGCCCCGTTGCGTAGCGTGGCAACGTAGAAAAATGTGTTTTCTTACCAAATATTGACGGTCTTGAGTCCGGAGGCACTCCGTCAATTTCGGCTGGAGATTAAGCACAGCACAGCCTTACGTAGCTTCGAGCATCTGTCGGGCGGGAGTTGATAGCAGAAGCTTAGGTGTTTTACCGTTACGGCGAGCTCTCCTGCGTCTCGATCGTTACGCGGCAAGACCTAGAAGGCCCAAGTCTGTCTGAAAGTAAACAGGACACAGGATGCCAAATCAGGTGAATACGGGAAATGATTTATCGATAAAATGCGCCACCAGAAATGTCGGGCCCCAAAACCTATTGAAAAAGTCCTGTTTACTTTAAGAACTGTGTAATTCTTTCTTGGTAAATTAGCGGAGATAAATCGAATCTTTGGAAATTCCCAATTCAATTTCCACAAAACGCAACGACGATCTTGGATCATTTTTGAGAAAATCACGCTCTTTTTCGATACTCCCTGACGTAATCACGAACTTTGCTTGCGACATGAAGGTCATCGTTGATGTCTTCGCGTCCGTTTTTGAAAAGCGTATACCACTCATGAACTCTACCACGGGATAGACAATCATCACCATAAACTTGTTGCATCAATTTAAACGTTTCGGTACACGTTTTACCGAATTTAAAACAAAACTTGATGTTGGCTCTTTATTCAATGCTCATTCTCGTACCGACAACTCAAACATACTGTCACTTTAGGAGCAATAACTTTACTTTCAGTGAACCAAATGTCATCAAATTTTGAAGTCTGGAAAGGATGTACCTTTCAAACCCACATCAAGGTGGCGCCCCCAGAAATGTCCCTATTGAAGAAGTCTTGTTGACTTTGATGCAGAGTGTGTATTAGAATCTACAACCTAAGTAAAATAGATAGAATATTCAACTTTTGTGGGTGATTGAATCGATCGTAGCTCAAAAGCAGGCTACTTTCAATTCAATCACGTGAAGTGCGGAACGATTTCCGCCCAAAAGGCGCTCCTCGGCGCAAAGATTCGCGACCCACTTCGGGCGATCACTCGCCAAAGCGATCACGGAACGCGAAGCGTCGAAATGTGATTTGCATCAAAAGTCCCGGAGGTGTCATATTGGAATATTGACTAGGCGATTCCGGGATGTCCCACGGCATGTCATGCCGCCTATGCTGCACCCCGTCCGGCGGTGCATTATGCGGCGGCCGGCCCATTACGGCCCATGTTGTTTCGTTTTTTTTTTCGTTTCGGTTTATTGTTATTCTCCCGGCCGCAAGCAGACACCGCAACAGCGCGCAAGAAATCAAACTGACCGCCGCGAAAAGTGCGCCTCGCTGTGGCGTCGGCGTATTCGAGCGCACGAACTGGCGCTTCATGCGTAGTTACCCATGTTCCGGCCCCATGTTTCCAGCGGCAATCAAACGACCGAATCGGGAAAACGTGCCTCCGACGGAATATTAACTTCAGCCGGCCCGGGCCGGTCAATCATCCTGAAGGGACGGATCGACGGATGGCGCTCTCTCGGCGCATTTGAATATCGCGCAACGGTCGGGCCCGCGGCTGGCTTCTGGTCATCATCATACGTAGCAATTTGTTGTTGTCTTCGCGTCGTCCCGTTCGGCCCGTTTTCGCACGGCGCTCGGTCGGGTTTTAGCATATGCAACATGCCGCCGCCGCTGCAGTCAACGCGCAAACGGTTCCCTGGACGCTTTTGCCAATGCGCAATGGCGGCCAACTCGGCGTTCCGGCCGCTAACTATCGCTTATGATCCTTGATAAATAATTCATAAGCACAGATTTTGAGCAATTTTGTGGCCAATTTTGTTTCGGTTTTTTTACCGGACCAATCCATTTTCGACTGACCCGCGCAAAACTCTAGCGCCCACGGTTGATTATATTTGTTTTTTTGTTCCGAATGACTGGGGCTCTGGCTCGGGCTCTGGGGAATTTTGGAAAAATGAGGGCGTTTTGATATGGAAACAATACACTCGGGAGCGTACTGTTTACTTAGCACTGCCCAAAGCTATCAAACGGCTAAGCCTATAATTTGTATGTTTCTGTATAATAATGTTCATTTAGTTTCACAAACCTACCACAAACGTATAATTAACGAGGCTGTGGGATTGGCTTTTTTGCGATGCTGTGCCCATTTGGAGAGATTATTCCCAAATTCGGACCCGGATCCGGTCCCGGATCAACTGCTAACACAAGCGTTACGTCGGTATGAGGTATTCGGCAGGATGCGAACACATTTAGCGTCCACGCAAATTGAGTGCCGCATGCGTTCAGGAAGTAGCACATTACGGTACCGCTGCGATAAGAAGAAAGTAATGTATAATTTACTCACCATTTTCACCGATCGCCATCGATAAGAGCGCCGGCGTCACGTTTTCGCTAAGCTAAAACCTGTTACCGGCGCCCCCTATTCGTAACATTATAATCAGCCACCGGTGGCCGCGGTTTGGTATCAATCCGCCTGTCGACGCAGCGTCGTTTATGAAGCGTTGATTGGCCGCGTCGCAAGGCATCGGAATAACCGAGGCAGTTATTAGCGCTCCCCGTCACCCGATTTCCTGATTCCTTTTTTGGCCGATTTCTTGTCACGCAAAATCGATTTCTTAATGATGCGTTTCC
The DNA here is from genome assembly GCF_943735745.2 of Anopheles bellator. Classification (NCBI taxonomy): domain Eukaryota; kingdom Metazoa; phylum Arthropoda; class Insecta; order Diptera; family Culicidae; genus Anopheles; species Anopheles bellator. Next base: position 46,397,343 of record NC_071286.1, read on the forward strand.
CAAATGCCGGGGACCGGTTGCATAAGAATGTTCAATAAACAATAATTATCCTAATAACGATTCTGCGCGCGGTCAAACGTGTGCAGGGCGCATAACATTTGCACGCGACCGGCGAAGGTGAGAAAGAGTGAACGGAAAAAGACTGCACTGCAAATTGACAGGATAATGCTAAGGATAGCGCGGGGACCGCGGGGCCCGAAAATGAGTTGCACTTTGGTTGGCGGTGGCCAGGGCTTTCAAGCCGCACGCCTGTTCGTGTTCTTCCTTCATATTTTGTTCGTTGCTTTTGGATTGTTTTATCTCCACAGAGAGGACAAACATCGGCTTGGGGCGGCGATTGCCGCGTACCTACAGTATCAGAAGATCTGCGGTTCAAAAATTCCGCACTCTGGCGGCCAGTCGATGAGCTCACTCTCGCCGGGAGGCAGCTCGGACAGTGGCCGTAAAACGCCAACCTGGCTGGATTTGGACATTTACTCGACGCAGAAATTTCTGGAAACCGTCGCCGGCCCACTGCGCATTCCTTCGCACAAAAGGTAAAAGACGGATCAGTTTGGTTTAATTAGGCTTACTAATTACAATTACGGTTCCATCTTTTGCATGCACTTTTTTAGATACATTCAGTACTTCTCGGGCCTGCTGTCGGGAATGATCAAGATGAACTCATCGTCGCTGTTCCTGAAGGCGATCCGGGTCGAGTCTCCGCCGTGCCTGCACTACCGTGCCATAACCGTTAACAGCGAGTGGCGCAGCTTCATCAAGATCTTCGAGGGCGTCCGGTGTCTGTTCACCTCCGACATCTACGTCATCCCGATCACGACGCGCCACTTTATCTACGAGATTAAGCACCCGCTGCGGTTGCGGGGCGACATTCTGGTGCGCTGCTACCAGATCATACCAAACAACAACAAGCCGAACTACGAGAAGGAGCTGATCGCATCCGTGCAATTTCACACATGTGCCATAACCGAAAAGGAAGTACAATTCATGAAGAGGGACTTGGACCTAGCCTGCGAAGGTATGCGGTTGCGTTTGCGTTCGCGTGCGACCAATTTAACACCGCTTCTTTCGCCTTTCTCCCCCACAGATGAGCGTTTTTCCGGGGAGCACAAGCTGACGCTCTGCTTCGACACCGTACCGAACGAACGGCCGATGATCCTCGTTTTCCAGGATCCGCTCGTGCGAATAGAGCCGATAGCGGAGAACGGCGATCACTTGGAAACGATCAACGAAGGTGAGTGGAAAAGAAACAGAAAACAACTTCAAGGGTTAACGCGTTGCTTCCGCGCCTGCAAGTAGGCAATCTGCACTGCATCCGTCTGTGAAGCGTGTCTCGCGAGGCCAAGAAACTTTTTCGATAGATTTAGTTTAGAAATGAGTAAGGAACAATACTGAGAGCACGAGGAACACTACCGATCATGGATCGATCGTGCATTTACTAGCAATGATTCAATGGCAAACAAGGAACCATTTGCTGAATCGTTTGTGACAAAGAACTCCCAACGTGGTCCACGCGGTACGCTAGCCGGCTGCTGCAGTAGATACTTAATTTGTTGCGTACTCCCCGAAACCCGTGTCATGTGATCGCCCAAACTTTGGCTACGAAAAAAGACATCTGTTTGCGCCAAGAAATATAAACAAAGGTAGGTCGTCGGGTCGCGCCAATGGCGATAGACCGACAACGAACACCTCAAGCTTTCTAACCCTCTTCGCGCACGGTGCAGTAAGTGGAACAAACAAACCAAAGCTACACTAGCACCGAATCGATTTCGCCTGACCGCGACCGCACGATCTTAAACCGTAACTATTCATTTTTCGCAATAAAAGATTGAGGCACCATACGTCGCTAGGGAAAGGTTTTGCGGCGATAATGGGTAATCATCGCACAGTCTTACGCATGTGAGAAGGCGCGATACGCATGTAATTCATTTTAATTTATTTGACAAACGTTTGATTTATAACCCGTCCGAGAGCGTGAGCTATTTTGGGACCCGTTTCTGTAATACGAAGCCACACCACCGCACTAACCGAGGGTATTATGTTGCGCCGACGGTACACGATTGTGTTGGCGGATGAGGATGATTCATCAATGCTGCCCACCAACGTTGGTTGGTTTCCGTTGCCCACGAAACTATTGCGGTAAAGTGTTATCAAACTGCTGCATTATCATGAGGACAGCAACTTGGTATAGAGCTGGTTGTGCCGGCGTTTCTTCGTTTCATCTTTCGGCACGGCGCCATTCTTGACACGCCGTTCCTACTCGTCGCTGCCAACTGAACTGAATAAAGTTGTTTTGGCTAGTGAAAGATAAAAAATCGCTTTTATCGGAGCCCCAGTTTTGTGTTCAAGCTTCGCCGAAGTTCGTCAAATGTAGGGGCGAGGTGTGTTTACGTTGGCTGGCGTTATGCAACCAGAGAAAAAGACTATCTAGGCTCGGCTCGAATGAAGGAGCATAAGGCGACCGTATCATCGCATCATAGATTCGCACGGATACACGCGTTTCGCACGTGCCCTGCGAAGCTACTACTCTCCTCTGGGCACCATTTGTTGACCGTAAACCGTGGTGTCGGTAAACGATTACGATCGATTTATTGGAGCGTTAAATGGTGAAAGGTACTAGGTAAAGGCAACACAAAACGTGTGTCCGTGGCAAAGGTTAATTTATTGATTGATTGTTTTACGATCGCCAGTAGGTGGGTGTGGCGCTGATGATGCAGTCGGTTATGGGGCATCCACCACCGACACGCTCGACATTATCCGTGTGGCCTTGCCCCGTTCGCACGAGCATAACCCACCTTTCGGTGGGCATTGTCTTATGCCCAAGCCGGGTGGCCTTGCACACCGCGGCTATCTGCTCCATCGGCAGGGAATCGATAAAATGGGAATGTTTGTTGGGTCAGCGAGGATTAGCGCAGTAACTTAGAGCAAGAATTACGCCCGTGCTGGTTGGGATTATCATTATAGTCATTGTTTAACTCAGTTCGACGGCTAGCTACCATTTGACCTATTTCTTTACGAATTGGCATAAATCAGACCACCCGCCAAAGGTTAGACGTCATAAAAGACGTTTCATGCTCCATTTACTTCTTCCAGCTGATCGTTCCTCAAGGTTATTGGCGGTGGGGCCTACGTTAAACTCCTGAAGTACTCATTCATGCTTCGGTGCATTATGCCCGGGCCCGAGGAACGTGTTTTCGTCAGCAGACCTTTACGGGACTTTGGGGCTAGTTTAGTCAGCTAGCCGTTTGATGTGATGTTTATTTTCATTCTTTAAAAACAAAATTCGGAATCATGAAACAGGATTGGCTTCATGGCCAGATATTTCAGGATGTTGTTCTTTCCGAAAGGCGTTCTTTCGAAGTTGCCGCAAAGTTTATTTTCTTTTATGCTGTTGATGTTTGCTCCCATCATACGCCGTGTGGCTCATTAAACATTTTCTCCAGTATTCAATATGTTATCGCTTCTCGCAGTTTAGCTAAAGGGTCCACAACAAAAAATGTAAAACAATATTTTGGGAGTTTTGGGTCGTTTAATTTCTACGATCGTCAGAACGCTAGACAGATAGGCCTTTGGGGTGCACGCACGCGTGATGTGGGAAGGCCAGGGTCCAGTGCAGGAAACATGCGCGCGAATAAAAGAACGTGGAGCAAAACCTCACGCACGATGCGCCAACATTGCGCACCGTTGCGTCTCAGCAACGTGGGCCGCCCGAACCCGCCACGGTTCGGGAAGCGTTGGTCGCCTTTTCACGGACCTCTCGGGAGTCACTCCCGAGTCGCGTTCTGGTGCGGTACGGTTTGTGAACCGACAAGAGTGAGCGGTGTGTGTACGGTTGAAAGTGTGTCACGGTGCGGCCACGGTCTGATGTTGCCGTGCTCCTTGGCTGTGTTTTTCCTCGCGCGGACTGTGGACACACGATAGTGATACGCGAAGGCCCAGTCTGCGTGTCGCTTAGGGCTTACAGGCCGGGGACTTAGTGAAACACTGCACAAGATTGCGCGCGATGTGCCGTATCTCATGAATCGATAATTTGTGTAGGCTGCGTGTGTTTGTCCGCTGATAAAAACGTGGTCGGTTATCGTCGACTTCAACCTGGTGAAGGCAGATAAAATGCTTCGCTGTAAGTGTGAGGTTCAGTTTTAATTGCGAAATACCCTTCAACGGCGAAAGTTTGTTTTCCGTACGGGGTGGTTGGTGACATACGGTTCGAAGTGATTTAGAAAACCCTTCCAGTGTCCAGCGGAACGAAGGCAAGAAAACTGTGTAAAGTATCGGTTCACTTCGCAGGACCACCGCGATGCTGTGCCTGGTCAGCACATTGCAGCACTCTGTTACCTACCTCATCTATGCTGCGAGTGTCTATTTTCGGTTGCGGTGGAATATTTATGTTGCGCCAATGGAATGGCCACACCGGCTACCGCTCGGTGTCAAAGTCTTCGTGACGTCAAACCACTTGTTTGCTGAACCGGCGAAGATTCGGAAGCAGCAGTTTGATCTGCAAAGTTTAGCAATTGTGTCGATGATTTCACACGCCCCAGTGCTGCAACCATCTGCTGACCACTTGCTGACGATCGAAACAATCGACCACCGATCGGTGTTCTATTAATAAATTATTATGCATAAACTTTCGCCGCTCGAAATGGCGCTTGGTTATTGCTGCAAACGCCCCAGTTGTTTGGTTATTACCAACGGAAATTCCATCCGATGGGGATCATGTTTCGGCACATTTCGTTTCTTCAAATAGTAAATCAACATGCTCTCTCTCTCTGTAAAGAAAACCTTTCTTTATTATTATTTCGCACACGACACGCGTTTTATGTCCGTGCTAGAATTGTTGGCGGACAAATTGGCGGACCGTCCCCCCTGGGGGTATCGTCTTGCCTGGGTTGAAATAGGCGGTCGGCCCGGTAGTGGCGCCGGGGGATCTATTTCGGGCGCACCACCGAAAACCAGCTCCAACCGGCCGGCCAGCCAAGACTTAAGTCCAGTCCCACCTACGTCGAGTCGGGGTCGCGCGACACACGCAATCCGTGACTACCACGCGCTCGGGCGCGAAAACCACATTCACATTCTCGCTGTGGCCGCCTCCAGCCACGGCAAAATGGCAATGTCCTGTGCCCACCCGAAACGGTACTCGGGTGTCCGTACGTTCGCTAGGATTTATGTCTCGACTCTCGAAGCTGGCACTGGGATTAGGTCTCTCTGGGATTGGCAAGTGATAACACGGGTGTTCGTTCGCTGGACTGCTACTCCATCGCGTTAATGGCGAACGATTAAACACATCCCACATTCGCGGCGCACAAATTTTCGATCAACGTGTCCTAAATTCAATTTTACGCCTCTCGTTTTATGGTGGCCCGGATGCGAACCTCCTCCTCGTCGTCGTCGTCGGTGGGCTCGCTCGCGTCTCAACGTCTCAATAATCGGTCGCCCGTGTGCAGGTTGGCCAAAAAAAGGTAAAAATTGAGGTAAAAAGTTTGCTCGCTTCGATGCTTCATTATGCTGCCGCTGCCGTGTGCTTCGCCGTACTGTCTGTGTGTGTTCCGTGCTTGGTGTGCTCCTTGATAAGGCCGCGGTCGAAGCATATCGTTTAATCGATTGGCCATCATGGTGAACCATTTTTGAGATAACTTCCGAGAGGACCAACATTTATTCGCTTTGGATGGGTATTTTTTTAATCGTTTCGTCCATGTTTCGTTTCATTTTCGTTGTTCCGTCTTGCTGTGCTAAGAATAATTATTTTTTTCAAAATTATTGACCCCTCCGTTGTTATTGATTGCATTGCATGTGGTTGATTTATGCTGCCGCCCAGCGCATAATTACGGCAATCGTTCAACACATGCCACGAGACGAGACGAGTGCTCCATAATTAAAGCCATCGATCGGTGTGTGTACGATAACGATTACGATAACGTTCCACATTCCAACAGGGGATGATTGGGACATCCCCACTGTGGAGTGTCCCGGAAATCGGACCTCCCAGATCGGGGGATCAAATCACAAACCGCTCAAGTACCGCTCAAGGTACGGTGGTGTCGTTAGCTGAAGGAGCCACTCAAGAGTCTCGATTCCGTCATCAACCCAACCCTCGTCATCTTGCTTGATGGCAAGCGTTTTGAGCTGGCGATTGTCTGTAGAACGGCACTTTCAAGCGCTGTGTTCCGTGGATCTTCCCACCCGGTTCCTTGGCGTTTGGACTGTCGGATTCCTTTCATCGCTTTGTTGGTTCGGTTTCACCCAGCCAATGCTCCGCCGTACATGATCTGCACTTTTCTTCGAGCAGCAGCTCGATCGCATTCTTATGCTGGGGCCCGAGACCGAGTTCACTGGAAACCATCGTCATCGTTCGTCTGGGAGGTCGTTCGGAGGCTCCCCGGCGGAAGGTAATCAAGCTCCAAATTTGGCAGTCCAGCCCAGATCAGACCTAAAACCCACCGCCAGAAGGTCGCCAGGTACAACAATAATTATGCTTCTCTGCTGCGACCGCCGGTCGGTGTCTCTCTCTCTGTCTCTCTCTCTCTCGGTTTCGGGTCCACAGCCCGGAGTATCCCACTAGTCCTCTGAGCTCCTTAGCAGTTAGTGTTGTTCCATTGGTTCGCCTCGTTGGTTGCTCTGGCTGCGTCGGTCCGCTGCGTTGTGTGAAGGCGCCTGACACCTGACATCACCCCATCTGACCGCACGTTCTCGTTCTCCACTCTCCAGATGACTCCAACCATACGCAGGGTCCCCTGGACGGATCTCTGTACGCGACGATTCTGAAGAGCCCCAAATCTCCGACGGCACCTCCACATCTCATCTCGCCACCGGCCGAGTTCAGCAACGGCAGCAACGGCAGCAACGGCAAACTACCGCCACCACCGGTGCCGGAGCGGTCCAAAACGCCCAACTCGATCTATCTCGCCCAAAACGGGGTCGGGTCGGGCCGCAGCACTCCGGTCCCGTTCGGCACTCCCGTCGTGGGCCCACGGGCTCCGTCGTCCGCCTCGGACACCGGCCAGGCCAGCCAGCTCCCGACCCGCCGAAGTCCGGCCGTGGCCACCAGCTATGCCGGGCCGGGTGGCAAGGCGAAACCGGCAACCGGTGGTCAGGTCGATGGCCGGGAATCGGTCCGCAGTCCACTGACGGTTTCGATGGACTCTGGCATCTCGAGCAGTGGCCCAGTTACCAGCAACCGTAAGTTGGCGTTGTTGGCGAGTCCCGCGCCCCGCGCACTGATATCGCCTTCCCTTTCTGCTCTTTTTCGGGATCTCTCGCGGCAGGTCGCGGGCTGCAGGGCTGCAGCGTCTCGCCGTCCAGCTTTCCGCCGAGCCCACAGGCGAGCCCACAAGGTAGGTCGTCGACGTGCCGGTGAGATTCCTCGAGCGATCCCCGGCCCAAGGGCCGCCATCGCCATAAAAGGGCGCCATGAATGTGGTTGGCCCTCTGGCGGACCGCAAGACAAGCTTCCATTTTGCGCCATCGGAACCCGGTGAAAGAGAGTTCGCGCTTCGAACGGTGAAAGACTTTCAGGCACCACCACCACAACCAGGATGTTGGGCCACAACCAGGGGTGGGTTGTGGTTGGTGTGATTTTCGCGCTAACCGTTTATGGGAGGCCCGGCCCGGTTCAATGAGAGCTGAACGACGGCAGGCGACACTTTGGGGTCCCCTGGTCTGGGCATCAGGAGACTCCATTTATGCAACGGCCACCTACAGCCGGGGGACGCGGGATCGATAAGAGAAATCAATCTCAACGACGAAGAGCGCGAAGGGGCCGGAGAAAGAGGTTAGCTCCATTTCTAGATTGAAGCTACCTCCGTGCCGATACAGTTTCGACACACCGGAGCCCCGGCCCTGCCGCTCTGCCACTGATTGGTTGGTTGGGGCCACGGCGACGACGGGAGAAAGATGTCACCTATTTCCGCACTGATTTTCATCGATTCTTGGAACACGACGACGACGTCGGCGCGCCCATTTTCGCCCCCGGAATGTGGAATGCCGTTGGCTCCCCGACGGGTTTGCATAGCGATTCGGTGGCCATGGGATAGGTGCGCCCAGCACCGATTCCTTATCAACCGGGGTCACTTTTTTCGTGCTTATCGACGAAACTCTCGGCTTGACAGGCAAATCCGTGGGGCTAAAAACGCCGCTAATCACGGGATCAGCCGTGGAGTTATGGAATTCCTGTGACGACTATCCCTCTCGCTCTCCAGGAGGTCCAGCGTGGTTACTAGGTTGTTCGTTAAGTTTTGCGGGTCGATAAGACAAACACAATTTTATGATTTGAAACACACTTTATTATTTAGTTCTCTCTGAACATCGTGATACACGTGATCCAACGCGACTCCTATTAATTTCATCCCTGAAATGAGAATCTGGAAGGGCTGCAAAGTACGCTTCCAAAGCTGTTACGAGCTCAGTTGATGAAAAACGTTTTCCACGCAAACAAGTGGTTAGGTCTGGAAACAGATGGAAGTCGCTAGGGGCCAAATTTTGATTCATAGATTTTTGCCGATCTTAAACTGCATGTCCTGAAGAAAAAAGATTAACTTTCTTCTGCAACCCGCGTCTTTTTCCCAATTTTATTTCCTTTGGCTGGTCAAAAAAATAATCGGAATGGAAATCCACAAGTCAAAGTCCTTTTGCATCCCAAAAAACTTAAGTTAATCCCTTCGTGGCCGAATTCTGGACACGAAGTAGTTTGGGGGCCGAAGAATGAACACTTTTTAGCCTCTTGTTTCGTGGTGATCGTGGGGATCATGGTGATAGTTCATAGTCTTTAGTCTCATTCATCCACTCGATGATTTTCCAATACGATATCCTGTACTTTTTCTTCGATTTCGGGCTTTGTTGCTGTTTTTGGACGTCCTTGACGTAAATCGTCTTCAAGGCTTGTACCACCACCTCAGCGGCCAATCTTTCTACAGGCCATCACGACCCATACTATTTAAATGTTAAATACCTCCGCAGTCTATTTTGAAAAATGAATAAGATTTATTTAGAGTATGGAATGCAGTGTATTATTTTAACAATTCACTCACAATACAATATCGATCAAATGACCGCCTCTATAAGACAAACACAAAGCGACCCCTTTTGGGCAATTTTCATTGTATTTGACAATATTTCGATAATATACAACGTAATAACAGCCATTTTTACTGCGATGTTAGCTTTCGGCTTTTCAATTGCTTTAGTTCAGTTTATTGCCATACACTTTACTCTTTCAATAGCCCCACGTTGACGTTTCAGAATGTGACTGATTTGTCAAACTCGACTGCGAAATGGCTGAGTTATTTAACATTTCGATAGTACGGGTTGTGATGGAAAACCCTGTACTAATTGAAGGAGAAGAGTTCTTATATACTACATAGTAGTCTTGTAAACAAAGAATGAAGTGACAGATTAAAGTGAAACGTCCCTTACGTTCATATGAAGAGTGTTCCAACATTATAAAAATAAAATTGATCCATTGGCATCGCCCTCTGAGATTGAACCTCAAAACTTATTGAACCACCCAGCAGTAGTGATTAGGAGGAACGCGATCGTCCAAAGCGCCTTATTGATTTTGGTCCGACATTTGTGACATTTCGCGCCCGGGCTCTGATATCGTCAGATTGTGGACGCGCCTTCCGCGTGGTGGTTTCGGGGCGTGACTTATGGGAAGTGTCCCCCGTCACTCAGACACTGTTCAGACGGCTGTTCACGGATCTGTTTATCGGCCCCCAGATAAGAGACACCACCCGACACCCGAAATGGTGCTCGGCGTCGATCCCCGGTTGGGTTGTCCACGGTTGTCCATAAATCGCATCGCGCCCTGCACAGCGTGAATTAATTTATCCGCGTACCGCGCGGCACGCACCGGCTGCCGGAATGGAGATTTGACAAGTCGCCCGTGGAGTTTGCGGCTTGCGCATAGTTTCTCACCTTTTTGTCGATGGCCGGGCCAAGATCCGGGTGTCGGCCGCCGAGCCGACCCAAGCCGAGAGAGTGGAAAACATGATTTTCTATTTTGATCCAGCCGGGCCCACCTGTGCTCCAGGCAACGGGCGGACAACGCGGACTGATCGATTATGTGACCGGAGCCCGTGCGCGAAAGCACCTCACACATATTTGGAATAATTTCACGATCTTTTTAATTACATGTAGCAGCAGTGAGTGAGGTGTAAATGGGGAGGTGGCCGCGGCACGCGGGGTGTTGACTTTTCCATTTTCGGCAGCCCAGCTACACACAGAGTTCGCAGTTTCGCCTTCGCCGGGGACACCTTTTTGGGGGGCCCCAGCAAAGGGCATTTTGGCGCGGACTCGTTTCGTAAGCGCTTTGGCAGGCGAAGGCGAAGCGAAGATCGTTTCGTTTTCCACCGGGGGTGGCGGCGTTGGGTGCCCGCCCGCTTTGGGTGACAGTTTTCGTTTTTGCCTTTCGCCCTCGAATTAACCTGTCAGCTTCAATTGACATAACTTTGGCTACAAACTTTATACGCGCCGGCGATCGCGATCAGGAGGAGGGCGATACGCAGGAGGGCGATCAGGATCGATCGATGCCAAATGACCTAGCTGTGTTTGTTTTCGTTACGTCAATTTTCCAGATGATCGTCACCGCGAGCTGGATGATCTGCTGTCCGATATGATGCTCACCGTGCAGGGGATTCCGGATGTCGGAAGGAAAGCGGAGCAAGCGCAGAATCCAAACGATCACTTCGTGAACACGACCACGGACACGATCAAGCGATCGGCCTCGCAGGCCACTCAGCTGCGGCCACTCACGCCGCACCTCGACGATCGGTCGCGGACGCCACTCACGGTGGTGAGTGACTTCGGCACGGGCGGGTCGCCCGGCGCAGCGGCCGCGAACGAGCGCGAGCTGCTGATGTACGAGACGTCGAGCACGACGACGACACTCACGCCGCCGCCGAGTGAGTGCGGCCGCGAAACGCCCCTGCTCGGCGCCGGCGGCGGCGGCGGCGGCTACGGAGCGTCGGCGGCGGCGGTGCGCGAGCTCCAAAATATAAATAACAATAATCTGACGCCGGCCGAGCGCGAGCTCATCATGAACATGCAGCACCATCGCCAGCGGCAGCAGCAGCAGCAGCAACATCAATCGCTCGTGTACCCTCGGCCAGCGCGGTCCACCACGGGAGCTTCGGAACGGTTCACCTCGGACGACGACGACGACCTGTTCGGCGGTGGCGGCGGCCAGATTCCGTACCACGCGCGCGAGGACTCGCGGCCGTTCACGTACGGCAACATCCCGGCCAGCGGGGTGCCGCAGAATCCGCCCGCCTCGACGATGATCAAGATGCAGTCGGGCCTGTCGAGCCCGTCGATGGTGCGGAAGGCGCTCGGGACGCCAACCGCGGCCCGCAAGCCGCTGCCCCGCAACGACTTCGAGGAGATGTTGCGCGAGCGGCGCGAGAAGGTGCTGAGTGAAAAGTACACGATCGGTGATCAGTCGCGCGAAGGACCCAGTGCCAGTGACAGCCTCAACAACAACAACAACAATGCTAGTGGTGGTGGTGGTGACAATCGCTGGACCTACCAGCACACGGTGAAGACGGTGACGCAAACGCAGAACGGGGCCAACGGCTATCAGCTGCACGAGCCCCTCAAGCGCTCCAACACCATGGACGGCAGCTTCGGCCGCCAGTTCTCCAACGAAGGGTAAGTGCGTGGTGGGGATGTTGGGGGGAGATGTGCGCAAAGGACCCCGGGGCCACCGGGGTCCTAAAATTAAATCGGGTGACCCCAAAAGAAGGGCTGACCTTCGCGCCACACAACTGCAGTGCCGAGTGGGACGTGTTTCGGGTCTTTCTTTTTCTCTCTCTCTCTCTCCTTGGTGATCGCCGGTGGCCAGTGATTTATGTATATCGATGGTTGGCTGTATGGCACGTAGCGCCCCGTTCTGTTGAAAGCAAATGTCGTCCAAGTTTTCAACTCGATACCGTAAGCCATCGATTGTTACGGGTCCTTCCCGATTTTCTAAGAAAAATGTGTGCCGATGATTCCACCAGACCAAACAGTCGGACTCGTTGTGGGTGGCAATGAGCTTCTCGTTAACTGAAAATTCCCGAATGAAGGTTGACGTTTCAAAAGCGGGGACCGTAGGTCAACTCACGTTCGTTGGATAAATATTTATCTCCAACATCTCCAACGTGAAGCGAATCCGAATCCGCCGAATATTCGCACCTTTCGGTCGGTCCGCGGACTGCGGTCTTGCCAAATGGCCGGGGAACAGGTGGTGGTCTCGGGTGACGCCACCGGAAACGGTGACCTCGTCGGCGGCTCTACGATTAACGGAGTCGAACCGGGGAACATCCTTGGAGCACTGGTGGCCCCGCAGAAGTGGCTTCCAAAAATATCCAATCCACCAGAATGGCCAGAACTCTCAGTGACCAGCGCGGAGAGGCAACCGACATTGACCCTTTTGAAGTTTCACTTTCAGCAGCTCAGTGGGAAGGGTTTTTGGCTAGCGACAGCGTCCCGCCCTTTCCCGCCCCGCCCTACATATCGGTCCCGGCCAACGTTGGGCCGCCCGCGGCGAAAACGGAATTTATAAATAGGCGAACCGCTCTCTCTGACAGGGCGTTAGTTTTCTCGGCGGACCAAGCTTTCTTCGTTTTTCAAGGTCAGCCCCTCGGTGTGGCCACGGACTGGATGACGAACAGCGTGTGTGTCTGGGTTTTGGAAAGAGTTCTACGGGGTTTTACCTGGCCACAGGCGGTGGTGGTGTCGGTGCTTCACTAAAGGCCACTCGGAACGGTTTGGTCGCCATCTTTGATCCAAAGGCGTTCTTTTGCCGTAATTGGCTGTCAGTCAAGACACGTGCCGACAAGACCTGAGCAAGGTGTGCCAATTAAACTGTGCTCACGGGATACTACACCAACCGCGATCAATTCTTCATTCTTTGCTCGGTTACTGGTAACTGCAACTTTGAACTTTCTTGATTTCTTGACCAGCGGATCCTAGAGTTCCTGTGAGAGCATTACGACGTTTATCGTCCGGGTCGGGTCTCTCTACTACGCTGCATTGTGCGCATAACCACGCGGCTTACGACCTGTCAGGAGCCAGGGCAGGTTTCTGGCCCGTGCATGACATCATGCTCCTTGGACAGTTTGACCACTGGCCCGACTCCTGTTCGCCATCGCTCTCGCCTACTCACCGGACTGGACCGGTCGTCACAGCCTTCGGACAGCCGTCTCTGCATCGCAGCGGCAATTTCTGACGAAATCCGCTCATTAGCGAATGCAGGCGATCGAGTTGAACGAACTTGTTTCGGAGATCGCTGGCGGACTGGTTGTGGTGGTGGTGGTCCAAGAAGCTGTCTCCTCACTCCTCCGGACCCGCCGGATTCGACCGCATTTGCATTGTGCCACCTCTCGCGGCGGGCCACCAGGTGGACATCTTAAACCTTAAACGAACCAGGACCGGCGCAAGAGACGTTGCACTTTTGAGGCGCATTTCTGACGGCCAAACAGGTTTTTCTGGCTCTTGGACGAGAAGGACGAGACGACCAGCACGCGAGGCGCGCTGTTTTTGCTAATGCCTTTTTTTTGGCCCGCTCAAACCCGATGTGATTGACGCGCCGCGCCCCAGAAAGGGAGGGCTGCCCGGAAATGGTCAACCACATTGTAGTCACCGTTGCGGCCTACGCGGCCGTCACCTTGGCATTGGCTCCGGAATTCATTCATAAAAGGCACACTAAATACGTCGATCCGATAATTTGCACGTCCCACGTCGATCGGCCATCCGTCGCGTTCATTGAGTCGATAAGCGATTGAGCTACACGATCCCCGGCGAGGCGACTTGACTTCGACTTGATGGTGGTGGATATAAATTATCGTCCCCCAATTGGTTGCCGATCGCACGCCAACGATCCGTCGGAAGTTGTCGTCGTCGTCGGAAGTCAAGTAGCGAGGGCGCGCGTGGGTCGCGCTCCACGGTTGACATACGCCTCTCCGCTTGGGAGTGTCTGTTCAGCAAATGGCATTCCTTTGCCTTTGGCCCACACGGTGCTTTGGTCCAAAAATCGACCGCGAGTCCGACTCAAACCGCTTCTTCGCGTGGATTACGGAGGCGCCATCATCATTAACGCGAAGTCAAAGTTTTAGCACCCCAAGTCGCATAATTTAACAAAATAGAGCCAATCTTTCCGGGTCTCCGGTACTGCCAGGTCTTATCGTGGCGTTACACTTTATTTTCGGTCGAGCTTATCGTCCAGCTTTACATCTAATCTTCAGTCCAACGTCACGGCTCCAGACCACATCCGGGATTGGAATGGCAGTCAGCGTGCCAAACCTTGGATCTAATCGCAATCCCTCGGCGCTGAAAAGGGTACGGAATCTAACATTTCACTAGTGACTTGTGTTGTTGTAATCTGCTCCTGGATTCTTTGGCGAATTCGGCCCAAGACCAGCCAACTGGAGATACGATTTCTGTGCTCGGACCCTCTGTTGAGAACCGTAGAACTCGATGGGTAGCCGTGATGTTTAATGCTAGGCCTAGTTCCTTCTTGGGATTTATGGGCCATTCAGTTTTTGGATTCGGAAGATCCAAGAAGCACCAACCAGCCAACAGTTTCTCGGTAGTGGCGATGGCTCCTTCTCCGACCAAGCGTCTAGCGGCCCCTTTAAAATGGTTTACAATCTCCAGTTCCAAACCCTTGAAGGATCACCCTATAGAAGACCGACCGGACGGGAAAGTACCGATAAGAAGTGGCCCCTGTTTTCGTCTGCGATAAGTCGTACCTATCGCATCCGCTTCTACATTCGGTGCGTCGGTTCGTCAGGTCACGTGCCTCGCTGAGAGCCGCCTGAAATCGAACTCTGCACATCACGGATAAGGTTCCCATTTCACGGATTTATGCCCTGCCCGATCGTGTGACACCGCCACGAGCGGGCGTCCCCTTCCGAGTGTCTGCCCTAAATGGGAAGTCCCGAGCTCCCGAGGCCGATCGTGTAGTGGATGACCTAGCAGCGAGCGTTAGGAGCCGCGATTGACCAAACATGGATTTCGGATATTAACTCTCGATGTCTCAGCCACGACGACGGCCCGACGGTCTCACAATGGTGTGCCGTTGGTCGCGGGCGCAAAAACCCCAAGGAACTCCCGCGCCTAGGCGTACATTTATGGACACTGTACGCCAGTGTGTGAACTCCGCAGAACGATAGAGACGATTTCGGTCCAGACCTTCGCGACGTTTTTTTGAGGGACTTCTGAACACGAAAACACGGCGACGAGATTATATCACCATCCTTTCGCGGCGAGATCTCCGTCCGCTGTTGCGTCAGTGTCGGGGCTCTGGTTGCGGTGTGCGCTGCGTGCGAATGTTGGTGAGACGGGTGCGCGACATACTTGATCGGTTTCGTGTTTACCGAGGGCGGCCGGGTAGGTGGTTTGCTCTCACCCACCCCCACCCACTGGGGCCCACCTTCCCGCTGCTGCGATCGGACCGTGAATGGAAGCTCCGGGCGCTCCAGGTGCCATCTGCGATCAAATGTCGCTCCCGCGGCCAAACGGTGCTAATTGCATCCCGGCTAGCCGAGGCCATCGGTGGGTATGGCCGCAAATAATCTGCCGGCACCAGCGTCAAGGTCGACCGGCCAGCGGGAGCCTCGGGAATGGCCATCTCCCAGGCGGCCCAGCGCGATTGACATTGAACGAACGATGACGGACCGATTTGCTTGCCGTTTGGCGAATCCACGCAGGATGATCCGACTCCAGCATTTTATTGCCACAATTTTGACCAAATCGAGGTCGAGTCTGTAATCTGGGCCAGTGGGGTGCATGTTTCCAGCTTCAATTGGCAAACCGTTCGGGGGCGTCCAATGCATCCGATGAACCGGCCAATTAGAGCTGCGGGCCCCAATATGGACACACAATGTGTGCCGTTTCATAGCCCACGTCTTATTGGTGTCGGTGTCGGTTGGCGAATGAGTTGCAGAGATCCTGAGATGTTCCACTGCATTCGATCGTCATCGCTCGACGACGACGGGGATCACTTTCGGTTGACTCTCCGAGTGACATTTATCCGAGTTAATGTAGGTGAATACACTTGTGGATACGTTTTATGGGTGCTTAATTATAGAAAGACCTAGTCGTCGTGGCCACCAGACCATCTGGTTGGTGCCCGCTCGAGGCCACTTCCTTGACCTTCGCTGGCGCCACACGGCGCACTTGTCGCCTTCCGGTCAATGTACATCCTTGGCCGGTCCTCGTGCCTTGATTAGATTACGCTTCGCGTGAGAGCGCGAACTCGTTTGCGGACCACGCAGTCGTTCCGGTTAACCTCCGGCTTGTTGCCAAATTAGGTAATGTCCGCCGTCCGCCGTCTCATGAAACAATCACCTCCCCGGATAGCCGGACCCGGAAGTGACCAGCGAAGGCGAAGCTGGGCTACTGGCATCGATCCAGCAGAGGGGTTTTAATCGCGGCGATTCGTAGAACCTCCTCTTCCCGAGGGTTCCATCGACCCGCCATTAAGCGGACGAAGATGGACGTCGTTCGAGCGGTGGTGGCTATAAAGAGCGATTACAAAATGAATCAAGATAACTCGAGCTGCTCGCTGAAGGTCGGCCCGAGTTTTTGATGTGGCCGCACGCCGCATGTTTGGAGGCGTACGAGAGGACATAATTATGGAGGACGACCTGCTAAATCGTCGTGTGGTCGCTTTCTGTGGACGCTTTCTTGAGGCCAAAGCGGCACTAAACGGCCGACGATGCGTATCTTTCAATTAATGGAATGGGTTTCTGGAAGGTCCCAGAAAGCCTGGGGGCTTGTGTTTTGAAGATTGGCCGTTTTTTGGGAAGATTTTTGATTACTTCTACAAACCCCCCAGCACCGGTGACCCCAGATATTTTCCCCAGACCCCAACCCCAGAGGGGTCAAGCTTCGGGTTAGAAGCATTGGAATAATCACCATCTGTGATTTGCATATGAATGATCAATTATGGGATCAGTTTTATTGAACGTTCGGATCGTCTTGATGTGCCATTGTTCCCCACGTATGTGGGATCTGGGAACTGCGGTGTGTGGGCACTCCATGCAAAATCTTCCCGGTGCCTGGGCCGGTCGGGCAGCACCCACGGTGCGTAACATCGTCGTACATCAAAGTTCACGACTGACGAGCGTCCACCTCCAAATGTCAGACGCGGGAAGCCGAGAAAGTAATGGGGGTGTTCCATTAGTTCTTTGCTTCGATACCAAAGGGCGCTGCTATGAGCCTTTTATTAAATTGGTACACTCTTCATATGAACGGTTGTTAAGTTTCATTTAAATCGGTCGCTTATTTTTTACATATTTTTTTACAATGGAAAAAATCAAGTATCGAGAAGTGATTGTCTTTTTATTTTTGAATGGTTTAAAAGCAAAGGAGATTTTTTGAACGAATGTTGAAAGTGTTTAAGGACGGCTTCGCTTTCAATTAGACAATAAAAAGGGATGTTTTTGAGTCGTACAAGCCTACTGAGGTCGTACAAGCCTTGAAGGCGGTTGACGTCAAAACGTCAAACGTCAAAACGTCATACAGAATATCGTATTGGAAAATCGTCCAATGACTGAAAGCGACTTAGCATAAGGCTTAGCCATCTCATTGAGCAGTATAACCAATATTTTGATTGAACTATTCAAAATTAATTTTGATTGGGTTTCAGAAAGCTGTGTGCAAAATGGGTGACCCATTTGCTAAAAAATAGAAAAAAATACCGGTCACAGGAGCATTTTGAAGATGGCAAAAATCCATGAATTAATATTCGAATTGTTGGCGTATCCTCCGTATTCACTAGATTTTGCCTCTAGCGACTTCCATCTGTTTCCAGACCTAAGCAAAATCATGCGTGAAAAGCGTTTTTCATCAAATGATGACGTCATAACAGCTGTGTTTTTGCAGCCTTTCCAGTTTTTCGCTTCAGGGTTGGAATTCTTAAATTGGAGTCTCGTAGGATCATCAAGTACATTGATGTTCAGGGAGGCTATGCTGTACAACAAAGTGAATTTGAAACCATAAAAATGTATTTTTCTTATCGAGGCAAAGAACTTATTGAATAGCCTAGTAAACCCTCTGACGACTCCCATGCTCTCGCATTGGTCGCCTGGCGTCCATGGCCCATGGACTAAAACCTGACGTCAAAAGCCGGAGTGGAGGTAGCACGTCACGGTCACAGCGGCCAGCCAGGCCGGGTGTGAGTCTTTTCGGTGTTCGGGGGTCGCTATTTTTACGTTCAATCCCATCTTAGTTGTCGGTGGGGACCAAAATAAACGTCCGACACACGGCGATACAAGAAGGTCCACCATTGCGCGCTTCATTTTCGCTCAAATCAATCTTAACCCCTGAGCGCCCGAGCGTCAGCGAGGTTTGCTCTACCCGACAGGAAGCTACTCTACTTCCCGAGCTTCGCGTCCGGGTCCATCATTTCTGTGGTTTCAGACAAGTTCCGATACCGGTGTCACCGGGTGGACGGTTTTTCCGACGGCCATCACTTATTCTTAGCGCGCGCAGGTTTTATCGCTCCGCGCTGTCCGCCGTGGGCGATGTGGGCGATGCTTTCCGCTTTGTTTACACAACAATAACGCCCGCTGGGAGCGTCTGCTTCACGCGGGATCCACCCGGTGATCTTTCGAAGAATTGGGTTCTGGGAAGTAGGTCCAACTACAGGGTGATCCAATGAAGGTTTCCCTTTTCAATTTGGTTATAAACCAAAATCGGCTTAATATTTTTCGACGGTTGAACATTTTTTTTCGAAAGGATGATTCTTAACATTTTTTTGGTTTTTTGGAAAACAATTTTGGTCAAATCTCCACCTCCTCCACCTCCACGATTAGCTAGAGCTAATCGATTTTGGGTGTCGCTGTACGGCAGGTAGCGCCATCCTCTTGGAACCACATGTCGCCCAAGTTCTGAGCTTCAATTTGGCAGAAGAGCCAAACAGCCAACATTGCTCGATAGCGTACGCCTTCGAAGATTCCGGCGTGTGATGATGCCTGCAGACCAAAATCCGCACCAAACAGTCTCTCGTAGGGGGTGCACGACGTGTGGATTTTCTAATATGGCAGTTCTGCTTATTAACATAACCAACGAGGTGAAAATGAGCTCAAATGGGATGGGTTTTTTTTAAATTTCGTACAGTTTGAGTTGAAGACTCACCATTTTGGAAATAAGTTTTATAAGTTAAAAAAATCAACTTTTCTGCAACCGAAATCGTATTTTATAAATAATTGTCATGAATAAACCTTTCGAAATAATATTTTTTTAAAAATGGAAAACAATTACGCCTTTTTTGTTTTACAACCAAATGAAAAAGAGAACCTCTATTGGATCTCCCTGTGTTTGCGGTGGTCACGTTTGGGGGCAACTCGGCGCACCGAAAAGGGACAGTTCGCGTGAACTGGCAACAACCTGTAAATCTTTCACGATCGGTACACAGTTCACGCGCGGTGACTAATCCGATCGCAATTACGCACATCCCTTCGCGCGCCCGCTGGGTCGCGTTGGGGTAGTCTGCGTCTATAATTAGTCCGCACGCCTCGTGCGGACCGTGCGTAGAGTGGACCATGAATGAATCACGGCGTGACACGGCCTGACCTGCCGCTGACCTCGTAGAGTGTGCGCCGCCCGAGTGTCGGGGCCGTTCGACATCCCATTTCCGACAGTCCGCAGGGGGTCGGCGGCCATTTTCCCACCGAGAAATCCCACCAACAACGGGGCTAAGAAGGTTTTTGGAGCAGAATTCCGCAAAACTCCATAAACCCCAACGTGTCCGTCAGCCCATCAGGGGGGGCCGAAGAGAAGTGCATTGATCCTCCGATAGGAGGGCCCGGTGATTGACTCAGCGCGGGAAGGTGATCAGGTTTCCACATTCCTATCGTCCTCCGGCGATCGCTCGACGCTCGTGGTCCAGGCTGTGAGAGACTTTCGGTCCGTCGGTCGGTATGGTCCACATACCGCGGCGAACGAAAGCGAGAGAGATGGCAGGCAGGGCGGTTTATGGTGGCCCCAGCCAACCTCCCCAGCAGCCCCCGGGCGGGTTGTCCATCATAGCCGATAGCGTACTTGTTGCCGTGTTTGGGCAGAGCGGTTCAGCGCGGCTCAATCGCCCCGTTGACGGGCCGGGGCCGGGCCGGGTCGGGTTGACATCAATTGCCGTTTACGGTGGGAGGTGCTGGCTGTTCCGATTTTGCCCGCGCCCTTTTTGCTGCTGCCCTCCCCGTTTTCGGTCCATCTGTCCCACACTCCGCGCTGTCCGCGCTGTCCGCAATAACGTATTTATCGCGCGGAGCAACTTTCTCATTACCAAAGGAAATCGAGCGGATCGCGAGGGGACCTGATCCGGACGCTGAGGCTTCACGTTGGTATACACGTTGACACGGTTTTTGGTACGTCTCTGCAACACTTTGCAGAGGTTTGATTGATTTAGTAGAACTGAATCCTTTTATGTGGAAAAGTCATTTGCTGAACTGAAGTCATTGGGTAGTACTATGATCCACTTCAGAGCTGGGATGCCCTGTGACGCCAAGGCCATCGCCAGATTCTTATATTTTAAGCAATTTATGGCATATTTTATCGATGTACATTTTATGCACTTGATATGAGATATTTCGATTAATATCTGAAAATTTGTGCTTTTGGAATTGCTCTTGTAAAATGTTGATTATTGATTTGTGGATCTGAGAGCTAAATTATAACAAATTGAAACCCGCCAAGCGTTGAAGCGTTTATTCAAGCAACTGCAGTTGATGTTATTATTCATAAGTAATAATAACGCGATTTTTTGGACAAGTCGATACTCAAAATGCAGAATTGAGAATGAAAAACCTGTGGTGAACAATTCAAAAGGCATTCTGTGTTCTTTCAGCTAGAAGAATGGCTAAAACCTCGAACCATTACGATAGGCAAAAAGTATTCCATTATTTTCTCGCTAGATGGCTTTCGTGATCCATATCTCTTAAAGTAGGAGCTAAAGATTAACCGTTAAACTGTTTAAAGCCATTTGCGCAAAGCTGGGTTTAGAAGGAAGCTCGATGTTTGAGTGCCACACGAATTAACACAAAAAACGTGATGGATCGAATTTTAATCCGCGCAACTTTGGCCAAAGGGAATAAAATTGACTCATTTTTCTTGGTGGGACCTGAAAGCAATGGTTTATTATGAGTTGCTTCCATGTGGCCAAACGCTAAATTCAGATCTCTACTGGCAATTCCTGCGCCGTTCGAAGCTAGCGATTGACCAGAAAGGCCAAAATTAGCAAGAAGAGAAGGAATAAGAAGAATTCCGGGAGCTTGGTTGGAAAGTTTAAATGCATCCACCTTTCATCCATAGTCCGGACCTTGCACCAAGCGATTATCACATTTTTCGTGCATTGCATAATTTCCTGAATGATGAAAAATTGAGATCAAGAAAGGATTGTGAAAATTAATTGTTTGAGTTTTGTGCCAATAATAACAAATTTTACAACAAAACGGTGCATATTCGACGCATATCGGACATCGAAACATCTTAAATACAGTTTTGAAATTCATACAAAAATAATGGATTTCTTTTTCCTCAACCCAATATTATAAACTGATGAATAACGTAAAATTCACATATACATTAGTTTTAGTAGTAAAAATGACAATGACCCTATAATATTCGACAAAACAATCAATAACGATCAGTCATCTGTGTGGTCATCTTAATAAAATTAAACATCTCATTAACAAATCCTCTTCAATCCGTGCATATTTTATCCCCATATTTCATAGAATCGTTTGTTTTGCAGAAATTAACTTTGTTTCGCTAGCCACCGCGTGACGCTATCACCATTTCATGTGCTTTCGTAATTGGAAACCAAGCTTAACGTACATGGCCCATTGAAACCGCGACAGACATGGGATAACCGTCACACCGGCTTATCGGCTCCGGAAAGTTGACTAACGAGTCTCTCAGCTGTCTCAAACATGCCACTGTCGACCTCAACGGATCGTGCCGTCGTTGAGGTCGTAATAGGTTCGGGGGTTTAGTGTGAGTGTGGCTCTGGCCACTATTAAAATGCGAGAGTAGAATGAAAAACTGAGCACCCGAGCACGAAGATGGTCTTGGTGTCGAAAGCTAAATTGTCACTCTCAAAAAATAGGTTCTATTATTTTCCCAACAACAATGTATGCGCGTGTCGAGTTTGTCATATTTCCACTCGACACCTGTGTCCCGTATCACGTGAGCCACACGGTCCACGCCGCACCCCCCGAACCAGAGAGTTGAAAGATGATCTACAACGACGACGAACGGTCGCCAGGTCCGTCTAAACACATGTTTCTGCCGTGCCGCAGATGTAGTGCTATTTGTTTGCGCCAACGTGTGGCGTGTGACGTGCGCTCGGGGACTTTGGCTGCGGGTGACGCAATGCAACCTCCACGTTCTTGGTTCGCTTACCTTGTCATTCTTCTCACCCCCGAACAGAATTTCGGGACAATCCTGGTTACAGCTGCAGCAGCAGAAATTGCGCGCCCGTCGGGAACAGCAGCGAAGGGAACACTCAAACGGCGTAAGGTATGTTGCTCCCCCCGCTGACTGCGGTACTGCTCCGGATTTACGTTTACGTCATGCTTCCCCCAGCTACAACTATGGCAGCCCGGCATTCCCTACCGGCGAGAGCGTCTACAACACCACCCATCGGCGTAGCCAAACACTGTCGCCGGTCCGGAACGAGCGGACCTACCACACGATGACCACCGGCAGGACTCACTCGTCCGAGCGTCCGTTCGTGGCCGTTCAGCGGGCGCACGACCACGCCAAGCTGCAGACCATTGGGGTGAGTGTCCGGGGGCTGGGAACGAATCTCTGCAGGGGAAGGCTGTCCATCGCAAAGGCTCAAGCCGAACCAAATTAATCCGAACCATACACAAAAAAAGGGATTGCGGCACGTAGAATGCATTTTGTTTTTATTTCGATATCCTTGCGGAGCTTAGCTTTAGCGTTAGTAGAACCACCGAACGGTTTGGTTTGTCATGCGTGTTATGATTTAATGAACGTATCCTTTCTCGTACCGAACTGACCACTCCACATAACATGGCGGATGCTCCAGTCTGCACCGCTCTCCATCTTGAATGCCTCACCGCACGGTCACATTGCACAAGCACAAATCCCATCGCCGTCGCCCTCATCAATCCACTCGGCGGCGTCGCCCGTACCGACGACCTCACACTCGGCCAGCAGTCCCATCAACGGTCAGCCCCAGTCACCGCACAGCTATCGTCAGCTCTACAGCCAGCAACAGCAACAGCAGCAGCAACAGCAACAGCAACACTTCAACAGCAACAACACCCTCAACGGCAGCAGCGGACTGTTGTCCCTTGCCGCCGAGGATCACTCGACTCCGAAACACGGACAGGTTCGATTGGTAGGTCCCGAGCAGCAGCAGACCCTAACTTGAAGCTCTCTACCACCCTTCTATCGCTCCAAACTAACGAAACTCGAGCGGTCGTCGTCCCTTCCGGAGTGTGGTCCTCTTTCCGGCGTGTCGAAGTCTTTCGAACGGTCTTCCATTCTACTGTCATTCTATCAAATGCTTCACTACTTTAGTTTTTAGTTTTGCATTGTCTACTGTTTGTTTTCCCATTCCGATCATCTTTTTCATGTTAACCCCCGGTTTGTGTGCCCGACTAACCTGTTAGAACATGTTTGGTGTTGGTTTTGTTTCCTTTCCTTATTGTTTTTTTTTTTGTTTTCTACTCGCTCATTCATTCATACATTATGTTTTTAATCATACGTTTCGACCCGTACGTTTTCTTTTGTGTTCTCTTCTTCTCCGTTTCGTTGCCGTTTCTAGGAGTCCGAACAGATAATCTTCAGTAACATAAACAGTCTGAATAATCTTGATAACTGCGAAACGCTCAATAACCTGCTAAACGAAATAACCAACAGTGCGGCGGCCGTGGCGGCTGTGGCCGCGTCCCCGGAGCAACCACCGGCCGGCGATGCGGTGTCCGTGGTGGCGCTAGCATGCCTTAGCCATAACACCACCACCTCCAGTGTAACTACCAGCTCGTCCTCGTCTTCCTCCATGTCCACTAGCAATAGTAGCGCAAGTCTCATTAATCACCACCACCCTCATCAGCTAATCGATTCGTACCACCACCACCATCACCGCGACACTCACCAGCCAAACTGCGTCCGGAACGGACGATCCCTGCCACCGGCGGCACCGGAACCGATGGAACTATCCTCGCCGGACGGAAGCTTCGACGAGAAACGGTCCTCGGTCGAGCGAACGAACGGTCACCAGCACCTGAACGGCACCCCAACGGCGAAAGAGCTTGGCCGTGGTCAGTTGGCACTGGACAAGCTGCTAGCCTCGCTAGCGCTCGAGAGTGACGTCACGGAGGAGCATTTGGCGAAGATCGAGGGTCGCTCCGAGCGAACCCAGGACGAAGCCGCTCATCGCTGCGAACTATCGGACGTACTGGCCAGTCTCGTGGAGTACGACATGACGGAGAACCCGCGATCCCAGCTGAGCCACGCGGCGTACTATGGCCCAAAGTGTGGATCGGAACAGCACGGGACGGCAGCAGGTCTCCACCATCAGCAACACCACCATCCAGTCCATCATCCGCTACTAATGAACAATCATGTGCGACGCATTGCTTCCGAAACCGACAGTACCATCTCATCCATTTCGCCTAGCTTATCCGAACGCAGCAATGCGATCTCTTGGTGCGATCAGGTAACGTTGGAACATTCACACTCATTCTCACACCCGCCTTCACAACAACCGTCACGGATCGTCGTCGTCGTCTTCGACAGTCGAGAGTCTCCATTAGAGCCCGCCGCTTGCCTTTGTCGCATGCTTTCAATGTGTCTGTGGCCTACCGTTTCTTAATTCTACGTCTAATTGCACATCAATCGCGAAACTAACCCTTACGATGCCGGGATTTTCCAAGTTCCAAGTTCCAGTTCGTGTGACCTGACCTATCATTTCCCCTTACCTCCCATCTTTTGTAGGCACGGGAGGAATCGTTCTCGTCGTACCGCTCGGAGACGGAACCGGACAACTCACCGATCGGTGGTTCGCCACGCCCGGAAACGCCCGCCTTCCCGGTGACGCCACGCACACCGTACGGGCTGAGCAACGGCACCTCTAGTCCAGCGCTTCCACCCAAGAGTCCGACATCACAACGGTAAGTCTGGGGGGGAAGGTTTTTCGGGGGGGACACGGACACGGACACTACCCCAAGGAGAACGCCACACAAGACCCCCACAAGCTCATCGGACTCATTATTTCCCGTTCTCTGCAGCAAGTATAACTCCGCTTGGTCACTACGAAGTCAGAAATCGAGTGTCTCGACCTACGACGTGAGGTTAGCCTTTCTTTTGGTGTTACTTTCTGCCTTCAAGGCCTCAAGTAGCTACGGAGCCTAGAGATCGATCACCGACGAAGCGCGCATCCGGCCCCCGTCCGGTTTTCGGCCGCGTTCGTCTGTGATCGGTGGTAGATCGAGAAACCACACCCATTGCCGTGGCTCGAGCCGTAGATTGTATGCTTTTTCCGTCGTCCAATGCACCCCACAGTGAGCTCCGCCCGCCAAGACGCCACTGGGTGGAGCATCCACTTCGAAACTAACTTAGGGTCGCTTAGGGCACCGTGCCAACTGCTTCCGATCGATAGCCGATCGGGGCGCCGTAATGATCCTAACACTTTCGGGCGCTTCCGACACTGACACTTCCACACCAGAAACAACCTACTGACTATGAATGCTTTCCATCCCGCCTCCGTAACAACCTGCGTCAACTGGCCCGCCCGCTTTGCTTGCTGCCCTCCCGATCCCGATAGGAAAAATGTGATTCTAAAACAGTTCGAAAGACTTGCGCATGCCCGCAAGGCTCTGTTTCAGTGCGTTGCGCCGGTCCTAGAGAAACGGACGCAGGGCGGCTGTAAATTCTATTACGAGTGAGTAGGGCGCGGTGTAGACATTTAACATGTTTTCTCTCGACGTCTGCCGTGTGGTTAAAGCACAGTGCACAGTGTTAACGTTTGAACGACGTCCTTTTTTGTTATAACGCCGGTCCCACACTTTACATATTCAGCTCCGCAAGTTACTAATGAAGCTCAATCCTAAGGTAATGAGTTGTGTTTCTAATTACTCCACGAACGCTCAGGAACTACTTACCTAAAGCATGGCCCACTTGAAATCGGGAACAATTGCATGATTTCTAGCAGCGCCTCTGGTGGTCGGATTTCAAAAGTGCTGATAGTCTTTAGTAAACATTCAACTTTCAGTGCTGAAAGTTTCATCGTAGTACGTGGAGTTTATGGAAAGTTATGCTTAATTGAACTCGATATAGGAAAAATAATTCTGCACACTCACGTCGAAAACACCACGTGGCCTACTTTAAAAATCTCAAAAACACAAAAATTCGCAAAATCAACTGTATATGCTGTGCTTTACCGTTTCTGGGAACCCAATACCGTAGATTGAAAGATTCAGAGTAGACGTCGTAGTGGAACATACAATCAGCAGCTGAACTGGAAGGTTTTAAGATCAATCAAGGCAAATCCTGGACTTTGGGTTCGAGATATTGCAAAAAAATATGGCACCAGCAAAAGTACTGCCCAGAAGATCTGTCTACGAAGAAGCTACTGTTTTTTTCCTTGTATGTAAGCATCCAAAAAGGACACTTAAACAAAATTTAGTCATTGAAACACGCGCTTCTAGTTGTACGAGAAGGGTCTGACGAGGTACAAAGGATGCTTGCTTATGGACGACGAAACATACGTGAAAATGGATTTTGGACAGCTTCCTGGACCACAGTTTTATCTCGCTACGACACAGGGAGATGTACCCTCCAAGTTCTAATTTGTATTCGCCAATTAATTTGCACCAAAATTAATGATATGACTTGGAATTTGCACCTGTGGACAGAAATCAAAGTTTTCATCACAAACACGACGATGAACTCAACTCTATACAAGGAAGAGTGCCTCAAAAAGCGAGTTCTATCATTTATTAAGTCACACAAAGGTCCGGTAAAGTTTTGGCCTGATTTGGAAATTCTAATTCCGATTCTAACTGGGCCGTGCTTTACTGTCAAGTACGATGGGAATGGAGTGCGACTCACCAACTAACGACTCACCAATGGAATGTACTTGCCGACTGCCGTCGTGCCTTTAACCTGTGTGCGTCTTTCTGTGTGCGTTTGTTTGTCAATATGTCCTTTTCGTAATGGCCCTTTCAACAAGTCACTGAGTCACACGCTAATCGCAAGCGGGTTTCCCCTTACAGCAAGGACCTGTTCAGTGGCAACCAGCGAACGCACGAGATCGTCAACCAGAACGAAACCCTGTCCTGTTACACGTCGCGCCGCAACTCCACCACCTCGAACGCGAACAGCGAACCGCAGGAGGTGGCCCCGCAGTTCGTGAAGTTTGCCCGCGACTCGTCCAAGTACTGGTACAAGCCGAGCATCAGCCGCGAGGAAGCGATCGCCCTGCTCCGGAATGCCGCGCCCGGCACGTTCGTGGTGCGCGACTCGACGACCTTCGCCAACGCGTACGGGCTCGTCGTGAAGGTGGCCCACCCGCCGCCCGGCGTCCAGTACTCGGGCCCGAACGGCGAGGAGCTCGTCCGGCACTTCCTCGTGGAGCCCACGATCCGTGGGGTGCGCCTGAAAGGGTGCGCCAACGAGCCCGTCTTCACGTCGCTGTCGGCGCTCGTCTACCAGCACTCGATCACTCCGTTGGCGCTTCCCTGTCGCCTCATCATCCCCGATACGGTAAGCCGCACCGGGACCTCGTGGAGGCTGGAACGGGAAGTAATGGTTGCCTTTTTTGTTCTCCCCGCCAAAAGGACCTACAGCAACTGGAGCTTCAGACACCGGCCCAGCAGCAGCTACTGCAGCAAGGGGCGGCCTGTAACATACTGTACTTGTTCACTTGCGACACGGAATCACTCACAGGTACGCCAGGTGGTTGAAGTGGGATGACCTGCGCCGCGATCGCTAATCGCTCTTCCTTTCAGGACCACAAGCTATCAGGAAGGCGGTCGGTTCGCTGCTTGCGCTACGGCCACTGCCCAAACCGACGCAGGTGCACTTCAAGGTATCGCTGCAGGGAATCACACTGACCGACAACACGCGGCAGCTATTCTTCAGGTAGGGACCGTGGCTCCCGGATCGTGTGTTTTACTGATCGCCCCTAATCGCTTCTTCACAGGAGACATTACCCGTCGAACAATGTGTCCTTCTGTGCCCTCGACCCGGACGACCACCGGTGGAGCATCCAGTCGACGACGGGCGATATTCCGGCGACCAAGTAAATAAGCGGCCGACAGTCCCGCTGTAGGTGCGGATTAAAGCTAACCTCCTTTTCTTGCCCGTTGTAGGCGCATCTTTGCCTTTGTCGCGAAACGATCGCCATCGTCGGCGGACAATCAGTGCCACGTGTTCTGCGAGCTGGAACCGGCGCAACCGGCCACCGCCATCGTGTCGTTCGCCAACAAGGTGGTGCTCGGGGGAACGGCCCAGCAGCCAGCAGTTACCAGGGCGATCTAAGGCGTCTCTTTTATGCTCCTTCACGCATGCTCCCTTCCGTTTAATCATTAACCCTGGGGCGGGCCGAGGGGCTGCTGTTGGGCGTTCATTGTCAGCAATAAAGTGCAGATGCAGCACCAACATAGCACACAGAGAACCACGGCGTCGTGCAGACTCACAAATAAAAATAAAACCTGAAAAAAATGCATAACACGAACATAACAAACGCGATCGCGCGCACTAGAGAAAGAGAGATATTCACACCGTATTTAATTCAGAAACGTTGTTCGTTTTAACACTCAAAGTGCATGATTGAACACTGACATCAACAAACACTTAAAAAGAAGCAGCAGCGAAGGGGCCGCGCAAAGGACCCACCACCCCCTCGGGGGTCCTGTGGCTCTCCGTTTGCGCAACTCTACCATTAATCGTGTTGTAATCGTGTAAAATTATTATTTAGCGTTAACTTCTAGACAACGTAACACTAGTTTTCTTCGTGTCCGATGCATGCGGCAGACATGCGAAAGTCAGTCTTTTATTATATTTCTTTTTGCGTTCGTTCCCGTTCCCGTCAGAGATATCAGAGCAGTGTGTGGTTGCCCCAGAATCTTGTGCAAAGCTATCTCGTTCACACGTAACCACTAAGAAGCGCACCACAAGCAATACACGCCACCGAGGGCGAAGATCGAGACGGTCGAGAGTCAGTAAAGGGCGAACGACGTTCCGTTCGCCTAAAACCTAGCGATTGATTCAAGAGCGCAAGAACCGATAATCAATGTCATTATTTTTGTTGCGTTAATTTATGTTATGTTTTATTTCTGCTTTCTGCCCGCCGTCACAAGACCGGCTGTTTCTGCAAAGAATTGTGCATAAAGAAAATCATATAATTCACCTGTTCACCTGTTCACCGAGTGCTTGAGCACCGATTGGTTTCGATTGTCACTCGTCACGGGAAAGGGTTGGATCATTTGAGAAACATTAACATCATACGATCCGAACTGCTATCGAAGGGCGCACCAATAAAAAGCAAACGACCAAGACACGTGCTTTCGTCTGCTTCCGCGTGACTACTACACACACTACTAACACTAGCACTAATCGCTTCTACTTTGTCTGCCTGCTACTGCCAAAGCACCAAAGTGCACGTGGCCTCTGCACCACTCTCTGCCATGCTCTCCGACACATACTAACCCACAAGATGTGAGTCGAGCTTTTTATTTGTTCAAAAGGATTCTGGCTTCTTCATCAATCTGGCACCACCGCATGGCGGTCGCTGATGATCGCATTGAAGGTAGCGTTTTCGTTATTGTTTCGCTCACAACGCAGGAAGTGGCAGGAACATTTGGTTAGCAAACTTATTCTTTTTCGCTTTGCGTGCTTCGCTGGCAAAGGTAGAAAAAAGGTAGAACGAAAAAAGTGCGCCATACACACGAAACAAACACGCAAAACAGAACACTTTTATAAAATGGAAAAAACATAAACATAACGAACGACTTGTGGTTGTGCTTTTGGGCGGTGGTGGCACACCGCAAAGAATAATTAAGCATTGAGAAACGAAAAACAACACGACGACGGCCTTCGAGAGTTACAGGTTGGAGAGCCTTTGATACGCAGATAGGATAGAATAACATAAACCAGCAGCGCAGCGAGTGTGCCTCAGAACGCTTCATTAAAGCTACGATCTAATATACACAAATACCGGCAATAGAAGCGCAATCGGAGAGTGAACGGAAAAGAAAAACTGGTAACAACTTTATAACCTCACTGAAACCGTTTGGCTGTTCGATTCTTTTTCGAACGAGCTCATTCTATCCGTAGTATAAAATAGTGGACATGGCACGCGTAGTGCACGGTTTCTTTCACGCAGGCTAAACTTAAAATGGAATCGGAGAATCGACCATTGAATTGAGCAAATAGAGGGGGGGCAAACATTAATCTATCGCTAGTCGTTTTAGATGGTCCAATGATTAACACAAACACCTCTAACACAGTTCGATAAGACCCTACTTTCATTTCTTCTGCCTCTAGCAAGGGACGAATGCTTCTTTCTTTTAACATGCTAATAATTTATTTCCCCGTTAAACCGTTCGCCAGGAATGGGTAACATGTGGTGTACTGTCCTCTTTCATTGCTGCAAAACCTGCATGATGCAATAACGAAACCCCGATCGTATTAATCCATCGATTGACTTGTGTTAGTTGGCAAGAATGGTACCATTCTCACCGGCGTCACTGAAAGCGAACACATCCTGCAGCACGCGTATAGTTCGATCAATCGAAAATTGTACATATAATGAGATACAAAACGAAATGCGAAAAATAAACACCACCCAACGACAAACAACCAGCGTTTCGATGATTTGTTCTTTCCCGCCGTGTTTCGGAGAACTCGGGTGGCGACCCAAACGAGTGCTAGAGAGCTACTTTGTAAATAACAGTATCACTTATTTATTATCGGTTTCTCGTTCCGTTGCATTTAGTGTATGCTCCGAAAGCATCATGATGCGTGTGGCGCCCACTATCGGAGTAGTTAAAATCGTCTCTGTCTCTGGTGGCAATTTCCATTTTACCATCGCTGGTAAATTGGCGATCCCGTCCGCGGGGTCATACGGAGTCGGTCCGTGAACGGTTGATTGGTTTGTTGCGCACTCCCGAACGAAATTAAAGCTAATTCGGCACAATTCCCTAAATCGATCGTCCCCCGGCGATAGACTTCGATGCACCAACGAATCACACGAGAGAACAGAACGGAGGTTGAAGATGGTTGATGATTTGCCTACCGGTACTTGTTGAACTTTATTGTGTTGAGTGGACTCATTGAGAAAGCGATACCGCTTAGCCCCGATGGCAACAGATCCTTGGCCGATTACCGTTGGCGATTACCGCCGTCGGTCCCGTTCCCGTTCGCGGTCGCGTGACCGATCTCGCTCATGTTTCGATGACCGATGGCGACCGTGGGCAGGGCTGTGTCGACTGGAACCGTACTTGTCGTGCTTTCCGTTGCCCCGATGTTCCTTCTCGCTGCGACGGTAATCGTCCCGCTCGTATCCGCTCTTATCGGAGCGTACCCGGTCCCGATCCCGGTGATCTCGCACCAGCTGCTGCTGATCACGATCTCTTTCGCGATCCCGTTGACGATCACGCTGCTCACGGTCGAGCATGGAACCAAGGCTCAAGTTGTTGCCTTTCGCACGATCGCGCTCACGGTCACCATCGGACCCGTTTGTGTAACGATTGTCGCTGCCTCGCTCATCGCGCCCCGAGCGGCGTACTTCGTACTTCTTATCACTGTGCCAAAGAAACAGAACGGCCAATTAGGGACGAAGAACACAACATACTCTCTCTGTCCCACACTTACCTCTTTTTGTACTTCTGCGGCGAGTCCGGTGATGGCGTGCGTGATGAGTAGAGACGGGACAACTTTTTCTTCACGCCCGAACTAGACGTCATCTTTGGCGGTGTTCTCGATCTATGGCGTGATTTTTTTGCGCCACGCTTAACACCGCCGCCGCCGCCGCCGCTTTTGCCCTGTCCACCGTCTCCTACGGAATGACGGGGCGATTGTAGAGATCGTGATCGAGATCGGGACCGTGACCGTGACACGCTGCCCGACCGAGTTCTCGTTTTGGATCGTGAGGTGCGCGATCTTGAGCGGGAATGCGATCGAGAGTGCGACTGGGATCGCGGCGATCGTGATTTGGAGCGGGATCGGGACTTCGACCTCGAGCGCGACTTTTGACCATCGACCAGCGTCTTCGTGGCATCGGTTGATTCGTTGTTATTGTAGTTGGTGCTACTATTGACACTGCCAGCATGGACCCCACCCGGGTTGCTGCTGTTCAATCCGCCGCCGGTGGCAGTGATGGCATTAGTGTCGGAGCCGGTGTTGTTCGGCGGCGGAAGCGTACGCTGTATGAAACCGCCCCACGCATTGTGCGATCCATTGCTACGGTCGACGGTGATGACGGTCGGTGGGGTGCTCGTATCCGGGCGGTCCTTCTTCCGCTGCTCCTGGTACTTTTTCTTCAGCGTATCAACCGCTGCCTCCAGGTGGTCGGCGTCCGGTTTCGTGCGCCGGTACAGCGACATGATGCGATAGCAAACGTCCAGCATGTCGTCCTCGCTGACGCGAAATATCACAAACCACGGTGGGCTACTCGGTAGCGGAATGTTTTGCTTGCGGGCCGTCAGATAGATGCAGGCGCACGCGATCGTCTCCGGCTGGTGGCGCACGAACACGTCCGTGCGGAAGGAATCGTTCATGAAGTTCCACGCCATCTGCATCATGTTCTGGTGCTTCTCCAGCTCGAGGTACTTCAGGTACATGACGACCAGTTTGTGCGGGTGCTTGACATGCACACAGAAGCCAAGCTCCTTCAAAACGCGGCGTTCGGCCTTGATGACCTGCGACTTCAGGTTGATGTAGTGCTGATCGAGGATCATCGGCAGCATGGGCCTTTTTTGGGGGGCGAACGGAGAATGAAAGTAGAAAAAAGAAGTGCGCGACGGGAGGGTAACATCACCACGCACAGGCGCGAATTTAACCTCACGTTGTTGGTTTTGTTGCTCGCGAAATTTAATATTACATGCTCAAACGATCGCCGGCCTGGTGAGGGCTTCCGAATGTGCACAGCGATTCTGCACAGACGTTGAACAAAACAAAAACAAAACAAACGAACAAAAATCAGATCCCGGTGCGGCACAACCGCACAAAGCACCATTCCTCCATCACGTGTGATGCTGAATTTGTTCAATTCGAGAACCAAAAAAGCAGCGAATGCACCGGCTACGGCCACTTGTCTAGCGATGCACTGCCAAAGGGTGCATTAGAAAGGCATTGCTCCAAATAACAAGACGATACGGAAACGTTCGTTCTACACATCTGGCATTGGGATCTGCAAACTCTGGAATGTAGGAGTCATCCGGACAACACTTGACTTACCCCCTGTCCAACTTACTTACGTGTCTGTGAGCCGATAGGAACATCGGAACCAAACAACTGCGGGCAAGTAGTTGAAGGGAAAGTTCTGCAATAGTACTAAAAGTGTAGCAAAAAGTAGTCCAAGGCAAACGCGGTGCCAGCTTCTTCGGGTAGGCTGCCTCAGGCTTACGCTGATTTACGGGACGCTTCTCGGGCTCGTCGGCTTTGCGCCGGATACTCACCGCACCGTCACGCAGTAGGAAGTTGCAGAGCGGGTGGCTGAAAATACCGATTCAGAAATTCTGTGGCCGACCCCCCTTTCACATGCTCTCCCGGGGAAGAGGATGGCCGTTTGGTACGCGAATGTAAAACCATAAAAAGCACGTAACCTGCGGCGAGAAACACAAACCAGCTTCACACCAAGGCAGGTCGTGCGCAGGGGTTCCTGGTTTGTGTCTCTGGCCGACGGGTACATGCGCACGCCCGATAGCATCGTCTTCCGGTCAAACCAACCTCACCCAACCTCTATCGTTCTTGTCCTGCTCCAGCTGAAAGTTTGCGATCGGTTTCCGATGGTTCGGATCGTCGGGCTCTCGGTGGTGGCTACGGGGCTAGAATCGGAAGGGTTGGTGTGTCTGGTGGTGCTGGCCCACCGGGCCCACCCGGAGGCTTGGTGAAAGGGATGCCCCCTCAGAAAATACACCCATCGGTATAGTCGGCATTGTTCCGCCAGTCCGCCTGCTTTCCCTACGCGCTGTGGTGTCCCCGACTCTTCGCGTTGCTTCGGCCCCTGTTCCTTCTTCTCGTTCCTGGTGCTGGTGTTGCAAAAGGAGAGAAACATTTACAGATGCACGCACCTTCTGCACACATTCTTCACGAACGGTTCGGGGGGTTCTTCTTATAGCCGGCCAAGCTAGGTGGAGCGATGGTCCTCGGGCCGGGCGGCGGCACTCGGCAAGCTAGCCCTTCTTTCTCGCCCATTGCGAGAGACAAACCTTCCGACTGCAGCACCGCACGTTACCGGGAATGGTCGCGAGTGAATGGGCGCTGCACAGTCACACACGTTGCTTGAGCGGCGCTCTCTGTTTTAATGCTGCGCACTGGTCATACGGACGGACCGACGGCACGCACGCACGCCGTTGCGCCGGGACGAAGATTTTTGTTTGGCATTTGACGTTTGCTTTTGTTTTGTTCAGTTTCAATTTTTTATCATTTTTACGTTTCTGTTGCTTTTCTAGGCTTTTTGGGACTTTGCTTTGAGAGGGGGATAGAGTTTTGAGTAAGATTGAGCGTCTTACCTACAAAACTATAAGTGAAAAAAGTTAATAGAACTCGCTAAACGGAGCGGCAGCAGCGACACCGGCGAGTGTGCCCTGCTTGCCGGGAGCAACGGTGCACGGTACGCGATCGGTACGATCGGATCCGCGGGACACTTACCTCTGGCTGCGCACTTGTTTGATATGGTGAAAGACGTTGATCACGTCCCGTATCCGCCGGGGCGCTTCCTCGATCTTTGACGCCAGACAGATGCAGCTCATAGCCGTGGCTTCCATGCTGTGGCGTACGAACGATTTCGAGTAGAAGAACCGCTGGAACAGTACCTGCCCGGTCGCCATGGCTACCTGTAAGCATAGCGAGAACGATTGGTTAAAGTTGACCATTTCAACGACCCCGCAGATCCCACTGTGAGTCACGAGCAACAGCGAAAACAAAGCGGCCATTGAGGGATGCAACTCATTCTCGCACACACGCACACACATGCTAAGCCTTGAAACATTTTCCTTTCTTCACACCGTCACAGGGTCGCTCGCACCCATGTTCGAACCAATTGACTACTTTTTGCACATTAAACCACTCAGAAAAGATGCCAAATCAAAGTAAACACAGTTTTCCCTGTTCGAGCCCACCCAGTAACAGGCACCACCACATGACGACCAGAGCGCTTGCACTTGCTCGTGACGTGCAAAACCAACACAAGATGGCGTCGGAACGGTACGCGCTTACGAAACGAGCAAGCGTCGACGAACGGAGCTTACCTGCGGCAGTTTGAGCAGGATTCCGGCCGTCTGGATCAGCTCGCAGCCGAGGATCCGAAGGTCGGTTTCCGATTCCCGGTCGAGACCATCGCTTTGGGACGGTGTTTGGTCGAGTTTAGCCTCCGGCAGCAGACAGTTTTCGAGCGTGAGGACGATTTTACCGTACGGCCGTTGCAATGGTGTGCTGGCGGAAGCTGCGGCGGCGGGTGTTGAAGCCACCACCGCCTTGCTGTTGCTGGCAACGGTCTCGGTCACCGTTCTAACGCTCATGTTGCTAGCGAACCAGTCACTTACACAGCACCCGAGCACACCGTTTCAGCCTGCCGTAATATCCTGCAAAGAAAAATGCGTGCGAGCCAAAGCACACAGTGGCCGCAGAGTGAAATTCGCCTGACAGCAGAACGACGGCGCGACAGAAGGCCACAGTTGAGCGAGGAAACGTCAAGCGAAGGTCACAGCTGCTTGCGTTGTAACCCTTACGTGTTTGTGCTGGCAAATTGCTGAATTACCAGTGCAAGAAAAAATTGTGAAAAAAGATTGCTAGAGTTTTTGGTCAACAGCGACCAACACTTCTAAAAGAGAGGCATTATTAAGCTACTTTTGAAAAACATCCAATTTTTCGTAAATCGGACCATCGGAAACATCTTAAATAAAGTTTTGAATTTCACTCAAAAATAATAGATAAAATGAAATTAAATTTGTTTGTTAAAATTGTCTTGCATGCTTGTGATACAAAAAAACGTCAATTGAGTAATCTTCGATTAGTTTTTAACTACCCAAGATGTATAATTGTTTTCGCCCGAACGACAGGGCGAAAGACTTTTCCGTTGCCATTCGTAACCGGTGTGAAAGAACCGAAAAAGCGTCGCGTCGAAACGTGGTAAACGTTCGCTGTGTGTGGGGGCCTTGAAGGCCCCTCTGTGATCACAAAATAAAAAATAGCGTATTAATAGTGTATATTCTTTATTGAATTCAGAATGGCATCAGCTCAGGTGTCTAAGAAGCGGCGATTGGCGCCGGAACCAGAAGAGTATCACAGTGATGGTGATGTTGAATTCCAACTTGAAGATTCGTATCGAGGCCGATCGTCTGGAGCTCAGCGGCATTACGGCAAAAGAGTAGGAGACGGCGAAAAAACTGGTACCTTCATTAAAGCTGATCGCCGATCTCATCCCGTACGTTAAGCCAGCAGCGACCGATAATTCGGGGCCTTCCGAGTCATCCCCATGTCATGTTCGAGGGGCCTTGGCAAATCGACCCCACCACAATATGTGATGCTTCAGGAAAGGTGGTTTCGGGCTTCTATAACCGTGACTTAGGTAAGAGAGAAAAATACAACAATCATATCTATTCAATATTTACCTTTCCATTACAGAATCCGCAATTCAGGCACACACTCCACCAGAACATCCTGCACAACAAGACGTACAATTAGATCTGCACGTAGTCGGTGTGCCTTTGCCGCAGCTGGCCAACCCATATTTTAATGCATGGGTTCTGCATGGGATGCTGCACGAAAACACACAACCACCTAGCGAACCATTCTGGCTCGATGTGTTTTGTGGCGACGGCAAACCGCGCACAGGAATTTCTCCGCCCGATCTGTGAACAGGTCACAGAGTTACGGAAAAAGCGAACTGTGAAAATCCGAGCGGTGTTAGTCGGCTTCAAAGCACAATCCCTTGTGGAAGGTAGGTTCCGGCGTCTTATAAATTTATTGTACTGTTTCCTAATAATTGTTTTCACTATCATTACAGAGACGGTCTCACACAAAAGCTATTATGGGTGCCCAAAGTGCATCATGAAAGGAACGTGGATTCACAACAGCATATCGTTCACCAACGGAGATGAACCAGAGGTGAATCTTTCTAAATATGAATCGCCTTCACGCAAGCATGCCGAATTTATGACAAGTGTATACGATAACACTCATAAGGTAGCCGAGGAACCGAATATGTATCCTCTACAACCGTTAGTAATAGACATAAACGAGGATGTCCTCGTAGGAGATGATCGGCATCTCCTGCACTAAGGTGCAGCAAGGACATTTTTTACAACGTTCACAGAGGGTGGATATGCAGTCAAGGAAATGGCTGCATTTCAAGTCAAGGAAATGCAGGCAAGGAAACACAGTTCAATATCCTGAAAATCGCAATGCGTGACATCCAGTTTCCGCATGAACGGAATCACAGGCAGTTCAAGATAAACATTATCAATTGGTCGGCAGAGATCTCTTTCTTTGTCCAGAAAAATGTTCTATCATCTCGTTCTCTCGTTCTCGTGTGGTCTCCTTCAACTACTGTTTAAACTCCGTTTCCTTGTCTCGCGTCTCCTCTGTTAGGGACCTTGGGGTGACGCTTGATTGCTGTTTAACGTTCCGTGAGCACATCCTTGCAGTAGTTGCGAAGGCTTTCAAGATCATGGGATTGATCAGGACTATATCTCGTGACTTCAATTATCTGGACTGCTTCAGGAGCCTCTATTGCGCGCTCGTCTGCTCGACCCTTGAATATGCGTGCATTGTCTGGAACCCTTCGGGTCCGTCTCTAAACTCCAAAATTGAGCATATTCAACGTAGTTTCACTCGCATGGCATTAAGGCGTCTTGGGGATCGCAACGCCTCATCCATGCCCTATCTCGATCGTTGTCAGGTGCTTGGCCTTACGTCACTCGAGGTAAGGCGTACAATGGCACAAAACCTGTTCATAGGAGGCCTTCTTATGGGGAGAATTGACGATCCTGGTCTTTTGGCCCGTACTCTCTTCCTCGTTCCCCATCGTCGTACTCGTCATGGCTCTACGGATCCCTTTCTAAGGTGTCTCCGTAGCTTCAACCTAGTGTACCCCCTGTTTGACTTTCACCTTCCGTTCCCATCCTTCCGTGTCGCCCTTATCAATGCCCTCAACTCCTTTCCGTCCGTTTGAACTGAGTCGCAGGATTCCCCCACTTTCTGTGATAGTTTCTTTGCTTCCTTCTTCTTTCATCCTTCTACTCTGTCTCTCTGTTACACTCGTACACGTTACACGTAAGCTCTCCTCTCGTTTGTAAATATGTTAGGATTAAGAGTCCGGGTCTAACCTAATGGCGAACCCGGGTTGATAATAAAAATTAAAATTAAATTAAAATTAAAGAGATGTGGGCATATTTCAGGGACGTAGCGGGGTACGTGGCGCTAAAGGCAGCGCTCACTAAAGAGGATTTTAGCATGTATAGCATGTTACACTGGGGCGTGGCAATCTGCAGCCGGACACGGAAGAGGGAATACCTTCGATATGCGAAGCGTTTACTTAAAACCTTCGTAAAAAATGGGACGAAAGAGTCGGGCTTGTACCTTATTGCGTCCACGGCCTTCTCCACATAGTGGACGAAGTGCGCAATAAGGGGCCGTTGCCACTGAATTCTACCCATACAATAGAGAAGGAACTTGGCAGCCTCCACCACTACGTCCACTCCACCGACAGTGCTCGAGCGATGCAGCAGGTGGATACGGCTCTGACACTTCGGGAACAAGCGTTACCCCCCCGGGCCTTCCCTTCGTCACCCATTATAACTAACAACGGCCGCAGAGTTATATTGAGAAGAAACTTCTTACTGAGAAGTGAGGGCAGTTCCCCTAATGATAAGGACTCTTGGTTCCTGGCCTCGGGTAATCAAGTTATCAAATTCGAACAAGCAGTGGAACGCGGCATCGATTGCACGGTCGTCGGGCGACCATTGGAAAAGCCAGCGACTTTGTCGTTCGTGCATCCATTACCTGTGCCAGATGCGTTAAACGCTTTCACCTCAGACAAAATAGCAGGAAAGTTAGAATTGAGCGAAGAGCAGAAAGAATATGGCAGTGGCGAAATCGTGTGCAAACTCGCAGTTATCCATATGAAATTGTTCACAACGTTCATGCCGTTAATAGAATCATTTGCGAATGAAGCATAAGCATAACGATAAGCATCGCGCAGGTTAATGTGGTTTCGGCCTTCTATAACCGTGACTTAGGTAAGTGGAGAGAAAAATACAACAAATATACTAATACATACTCAATAATACATAATACATATCCAAGGCCACTAGTCGATTGTGTAGGTGATTAATTTTCTCGCGTATCTCTGCAAGCTCGCGAAATATCCTTTCGAAGCGAAATAAACGTAACACTTGCAATGCAAAAATGTAACACTTTAAATTTGTTCTCTTCCTTTGTGAAATGCGTCGGAGACTACGCACCAAACGATCTACGCATCGAACTGGCTCGAATCCCGTTCGAATCCCTCGAGCGTTCGGACAGCAGCTCCTTCAAATAGGTTAATCACAGTAGTCGTTTAAAGCGGCAAAGATTAAATATTTAATTAACAATTACGCATGCTAGTTGGCTGACGGCAAATTATCAGAAGTTATTCCGCGAGGTATAAAGTACACTTGTCCACCTATTGCTGTTAATATGTAACGAAGGCATAACGGTGACAACCGGTTGATGGAACTATCAGCTGATCCTGCTGCCCGTTTATTCCTGTTTTTTTTATTAAACGAAGTTACCGTGATTGCCTCAGATGTCAAACTATTTTCTCATCGTGACACAACCGTGGCTAATACATTGAACTTTATCTTGATGACAGAGCTTTAAGAATTTTAATTTCACCTGCAAGCGTGTTCAGATCTATCCATTCTTCACATTCAACTAATGCAATTTGTTTCGTTATTGTAGAAATGGAATTCTCACTTAAATTTTCTAGCAAAAGATAGTGCGGCTAATGCTTAGAATGGCTTCGAGATCCTGATTGTCATTTTGATTTTTTGCCTTATTCCGATCTAAACATCCAAACAGGTTTAAACTTTTATCAATCAACCAACTACATTTACAACCACGTTGGATGGAACAGTTTCTATAAATGGGACAACTACCGTGAGTCGCGGAACATGGTAAATGTTTACTAATGTTCGTGTTAAGTGGCTACAAGGCCCA
This sequence comes from Anopheles bellator, assembly GCF_943735745.2. Taxonomy (NCBI): domain Eukaryota; kingdom Metazoa; phylum Arthropoda; class Insecta; order Diptera; family Culicidae; genus Anopheles; species Anopheles bellator. The sequence goes on from NC_071286.1 coordinate 46,437,720, forward strand.
TTGACAATGTCGATTCCTTCCCTGTTTGCTCCCTTCGTTCCCTGCCGAGCTCATCGCAGCCACGTGTAAGATTCTGGGGACTTCTTAGTGTTCGGAAAACCACCATCGTCTTTAACAACCACACAGAGCTTTAGGAAGCCGAACTAGCGGATCTTCCATTGCGAGGCCGTGCCATCCGAAATCAACTATCTTTAGTTTATTACTTCCAGAAAGCGATCCTCTCGATCGAGAGAGTGCGCTGAGAGAACTAAAGTTCGACGGTAAGGTGAGAAACTTACATTCGTGCGAATAGGAGAGTTGTTACTGCGGAAAGGAACTATGGGGCATTTGTATAGAACAGGCGGACATATTGTGTTTTAGGAAGAGTCTATGGACTGTTTTTAACATTTTGGTTTCTTTGAATGTTTGTTTAACCTTAGCAGAACGGACCGAGCGGACTCACACAAACTTAAATTAATGTAAAGGATCTCATTATACAAACTGACCGACACATGCACATGCACAATAACAGAAAAGGCAAAAAGTTCAAAATGGCAATATGCTTTGTATGCTCATTTCATAGACTACATGGAAGCCAGATAAGCTGTAAAACTAAACTTTTTAACTTTTAATAATAATAAACTGTTTTATAAATAACTTTATCAACTTTTTCATTTTTTAGAAAACTATACTAATTTCCCATAAAAATATACAAGCAATTCTCATCGTGAATATTTGTTTTTTTCATATCAAAGAAGGATCAATTATCTTTCTAAACATTACATTACCTTTGCAGACCTGTATTAACGATCGCATTAAAGAAGCTAATAAAAGTTGGTTTGAAAGAGTAGTTTTTATCACTCTTTCGACGTTTACAAAAGAATTCTCGAAATCGACAAATGGGATGGAGGTTGGGAGGTTACAAATTCTGATCACTTATCTTTATTAGGAAAATATAATCAAATTCCTCATTGTTTTAAGTTGGTCCGCCTTTTCCCCACAGTGCGTTGATTGCGCAAGAGAGCACACGAGAGCGCGCGAGAGCACGCGAGAGTGCGCGAGAAACCGCGGACCGTGAGCGAATGGCGTATTTGCGCTCGCGGGGGGCGATCCGGTGAGAAAGCTAACCCCAATGAACCAAATAAACAAACTCACCCATTTCCGTGCGGCGGCGGGCTCCACCGGCTCTATAAATAAAGGCACGAGACTGGAAATAACACTGTTTTAGTTCTTTCACAGCCGACCACGGAAGCGGTCGAGCTTTCGGTTCAGCGGCCATTCGGATTCGGTGTACCTTCCCCATTTGGCTGACCCGCGGAACGTCGCGGGCTTTGAACTACGAGCCTCTTCCGTTGGGAAGTTGGGAACCGTGCGTGAGGGATCGACCGTTGTTCACAGCGTGGCGTTCGTGCCACTATCGCCATTGCGTGCTCTAGCGATCGGTGGTTAGTGCCGGTGAACGCGAGTTTCGGTGATTCGTGGAGTGCTCAAACCACAAAAAGGCGCAACAGCACCCGACTCCAATGACCAGCACAACAATGCAAACCGTTATCAAGTACGTATGCCTAAAACCAACACACCTTACAGGAGCATCCCCACAGCACAGTGTTATCACTGATCGTTCGTCTGCGGTGATCGATGTTGCGTAAAGCGTACGCAGTTATGCTGCGCCGATGTGAATATTTTCCACAACCCCACTGAACTATGCTAATCGGATGCAAACCGGCCACCTGGTGGACCTGGGCCGATGAAGCGTCGCATTCCGAGCCTCAGTGATCCATAAAAGTTAAAGCATTGGCCTGTGGGGTTTGTCAGCCATGCGTCTAACGATTAACCATTTTTCGTCGTCCGCATGTTCCGGGGAGCTGGTCGGAACCGAAAAATGGCCTTCCCCCGGAAGCAAACCCACCCGAGGGCTGCGTGCCGAGGGCGATTTCCGAGAGCTTTACGACCAGTGAAAGTACTGCCGATTGACTAGAGCGGCGAATCTATATGAGTGGAATGATAAAACGCATTAAAAGCAATCGCTTCCGAATGTCGAACGAACTATTGTTACGAAGCTGAACCGCGCCGTGAAGCTTTCACTGTCGTGGCAAGAAGTTGACAAAGTTTGCCTTCCTCCGTGTATCGTCAGCGCTGGCCATATGCGGCAAATTGGTAGTGCATGTGCAATACTACTATTATCGTCGGCCATAAACGCTCTACAAACGCGTTGGTGCCAAACGATGGAAAGAAAAACGTTTATGATAACCGGAAGTGTTTTATGCTGGAGCTATGAAAAGGAAAATACACACCCCTTTTGCTTGCCAGCGAAAGTTCCCTTGGTTTTGGTACGATTTTGTACAAGTTAAAAAGGAGTGTGCAATTCCTAAATTTTATTATGTTTTGTCATTGTAAAGCTAGTAGCTAGTAAAAGCGTTGGTAAAGCAATCGCACTGCTTCGCGTTTTAAAATCATTTTAGGGTGCTGCCGGTGATTTGAACCGTGTGCAGACTCCACCATTCGATGTACCCTCAACAGAAGCTAGCCTGGGTAATTATGTTTGCCCTCGGGCTGTGCTAATTTCTAAACCAGTTTTGCCTTTCGGAGATTTCGGGAGCCTTCACGTGTTTTAGCGCATGCTTCACATTTGTAGCGGTAAGAGGCAGTAAAATTTATCAGCCGCCAGGCTTCATTCTATGTGGTCCGGTGGGCAGACGAGACAGTCCGGTTGAGAAAAGATTACGTACAAGAGCCGTATCACCATAACCGGCCGCGATCCTCGGACCATTAATTCCTATCACGATGAGGTTTCATAACAAATGACATTTTGCCATTCGCTTGCTTTCAATGGTAATATGTGAGCTAATTTATACTCATTTTAATTGCTGGTAGAAAAATGCGCGATCTCTCAGTGAGAATCCCTTGCTGTCGATGCGCAGTGCTGAGTTTATCGTGCCTGTTCTCGATGGTTAATACGGCTTGCTTCAGAACGATCATTGCACATTTCATGTGATCCTTATATGCCTGGCAGCAAGGCTTGCACAGACGTTAAGTTCAGAAAATGCTTTGATCACTTTCGGTAATACTGACAACGAACCAGCAAGTAAGCGGTCAATGCTGGTGGATCTGAGATCCTATCCGTTCTCCGTGTATAATATTATACATTGGTCCAGGGTAACGATTTGTTGTCAGATCAACGGCAAGTGAGAAAAAAGCAAAAAAAATCTATGGCATCATCACAGACCGGTTTCTAATGGCGGCGATGAGCCAACAGGTCAGTCGCGATCGACGCGCGTCTTATGCGCTGTGCCGAGCGATGATAAAAAAGATGCCCTATTCGGTCAGCAGTTCACCGCAACATACAAAATCGACCCTAACTGATCAGGTTTAACCTGTTGGACATGCTGTTTGACGAGGTTCGAATATGAAGAAACACTTCCAAAACCTGAAAGGGTCAGTCAGAGCCAGTCTAAATGATTTCATCTAGTTTTGGATGTTTCAATTATGGCAAAGATCGAAATCGTACGCGTAAAATTTACATTTTGTGCAGATTACACAACATACCAGCTGGCTGTAGTGTTTGGAATTATCATTGGAATCTGGGTTAAAACGGAAATGGTATCGGAATTCACACTGCCGTCAGTACTGAATTGGAACACTCAACAAGGAATCCAACCGATGGTGATTAAAATGTAAAAGTAAACTTATGAAACTAAGCTAGGCAATCAGTAAAGCTATGATTTAATCACCAACATTGTGTTCAATTTCGACGATTGGAAGCAAACACTATTTCTCAACTTTTTAGCTCATCACAACCATTAGCGCACGCAATTGTTTCTTGAAAGTGAAAGTACTTGTCATTTCTCCATGCCTGAGTTACATTGGTTCGTGAAGTATTAATGCTGCCGCTTGTTGGGGGGCAACAAACTTAAACCCTGCCAGACAATGGAATTTGGGAAGAAAATGGCAAACTGTCTCACCTGGCAGCATGTCGGGGGGCCGTTGCCATCGTCGGCCCCGTTACTTCCCTCACTTCCGTTGGGCAAGCGGCCGCTAGAGTTGCGGTACAGGAGTGCAGTACTTCCGGAGATGCGTTCAACGATTATGTGAACATTCCGGACACTAACAATTACCTGTACCACTTCCATTCTCTTCCTGCGAACTTACATCAGAATAAGTGTGATGGGTGTAAATGAAGAATTAGCCATTGTTTCTTCCTGCAACATGTGGCGCTGATTTCACACATTAGCCTGGCGAAGTACTTTAAAGCAATTTCTAGAAACCACCACCGCTTCTTCTTGTTTTTGACAAGAAGCCATCTTAATGTTACTATTTAAGACCTTACTGCAAATTTGCAACTGATCCACTAATGCACTGCATCGAGTTGTTGATCGAGGCTCTTTTCGGTGGTTAATTATCATAAATTCAGGACAAGAGCTTGATCGCATCGCAACGGCAGAGATCGGTTGTTGTATCTTTCCCTACCTTACAGTTGGCCTTACGATTGGTTTTGAAATTTGAAGATCGAAGCTTTCTACGATCGTCTACGGTCGCTGCTTTTATAGGGTCACACCGCCATTATACCAGTTAGCTACGGCTAGCACTGTTGATTGCTTCGCCTAAACGCGTTCAAGAGATTGGGTGAGATTTAATGCTCCATCATTTGTTTTTGTACCAAGGAATAGAAAATCGCCAGCTTTGGTCACTAATTTCACGGTGGATTATGGAACGAACCGACTGAAGTGTTAAATTGCAAACACGAAATGACGGGACGGCGAAACGAGTTTTTTCCCAATGCTTCAAAAGTTTTCAACCGACCGCGGTTACAGTAAGACCAATTCTGCTCGAATCGATGGATTCTCTATTCAATTACATTTTAAAATTATGACATAAAAATGAATATTGATCAGCATGGAAGTCCTTCTAGCAATGCGCATGTTCTTCCCCGCGGCACGAATGCTCGCCGCTTGGGAGGTCTTCAGCTCCGCGGTAGCCAAATGATGGATTGCGGAAATAACAAATATTGAATTTGAGAGTATTGCGTCGAAGAAGAACTAGCGCACATATCGACACGACCTTCAGTCAGCCGGACGTACAGCTTCAGCGTCGGGTTCAATTGGCCAGTCGGTGAACTGAAATGTGTTACTCCGCCAAGCGGTTGAAGCAGATTGCGGACCGAGAGAGATTGCCTTCCGAAGCACCAAGATTTGCAACCCCTGCGGAAGCGGAATACCTCCTTTTCCTTTCCAATTTGGAAGCCAACACCGGGTTACAAACAGCGCCGATGATTGATTGAGGAAATGATTAATCTTACGTATTCCAGAAAGAGAAAAGTGTCGCCCTTAGCCGCGGCGCACAAGTGAAATGCGTTGTGCTTTGCTACGTCGGCGCAAGTTGTTTATGGAGTAAACATTTCCTCGAACGTCCTGGCTTCGATGGTGGTGAAATTACGACCGTTCAAACGCATTTTATGATTCGTTTCTTTTCGCAAGCTTCATTTTCAACACCCAAAACTGGTTGTCTAGCAAGAACACGCTATGCCTTGGCTATTGATTTTTCTCGCTATTTAGATCAATCACTATATCGGCCAAAGACGATCCTTGAACTCCTTAGGAGTGGTATGCTTCGTGGCGCTTGCCAATCCTCGAAACTGCAGTTTACATAAACACACCCACTCCTGTTACAAGCACGAAGAAACACTCCTTGCACGGTTTCAGCGAAGAGCTACATAACGTGGTGTTTAGATGTTTAGATAGCATTCTGACGCCGAAAAAGGTTCGTTACTGGCCAAAGAAAGATTTGAAAACAGAGGCGGCATCGTGTTACGCCACGCTGTGTTGTTTCGTGACGAGTTCCACTTTTCGGGATTGCATTCTTCTGAGCCGTAAATTGCAGCTATTTCGGCGCCCTCAAATGGGCCGTTTGCATGACTCCGCTACACATAATAAGGTCAACCTGGAATGGTGGGACGGCCAGGTGTATAGGGCACACGGTATGCCTTGCCCTCGCCCTTATAAACCGGAAACGAATCAAGATCTGCCAACCGATAGCAGCTAACCATCCTTCCTCGTTAGTGTCGGATGACCAGCGCCAGCTTGCAAAAAAAAAAACTACAGACTGTTGTTTGTAACACTACGGGGTACGCGAATGCATCCTTCGGCTTGGCGAACGTAAGGGAGGCCAAAGCACGCGTAGTCTCGCGAAGGATCAATTCTATGAAGTAATGTCGGAAAAAAGTGCCATTAACGTTAGAGGTGACCACTCCTTGACACACTCTCTGCAACGCTAATGTCTGGCGTGCGTTCACGCGATGAGTTCTTGAATTATAAAAAGGTGGCAGAGGCCTCTGTAGTTGCCTTCGAAAATAGCCGGCACACCGTATTGGATGGAGGAGACGGTCTCGTCGGAATGCATAATAAACCCCCTTCAAGGTTGGGCAAGGTGCGACGAATTGGTTGGATGATTGGTAGGTTTGCGCAAAGACTTCCCAGGTTTAAGGACCAAGAACAATCGACGCTCTCGCAGGGGTTTGCCTTGTTCCTAGCGATACGGAGAATCGAACGAACTCACTTCCCCCTAGAAAAGAAAGTAAAACCATTTGTTTACACTAGTTTCACATCTTGGGTTATTACCTTACAGCGTTAAGCTACAGAGCTGCACACCAAATCCACAGACCCGTAGCGTCTCAATGGTATACAATTCCTTAAGACAGCTTTGGCAAACACAAGTGTTTCGGAGTAAAATTCGCTACCAACTAGAAATTCACGGGCAAAGCCATCTAGTTCGTGTGGAATCACTGAGCGATGCGGTAACAATTTCACGGTAATGTTTGTTTGTTTTTGTATTAAAAATACCTGAGATTCACACCCACAGCATTTAGTCAAGTGATTTTTGAAAGTAGTACGATAACCTACGAAACATCGTTCAGAATTATTTTACAGTTAAATTCTACCTCTCTGTGTTTGAAAATCAAGAACGAGCATCAAAGCTCTAGTAATGGTTCGTATTTAACACTCATAGGGTAATCCTATCCGGCCATAAAAACAGTGGCCTAGTGATCTTCTCCTAACTCGGATGCACACACCGGTTTACTCTCGGATTCGGTTCGCTCAAGGGGGATCTCTGGCGGCGTTCGGACAACCTGCGATTTTTCTCCGAGCTGGTTCCGCGAGCCTCGCGATGTGTGACGCTTGCAAGGGCCAAAGTGTTGCCGTGCTCAGTTTGCTTCGTGTGTCAGCGGTGTCGGAGTGGCCCTATCGGTTTAAGCACCGGGCAAACCTGTGTACACACATTCTTATCTCAACTCTAGCTGGTAACAAGCGTCCATCTATTGCGTTTCTGCGTAGGCCGCACCGAAGGCCTCGGTATCTCCGTATCTTTCGCAGTGTGAAATCGGATGCAGCGCACCAAACACTCGTTCGTTGGTTCGTTTGGTTCGGAAAATTAAGCGCGACCAAAATCCGCTTCCCACTGGTCCGTGCTGGGTGTCCGTTCTTGATATTCACGCGTCAGTCACGGCCAAAGCGTCAGTGGCCGCGCCGAGCGGCGAAGGTGACGTCGGCGGCGGGTTGTGTACGTTGTTTGCATTGCAAACTCATCGATTCGGTTCGTGCCCCTTGTCACGGGACGACGACGGCCAAGGAGGGGCTACGAGCGAAAGTGACCCATTCTGCTCCGTGTGTCTATTGTATTAATCATTTGTTCAATCATCGAAGGCCGGTCGTCGATCGACCGCGGCCTGCGTGCGTGTGTGTGCGTGACGTTGGCAACCCTTTGATCGTCGAGCGACGCTCCGCGACTGTCAAATGCTACAAATTGCACAGATAACCTTTACGGCGGCCGAACCGCTCAAGTGCAAGTGCCAGCGGTGACAACGCACGGACGAGGCGCGGACAAGGTTCAACCAAGCGACCGAGCCTCTACAGAGCTCCACTCGAAGAGTTTCTCCTGACTGTGCTCCGATCGGCTCCAATGCTCGAGCAACAACATCCATTCCAAACGTGATCGTTTCCAAGTGCTTGTGGCCATCCAAGATGGCCGCAAAGCAAGACGATTCAATCAGTGTAGCGCATTATGAACGACAGTAAATCTTTAACGATTACAAAGAGGCACTAACGTGCGGCGCTGAGTATCAAACCAGAGCAAAGGACGCTATTTTGTTGTAGACGTTGGTGACAATAACAACCAGTGGGTGTAGGGGTGGTAATGAACGTATACAATGTTTAGCGCAATGATTATCAATAATCGTAAAAGCGAGCGCGTGCTATTAAATGTGCCCCCGTGGTCTGAAGCAATACCATTTTGCGTTCTTAGAGGAGCTTCCAGCTTCAACCAACTTGTACATATTTGGCAATTTCCCGTGTCAGGAGTGCAAAGTTGTAAGGAACGAGAGCCCTAAGTTGCATTAAATGATCTATAACAATGGGCAATAATGGGAATGATGTTGGAATTGTAATGAGTTGATCGTGTGGAAGTTTGAGTCCCAGTTTGTGGTTATGTGTGAAAAGAATGTATGGTTTTCTATTAAAGTAAACACATGTTTAGCTAAAGTTTAAAAGATAATCGTTTAGTATAGCAAGGAACAGAACATTCTACAATGCTCAACTTACGGCTATGACATTAACTTTTCCGATTAATACGCTGTCTCCGCCTAAGTGGATGCAGATGCAGTAAGGAAGTGGCCGTTTAAGTCGGAGTTTATGTCGGAGAAAAATCATTATTTTGCACGTTTGAAAACAACGGAACTAGCGACATTATTGACTAGTCTCACAATGACATGGCGGGCGTTGCGAAAGCTGCGCAATCGTTTTCAAAGGCATATAAAATTCAGTCAATTTCCTGTGCACCGTCTAGTTTTAGCAGTCCACCCGTTGGTGACCCTTTTTCTACAATCAATCTTTCATCCTTTCTCTGAATCTCTTTCTCCGTCCCGTGCACTCAAAATATCTTTGAATATCTCGACAGATAGCAGAGCGAAGCAGCGTCAGAGGTGGAGCCAGCATGGCTCGCATGCTACGCGGACTTTACCATAACCGGTTCGTGAGCCATCGCTACTGGCCATCGCCAGCCCCCGTTATGGTAGAAAATTGGTTGGCTACGGACGGGGGTATGCGCGATCCGTTGCGTAACAGTTGCGGAACTGGTCAGATATGATCGACGGGCCGCAACTTTCCAGCCGTGCTTGATGTAGTTTGACATTCATGCCAGGTACTCGAGCGTTAGACAAAACATAATCTATCCACTGGACACAGTTTGTGATTTCATCGTCCAGCGATTCGTCATTCTGGTGACGAAACTTTCAAAACTGCTGGGGCGCTTGTCGAAATTGTAAAAAAATATCAACCATTAGCAACGCTGACCCAATTGAAAAAGACGAGCAAATCTCCGCGGCGAGCATCACGGACGAGTAATCACGCAAAACCGCCATTATAAGTACTTGTGCTACTCGGTTCAGTGCCATTCGGATGGGTTTTAACGTTTGATCATCAGCGGCTTCGTCATAAACTTAAATGGCACACAATAAGGGCTGCGCAGTCATAAAATCTCGCCATTACCTTTTGTTAGAACTTTACAAGGTGCTGCCCAGCTGCTGTATCTTATTAAGAACACTTTAGCCCAAACTGTTGCGTGACCAAGACTGAGTGCCAATCGGATAGCTAGACAGTAGTTTGTCGATGTAAACGTCTAACTAACTTTTTTATAATGCTGAAGTGTAATAGTAAAAGGAGCTAGGACATGGACCAGAAACCCCGCAATTTCCTTTCTTTGCATTTTCTAGCTAAAATCTTACTTTCAAGAAGGTATTTGGTTATTGCTGCTGCTTTTATTCCTCCTCTTCGCCACACTTGAAGCGGATTCATAGCCGCTAACTGGTAAATCCGTGGCAAGTTCCCCTGCTCCTTCCACTTAAACGAGCGTATATGCGACGAACTCGATAGTGTAACTTATCTGCCACCGCTCTTGGGACAATGTTAATGGAACTGACTCTCCGACTCTGGCACGGTTACTGATTCGTCAAAGTGATTTGTTTGTTTGACAAACATACACTGCTTCCTGGTTATTAAATTTCGCTGTAATCACTCAACCGTTTGCAAACCGTGGTCGGTTTGGAAACAGTTTCACTTACGATGTGGTCATCATATAATGGATACACCATCCGTCAACCGGTATTTTCCGGTATTCCGGCTCACTGTGCATTTATCGTTTGCGACATCCTCTATTCCTGGCACGTTCCAATCAACTAAGGTGGGATGCTTATTTGCTGTGCCTTGTAGTTTCACATATATTTTTTTTCGAATGAATAACGGTTCCGTTTACACACCGAACTTGGCACGGCCATAACAACCATTTTAGGGAGACTTTGGGGTTGCACATTCCTCCAGAACGAGGGGCGAGCAGCAACATAACGGAATTTTCATAACGATCAGGTCGAGCGTTCGAATCGAACCACGGCATGCAATTAAGAAGCGAACGGACAGAAGCTGAACAAAATGACACAAAATATTTCGAGTTGCTGGCAGAAAACACTCAAAAGAGCACATTTCCATAAAAACAAAACAGCTTGTCTTAAAGCAGATATAGCTACACAATTGCTTTCTTTTGATCTTTTCTCACCGTTACTGCTTCTTCGGATTTTACATTCTTCACTCGCGTACGGACGGAGAAACCTGTTTCCAATCCCAATATGTTCCACATCTCGTTCATTTGCTTACTTCGTTCCCAACTTTTACATCCGCTGTGCGTTCTGACAGGCTATAAGAATTTGGAAGGCTGCAACGATTATGTTACAATTGGTTAACTAATTGAGCAACATTTAACTTTCAGACTCATGTACATTCAGATAAATCCAATGATGTGATTTATACTTATACATGATACCAAATCAAACCCCGTACCGAAATGGCGGCAAAACAATACAAAAAAAGTTATGTTCTTTTCTTAGTCAAGGCAAGCAGGTCATAATTAAAAAACACAAGATTTCTGTTAATGCGCTTATCGTGTAAAATCTCGTAATCATCCGATTTTCATACAACAATTTCGCCTACGCATCGCACCAGCCGGCTTAATGATGGTCCTCGAGGAGTTGCGTCGTGCGCGCAACTCTATTTTCGATCTAGACGACGTCCCGACCTACGAACAGTTCAGCGGCAAGTAAGTGTTCTGCGGCAGACGAACGATTCCGAATGAACACCAGAAATGGGATCAACAGGTGGACCTTCCTACTCGCCCAGCTTTAGCCACTGTCCCTCTGAACGTGTTGCTGATCATACTGTGATACATCAGCAGCACCGTGGGCCCTTGTGGACACCAAAACTGTATATTTATCTCACTGTCAAACAAACACCGCCACCCCTGGGTGGAAGCGACGTAAGAATCCGCTGAGATTATCTCAAATACTGCCCACAGTCTGAAAACAAAATGTTTCCACGCCGTCACCAGGGCGGAAAAGTTGATGGACCTAGGGTCAAAGAAAGTAAAACATTAGTTTCACTGAAGAAATGCCTTTCTTCAGCGCCATGCGCCAACCTTTAAAGTGTGCTGACTGCTACAACACTCTAGCATCGCGCTGTGAACAGCATAACAATTCTGTGGCGTAACGGGCGTGTCGTTACTTTTTAATAGACAAAAAGTAGCCACACACAACAACAAGGTGCTTGCTGGTTTGTCAGCATTTAGCTCGGCGTGAGAGAGTCAGGGTAAAATAAAAAAATGCGCTTGTGCCAGCCTTGTGACATACAATCAGCCAGCGGAGATGCTACCCTGTCTGGCAGAGGTCAGCAATGGCTTATCATAATTACTAGCCATGAATTGCTGGTAATGGTTGCCGCAAAAGACGCACGCCATCCGTGATCAGGGTATGGAAAACTCCTATCGCTATGGCCAGCCACTCTTCCGGTGTGGTACGCTCTGCGCAGTAAACTCTGCGTAGTATGGTGTTTTGTTTTGCTCGTTTTGGTTCACATATTCTAAGCTAACTAAGCTGCTTACAGGGGCGGCCTCTTGCTTCCTTCAAGATTACTAATTAGCACAATTAATACAACCAATCGAACAACTATCAACAACCGAAAGAAATAATTTGTGACCGTCCCCTCTCTATTCCCCCCAGGAACCCCAGCTGGTGGCGTCGCCGAACCGCGTTGGAAAAGGTTCTTACTCTTATCAGCATCGTTTGCGGAGTAGCCGTTGTGGCGTTGATCATATCTCTGCTCACGGTGGTTTTGACGGACAGAATTCAGAGTAAGTGAAACAAAGTGCGGACCAACAAATGGACCAACGCTGCAGTTGGTTGCAAAGATAATGAATCTTTTTACTAGGCCTTTAAAACCGTAAGCGATTTTCGGACAGTACAAATGAATACTGTACCTTTCGTTGCTGGAAAGATTCAATACACGGTGTTGACGTATCAAGACTCCATGAAAGTAATAATGTTTGCTTTTGGGCAACAAACTCCACCAGTTATTAAGGTTTCCGGGCTACGCATTCCTTGAACCGCGGTTTCTTTTTCGTGGTGACAAACACTCGTTTTGTATCACACTTTCCGACTGACAACAGAGTGATGAGTGTTCTGCCGCTCGGATGGCTTGTTAGCGGCTTTCGTCTAAAGGGGGGCCGCAATACAATGAAGCACAAACGTAAATGCGACAACGCGAACCATACCTCATTTGCTCATTTGCAATTTTACAGATGAAAGTAGCCCATCGTCCGCCCAACCTCTGACTGGGGGAAGGCGCGGAAAAGCCCTGTCAACGCATCCGAATGCTTACAACGATGTTGCGGATAAGAACTGTGACAACGTTTGTCTCACGCCGGGATGTATCCAATCTGGTTAGTACGCCATTGGCACGTGTTTCAAAGTACACTAAACAATTTTTTATGATTTAACCGTTGCTCTTCGACTTTACCCCTACAGCATCGAAGGCCTTAGAGCAAATGGACCCGGAGGTTGAACCATGCGATGACTTCTATAATTACGCATGTGGCAAATTCGTGAAGGAAACAATTATTCCGGATGAGAAGGTATCCGTTAACACGTTCTCGGTGATTGGGGATCTGTTACAGCAGCAACTACGATCCCTAGTTAGTGACGAGATTAACGATTCCGAAGCGACCCCCTTCAAACTGGCAAAGAACCTGTACAAGTTGTGTATGAACAAAAGTAGGTTGAACGAAAGCCTCCAATTTACACCGGATTTCATGCACCGTAGTACTTTATGTGTGGTTTACGTTTTCTGTCTTCGACAGCACGCATTGAGGATAAGGGCATTAAGCCGCTCCTGGACATACTGGACACCCTGGGTGGTTGGCCTGTGCTCAAGGGGGACAGTTGGGACTTGGACTCTTCCTGGTCATGGGTGAAATCGGTAAAAGATTTCCGCAAACACGGTTATAGCACAGACTATTTCTTCGACTTCTCCATCGGCAGTGATCTAAAAAATTCCACCCGTCGCATCATCGATGTAAGAAGCGTGCACATTTAAACCATATTCAGCCCGTGTGCTCTAATGCAGTTACATTTTTTTTTTTGTTATAGACTGATCAAGCATTGCTGAGCATCAGCCGGGAGTATTTGGTAAAGGGAATGGAAAATCCGATTGTATCTGCATACTACAACTATATGGTTGATATGGCCGTTCTGCTCGGAGCCGAAGAGGCACGGGCCAAACGTGAGCTACTCGATTCACTCAATTTTGAAATGGCCTTAGCCAATATTTCACTACCGAATGAGAAACGACGTAACGCCACGGCTCTTTACAACCCGATGACGGTTAAGGAATTCCAGCAGCGCTACCCATACACCGACTGGCTGGAATACTTCAACGCTATCCTTAAAGACACCGGCATTGCTATCGACGAGAATGAGGTGATCATCGTTAGTGTGCCAACCTTCATGGAAGAATTAGGGCCACTGCTACAGAACACGCCGAAGCGAGTTATGGCCAACTATGTAATGTGGCGCATCAGCGGATTTTCGTCTCTCTTCCTCACCGAAAAGCTTCGCAAGCGCCAACTTCAGTACACTACAGCCCTGAGTGGTAAGCAAGAACAGGAACCGCGGTGGAAGGAGTGCGTCGAACTCACGGCTAGTAGCCTACCGATATCGGTCGGTGCGCTATACATTCGAAAGTATTTCCGAGAGGATTCAAAACGGGCCGCCCTGGACATGGTAAACGATATCAAGGCAGTATTTGTTGACATTCTGAAGAAGGTTGACTGGATGGATGAGGTTACACGCGAGTCAGCACTTGAGAAGGTTTCGACAATGGCCACTCACATCGGATATCCAGACGAACTGATGAGTGATGGCAAAATTGCCGAATACTACAAGGATCTTGAGTTCCAACCCGACAGCAACTATCTCAACACCATCCTGTACATGAATCAATTTGGTACGACCAAGGCATTCAAGAAACTTCGCCTACCAGTCAACAAGACGGATTGGATCACCCATTCCAGGCCAGCCATTGTAAACGCGTTCTATTCCTCGATCGAAAATAGTATCCGTAAGTGCGAAACCTTTTTTGCCACAAATTATTTCAATACATACCAGTGCTAACGTGTTGTTCCGTTTTGCAGAATTCCCGGCTGGTATACTGCAGGGCCAGTTCTTCTCGTACGATCGTCCCAAATACATGAACTACGGTGCGATCGGGTTCGTCATCGGCCACGAGATCACTCACGGATTCGACGATCAAGGTCGGCAGTTTGATAAGAACGGCAATCTGGTCGATTGGTGGCAGGCGGATACGAAGAAAGCCTACCTAGAGAAGGCGCGATGTATCATCGAGCAGTACGGTAACTTCACAGAACCGAACGTAAAACTCAATCTGAACGGAATCAACACGCAGGGTGAAAACATTGCCGACAATGGTGGCATCAAGGAAGCATACTATGCTTACCGCAAGTGGGCTGAAAAACATGGACCAGAGCCGAGACTCCCGGGCCTTAACTTAAGCCCGGAGCAGCTGTTCTGGCTGTCCGCTGCACAAACCTGGTGTTCAGTATACCGTCCGGAGACGATGAAAATGCGCATAACAACGGGCGTGCACTCGCCAGGACAGTTTCGTGTTCTTGGCCCGATGAGCAACATGCACGAGTTTGCAAAGGACTTCAATTGCCCTGTTGGGTCGCCCATGAACCCGGAACATAAGTGCGAAGTTTGGTAATTCGTCCGAGCGAATCTCAGGCACAATTGTCTCTGGTGCAGCAGTAACTGATGGGCATGAAGGAAGAAGGACGGCGCCTTCGGTTTGGTTACTTAATTTATTTTCTCAACACATCTCAATGACTTGCAAGCTGTGGATCGTTTTGCGAACGACACGAGATGCTACTGTGACGGCATCCCAATTGTTTCGGGATGGTAAACATTTTAGGGGGGTAAACTGGGGACAATACTTGTATCGCTTTTAGATATATCCCGAAATTAGCAGTGTTACAGTTGTTACGCAATAGGCCGTTATTTTAAACCATCCTTGCTCGTCACAAGAAACCCACTCGAAGAAAAACGTTACGCTGAGGCCATGCATTCAACTCTCTTTCTCAACAATCGGGAGTAACTCAATGGTACATGAACGAAAACAATCAGCAATCATTACGTACTGTTACAAAGAACTTTTGTTAACAAACGGCTCGTGGCAAATTGTTTTCGGGAAGCGCGTCCGTGCGGCAAGAGTCGATTCTTTTCGTCTCATTGGTAAGACTAAGTAGCGTGTTCGCCGTAAAGAAAGAACATCATGCAATGAATTTGTGTTCTTTCATTTTATCAACAAATTAATGCTTTACGATGCAGTGTCATGAACTAAAATAAACATATTTTGTACAACAAAGCCAGTGGATCTTTCGATTTGGTTTGAGCTGATGGTTTGCTCTTGCAGTGTCGGCGTACACGTTAACAATATTAGTGCATTACATTTTTTAAACAAATGATTATAAGAAGAACATAACCACCTCAATGTTCGAGTTACGTTGACGAAAAGCCCGTTGGGCCATCGAGTCTCGAAGTTTTGAGCTTTCTTCATCGTTTGCCGTATTATGATTAAAAACGAATGCACAAAACGGCGCTTGTTGATTGTAAATGCTTTTCTTATTCGATCCATTTCCATATTGAAGTCGCACCTAGAAAGTTTAATGTAAATTTTCTAAAGTGGTACGACCCTCCACTGATGGTGGAGAAGGTAGAGCGTGTCCGGCACGGTCGTTTCGCTTGGCTAAGATTTTTTCTATTCATTTGTTCACCCTTTCCGATGACGCTCGTTATCGATGATCACGTTAACACTTAACAAGGTCTGAGAAAGGGATATTAACAAACAAAAAAGGCAGAAGTAGAAAGGAACATGACTAACAACTTTGACCGTAAAATTGGGACAGAAAAAAAGGCGTTACACTGCTACATTGTAATAACTATTCGGTGAGGAATCCTTTGCCACCAGTGATGGATTTGTGGTCCAGTTTCTCATGCTCCGATAGCCAGGCCATTTTTTGCCTGTGTTGCCGAGCTGCTGCTTCGCATCGGTCTAGCACCATCTGTTCTGTTAGAACACCTTCTTCCGAAGCATAGCAAGCAGCCTGCCATGAAACACCCAGCTTCGAAATCTCTCGACCGGACATACCTTCGCACATCTTGGCCATTTTACTACAGACCGCGCTATAGTCCCACTGTTCCACCTTGAAGCGCCTGAAAAGGAAATTATTTGAAGTTACGATGATGCAGGTCTTAGCATTGGTAAGCAGCACTTACTTTTTACCCTCCGCAGCTGGCTGCAGGACGAACTTGTCAAAATATAGTCGTATCAGACGTTCCCGTTCTTCGGAGCCGGGCAGCGTAAACTCCACCATTTCGTCCAATCGATCGTTGATGGCGTAATCGAACTGTTCTGGGGTGTTTGACGCTAACACCATCATGAAGCGCGGATTTTGCTCGCCCGTCCGGTAGAGAAACGCGTTTAGCGCCGAGCGCATGTCTTCAGAAATTTGTTCCGACGAACGCTTGCGCAGGAAAGCATCGGCTTCGTCAATAAACAGTAACAAGCCGCGGCGGCTCGTGTTTGCCCAATCGAACACTTTGTGGATCGCAGTAACCGCATCTCGGCCCATCGGGCCCACATCACCTCCGGTCATTATGGCGTAATCCATCCCGGAGTGTGTTGCGAGTCGCTTCGCGAACATTGTCTTGCCGGTGCCGGGAGGACCGTGCATCAGAATGTTTCGATAGAGACCCCGGTTATTTTTCGTGTTCTTCGTCGCGATCGCAATGTCCCGCAAACGTTCCTCTAGTTTCGGCTGAAGTACCACACCTTGCAGCGCATCTGTTGGTCTGTTTTTAAGCCGTTTAAAGGTGTCAATGGGATGTTTAAAAGCTTCCAGTAACGAAAAGCGAGACGTTTCATTCACCAGCGACGGTTTCCCTATCCGTGCCTCAATGTAGCGAGCCGTAACGCCGGTAGTTCCCTTCGCCGTATAAACACCTAGTGCCAGCAACGATAAACCCCCTACTGTGGTAACGACCTTGTTCCAATCGGTCAGCAAGGCCGTCGCCCCCTGTCCGAGCACGGATCCTGCCGTTTTTATACCTTCCATGACGGTGATACGGTTCTCTTCTGCCTTTAAACGAATTTGCTCCAAAGTTAGATCTCGGTTTTCACGATCCACCTTGGCCTTGGCCCGCAGTTCGGCTTCAAGCAATTTCATTTTGTTCTTCTCTCGTAGCTCCATCTCGTGTTCGATCGTCTTGCGGCGCATTGCTTCCTGCTTAGCGACGCTCTCTTCCTGTTTGCGGAGATTATCCTCTTGGACGCGCTGCTGCTGCGCCAGCTGCTCTTCGTAACGTTTCCTCGCCAATTGATCTTGGTACTGGGCTCGCTGCTGTTGCTGCTTCGTTTCCTCGGCCAACGTTTTCCTACGCTCCTCATGATCCACACGCTTCTGTTCCACCTTCGAGGTCTCTATATGCGCCTCGTATTCTTTCACCTTTGCCATGTATTCCTGTTGGCGAGTGCTCTCTTGCATCTTCGATAATTCAAGGGCCTCGCGGGCGTGTTCTGTGTAAAGCAAAAAACAATGAGAACCAGTCATCTCTCGTATTTCAAACACGTTGATTACGCAACAATACGCAAGAATTGCAGCAACTTACTTGAACGTTCCAGGGTGCGGGCTGCTTCGGCCGCACGCTCCAGGGCGGACGAGTCGAAACGATACGCTTCCATGGCTTTCCGTTCGGCTTTTGTTAAATTCACATCACCCGCCGACTGGCCGGCACCGGCTGACGGTGGCGGTCCCGGTGGTTCGGGACCACCGTCCGCGGACCCTTGCGGTGGAGATTGTCTTTTATACCCGAACAACCACGACATGGCGAGTGCGATACGTTTAGCGGTTTATATGCAAACACGTTAAATGCCCTTTGGGTCGAAGAAATTTGTTAATGGTGATAACGGTGCGGAAGACGAACGAGAAAACGTGTGAACACCTCAGCCGAAACGTCAATTTGGAGATTCAGTTGTCATGCGGAACTTGTGAAGGTGTTTGTGTACGGAAAGAGCTGGTTGTTACGATAGTGAGGTGAAATACTGAAAAGGTATTGTAATTTTGAACTTTTTATCGAATTTTTCCATTGTCTTCTGTTTGTCTAACGTTGAATGGTTTAGTATTGCGTTGGAAATTATGTATTCACTTATATTGTACATGCTGAAATCATTATTTTCACCATAAAAATATGAAACGGCAGTCGTATCACTGGACAAAACAAAAACACAAAACTGACAGCTTTTCTTGACAATGCTTGTATGAATAACAAATTAAAACTACTTAAAATTACTTAAAACTATTTTCCTGAATAAAAACTTAAGCTTAAGCTAGGGCAACACGAAGCGTAAGCGATTTGACACTACAATTTGCTTTTACGCTTCGTGTGGCCCTAGCTATAAACACGCTAATGACAGCAGAGCCAATGCAAACAAAATAACATTGTAACAAAGTGTTGCATTGAAAATCTTTGTTTCAGGCCGGAAAAAATAGACTGTGACGATGAGCAAGCGAAACATATGGTCCTACGAGGAAACGCTGGAAATGCTTAACATCATGCAGGAACAAGAAACTCCGAAAGCCATGAATGGTAGACCATTTCGTAAGGATAAAGCCTTTTGGTTGGTGAATGTAGAAATGGTCCGGCGAGGCTATACCAACCGGGATTCCAGGCAAATCGAATACCGATGGAGGAATCTTAAGCGAGGTTTTGTGGAAATGCAGAAGAATGTGAACAACATAGACACAAGCACGTTTCAGTATTATGACGAAATCGATTTACTGTTGAAAGGTAAAAGTTCACCGGAAGGCAATCCGCAAGCGGATAGTTCAAAAAGTAAGTGTTACCTACAATATGCTTGGTTGCGCCAACCAATGTGGTAATGATGGTTTATTATTTTAGCTAATTTAGTTGACGCAACACAAGAAGAACAGATGGAGAAAAATCCTAAAACAGATGTAGAAAGCGAACATTTGCAAGGAGGACACTCTCAAAGACGATCTCTGCGCACTACGAAGGGGAAATCGCGTAGATTCAATAAGGAGATTACGCCGACTACGTCGTCTGCAACACAGGCAACAAAGCCGACAGACAATGAGGTTTATTCAAATGAGAAGAAATTGATCACCTATCAATTCGAACTATATAATCGAATGCAGCGAGAATCAGACGAAAAGTTCCTTCAGATGTGTCGTCAAAGTCTGGAAGAGAGCAATGAAATGTTTCGGAACTCTATATCGCAATTGTTCGCTACACAAAATAAATGAAAACAGTCTCTTTCCTATTCGTTTTTCATGACCTTCCTTTACCTGCACGATACAACATGCTGAAGAACATTAACATCTAACACCGAAGGACGTCCACCGAAAGAGGTTCCCGCCAAGGAAGGAACCACAAAAATGAGGATTTGCCCGAGGTAGAAGGTCTCTGTCTCTCTATTACATTTCCGCTAGTTCGTTCTCGTAGTTTGGAAGCTAATTAACTACTTTAATAAAACTTTGAACTTCATCAAGTTCTTTTGTAAGCGCATGTTTTGAAGTAAAGACGCCATGTAACCCTGAACACTTTAAAATTGTAATAATCAGGGGGAATGAAAGAAATCAAATTCCTCATTGAATTCCATTCTGAACTGCCAGCCGATGGAATTCTTGTCATTCAAAAGTGGAAATGAGTGTTGCGATGAATATTCTTAGAATTTTATTCGTTTGTTTAAGATAAAAAACTTATTCGTTCGATACAATCATAATCCTAATACACGTAACAAAAAAATTATGCAATTTTTAAAAAGGCCAAGTATAAATCATACCAAAAATTACTTCTTCTTATCGACGTGCAACATAATCCATGGATGAATAGCAATGTTCTCCAACGGCATACGGTTATCCGGCTCGCGAACAAGCAAACGCGAAATCAAATGAGCGGCGGGTTTGGATACGTCCGGTGTTACGGTGTACTGCACTTTCATGATTTTACGATACGTTTCCTCATAACTGTTAGCAAGGAACGGTGCCTTTCCGCAGACTAGTTCGTAAGCCAGTACACCCAAGCTCCACAGATCTACGGTTTTGGTGTGTGGCTGTCCCTGCACCATTTCCGGCGACAGGTAATCAAGTGTGCCACATAGCGTGGTCCGCGACGAAGTCGGCTCATGAACGGACCAGCCAAAGTCGGCTATCTTGAGCTCTCCGCCATGCCCTAACAGCAAATTCTCTGGCTTGATGTCTCGGTGGATGACGTTTCGCTCGTGCAAGTAAATCAAAGCAGACACCATTGAATTGATGTAGTAGGCACACCGTTTCTCCGGAAACTTTTTGCCGGGTTGCATTTGTTGCTCCTTGAATAGTGTGCCACCGGGAGCGTACTCTAGGATGAGGTAGATGCGTGTTTCATCGTGAAAGTAGCCATACATCCGAAGAATGTTGGGATGGCGCAAGTGTGACTGAATCTCAATCTCTCTTCGCACCTGATGCTCGATGCCCTGTGCGTGAACCTGCAACATTTTCGTGACAAAAAGAATTGCGGGTTTAGAGGCCATCTTTTCCTCTTGCAATAGTTTCTCACCTGTTTCTTGAAAAGTACTTTGAGCGCAATTACAAATTTTGTTTCTTTCTCACGCGCCAGATACACGTTGCCAAACTTTCCTTTTCCCAGCGGGCGGCCAATATCGAAGTTGCTTAGCGTCCAAACTTTTTTGGCAGCTTTTTGTTGCGGTTTTACACTATTGTCCACGCTGGATTTTGGCTCGGGCTTCGAAGACGTTCCTGCACCATTACCAGCAGCTTGTGTCTTCGCGGTGAGATGTTTTTCTTCAGTCTTAATTGTATTCTTCTTCTCCGCATTAGATTTGCTCCCAAATGCCGGTATGGTCGAAACAGGTAGTTGCGGCGTTTTGAAGACTCCGTTTTGAGTGTCCACAGCTTTGGCCGTGCTTGTTTTTATGTTTGCGCTCGTTGTTTCTTTTCTGTTAACTGTGCCGGCAGAATTCTCAGAGCTTGGCATTGGCGCAGTTACAACGGTGGAACCAGAAAAGAATTTCCTATTCTCTTTATTACTCGACATATTCTCTAAAATCACTAATATCACGGCACTTGGAAGCAAGCTAAAAAGTGAGGATTTTGGTAGCTTAACCTCTAACAAAGCAGTTACTGGGTACTTTCTTTTATCGTTGTCACGAATTGAGCAGTTCGATAGTGCCAATCGATAATTCCGAATTGGTTTTTCGCGCTTAAGGCATTAAAACGATTTTCGCTTGCTTTCCGTTTGTAGCTTCCTCTTTTCAATTGTCGATCATTGGCAACGAACTTTTTGACAGCGCCCGTTTCGAAGCCACCCCGTTGAAAAAACTATGAGGATTGAGGTTCATACGAAATCTTCCGAAAAGTTCACATTGTCAAGTTTTAAAAGATGTACTAAAACTAAAAAGTGAGGATTTATGTTATATTTTTCTTAAATAGCTAGTAAGTTATGAGCGATTGGAAGTTTCAACAATTGTTCTGTCGAAGTCGAAAGAGTGATAAAAATTATTCTTTAAAACCAACTTTCTTCGGATACTTGTACACGATCGTTCGAATTGTTCTGCAAAGGTAATGTAATTGAAATTGATAAGAAATTGATCCTTCTTTTTGTATTATTATAGAGACTTTGAGTCTCAAGGTTGATCCTTCTGTGATGTGAAAAAATCAAATCTTCGTAGTTACTACATATGTGTTTCTTTTAGGGCATATTTTAAGGTAATTAGTGTGATGAAAGAATACTTTCAGAAGTTTAGAATTCCAAAGTTCCAAAGAGAATTTCGAAGACATTTTCATTCTGGCAATACATAGCAGTAGCCTCAAAATTAGTTCCATTTCATTCGCTTATTTACATGTAACGATGAATGTGTGTGGGAATAGCGGTAAAATTCTCGCCGGGTCGCGCTAGGTAAAAGAGCAGTAATGTCACCGGGCGACCGGAGGTGACAGTTGACCGAGGCGCAATTAAGAGACGCGCTTTTTTGAATAAAGTTACATCTCTCTATCACTATTCTCACCATTTCATACATTAATTCAAGTTTGTGTGAGTTCAAACAACGATAAAGCGTTATCGTGTAATACGAGGATCCTAACGCCTCGTACACATTATCAGAAAACTAGGCCCGTTTTTTCTGTGCTGGCGTCCATACTAGCAGCTTCTGTGCGAAATATCCGAGAGCTCCAGTGAGTGAAAAGACAGTTGGTTTGTTTGTGTTTCGGTTTGGGAGTTCACCATTTCATTCTGTTGCCTTTTGCAGATTTGCAGCGAATAGCCAATGCAATGGCTCTTTTTAATTATAATACTTACTCAACATCGGGAACAATGTGTTTAGTTGGTGCGGCTGTGGTTGCTGCATACTCTCTGTGTTCGCCTGCTAAGCGTGTAAAAAGACGTTGTTGGACACGAGAGCTCTTCGCAGAGGCTTCACAACACGGATTAAGGTTAATCGACCAGCTGTATCTGAACGATGGAATGGGGTTCCGCAATTTTACTCGGATGACCCCAACGGACTTTGAAGTTCTTCTTGGAATGGTTGGAGCCAAAATTGCCGCAAAAGAAACAACATTCCGCCAAACTATTCCTGCGAACATGCGGCTGATTGTTGTACTACATTTTCTGGCGACGGGAAACTCTTACACCAGCTTGCAGCACACTTTCAAAATTTCCAAGCAAATAATTTCCCGGATTGTACCTGAGGTTTGCACGGCCATACACATGGAATGCTGCCAGTTTGTAAAGGTTGTACCAATTTTCTTTACTTCATGTGTGTCATAGTCATTGTATGTTAGTGTTAAGGGTTTTAGTATAGTGTGTAGAGGGTTTTATTCACTCTTATAATGGAGGACTGCTGATGGCTGAGGGCTCCGTATCACACAGCTCGCCTTCGAGAAACTTCTCCATCAAACGGATGAGCTTCAGTTGCAACTGCCGCATTTCAGTGTCTGGCCGTTCGCCACCATGGAGACGTAGGATATCGGATATCGGACCATATGACGTTGTTATCCCTCTTTAACCTCTTCGATCACCTTCAATAGGCTTTCCAAAACTGCCCTGTCCGAACCATTATTTGGCCGAGGTGTTTCATGTGCCGTGGGTGGCATGGCGGTGCCTCTTTTTGATGCCATCAATGTTTGTGATCCTATGTGTGTTGCTTGCATGTTCTGAAACAATATTATATATTTATATCAACTAACAACCATTTTTTTTCTCTTAATAACTAGACACCGAAATCTCAACACGAATGGAAAGCTGTTGCTGCGGACTTCGAGCGAAAATTCCAGTTCCCGCATTGTTTGGGAGCATTGGATGGAAAGCATGTAAAAATTTTGGCACCTGTTCATAGTCGCAGCGAATACTACAACTACAAGAAATGTTTCAGCATAGTTATGATGGTTATAGCAGACGCTAATTTCAACATCATATATGCCAACGTGGGAGCCCAGGGTCGATTTTCTGATGGCAGTGTTTTTAGAAAAACGACGATTCATCATAACATCGAAAGAAATACCGCCGGTCTCCCTGAGGACGAGCCTTTACCAGGACAATCCAGTCCAACACCGTACGTCCTGGTGACTGATAAAGCGTTTGCTTTATCGAAGCATTTGATGAAGCCGTATCCCGGACATCCAACAGACAAATCAAAATTATCATATAATAATCGGCTGTGCAGAGCGCGAATCGTTATTGAAAATGTTTTTGGAATTTTGGCAGCAAAGTTTAAGGTTTTCGCTAGCCCAATAGCATTACAGCCGGCAAAAGCGAAACAGATTATAAATGCCTGTATTGTCCTGAATAATTTTTTGCGCAGAGACGATGAATCGAGGAGTCATTACTGTCCCGCTGGAAGTATGGACAGAATTCAAGGCAACACAATTTGTCCTGGCTCCTGGCGAAAAGATGCAAATTCCACTGAAATGTTCGAACTTCAAAGTGTGCCACGACAAGCGCCACGTAGTGTAAACGAAATAAGAAATAAATTTAAAGATTATTTTTCTTCACCTGTTGGAGAGATCATATAAATTCACGTTATTTTGGTTAATTACCTATAGTACACAAAACAATTGCTACAAACAAGTTACCTGTTTGTTGGGACGTCCGTTACATCCGAGGCTCCGAAAACCTCTCCAGCAGGAGCCAAAAACGATAGCCTGTCGAAGGGATTCGCATTTAATCGTACTTGCCGGCTGGTTTTCTAGCGCTCGATTCAACGCTGCCTTCTTCTTGGAACGATCTTAAAAGTCCACGTGCTACGTGCTTGGGTTTCCGTAGCAGTGGGTCCATCTTCATAGCATCAATGACTTTAAACATCAGTTCCTGTGTCCACAGCACTCGTCAGATCCATAAATTCCGTTATGGTTCGCCATTCTTTTCTGCGGATAACATGAATAACGACTTTTTCATCAAATTGTTCTTAAAACTATTTTCCGCATTTCGCACTTACCTTTCCCGAGGACAATTTCCACTAATTGCTCAAATTCACAAACTTGCAATTCAACCGACTTAACCAACAGCTTACACCAAACTACGTTCACAAATAATATGAAATGATGCTTTCCTTCTCCATCTATTGCCAGCTCGCTCGACCGCTCTGCCCGATAATGTCTATAAACTATAATGTCTATAAAAACCACCATAGTATAGCACAGGATCATCATAGTTAGGGAGTAATAAAAAAGAAGTAGAAATTAAGAACAAAAACCTAAAAACTTGTTTAAAACGTAGGGACGGCTCGAGCATCACTACTCCGCCCTGTCTACCTTTCTATCCATACACTACACTCTTAGATCGGCAATCATAGGAAAAAGCAGTCCGGACTGTTCGAAGTGTCCAGTTCTAGCCACGGACAACTTTCCGAGGGAGTTTTTTAGAGACACGGGACAAACTTCCGACTGCTCCAAATTCAGGGTTCGTGCCGGATAGGATATCAAGAACTAATGTTTTCAACATTTAACGTTTTTTGAGCTGCTCGGAATGTTCCGACGTGTGTATTGGGGGTTTGTTGGCGTTTTGATGAGCTAGGTTTCAGAAAAAGATCAAGATTGGCTAAATAAATCAAGTAGTATGATACAATGGATGAGACTTTCTTATTACAAAAACTGTCATGTATTACAAAACGTGTAATGCATTGAGTTGTGTATTGAATGCAAAGTGAAACACAAATATCATCTGAGATCGACCTTTCATAAATTGCTACACGTTGACCGATTTGTGCGTTGCCTGCCGCTTAGCAACAAAACTATTGCTGAAATAAAAGGACAGCATAGAAGTTTTCATGATGTTTATCATTTGTACTACAATAGGTGGGATTTTATTGCAAACTGTAATAATTGGTTGGTTGGTATATGGGTTTCGGTTAAACAATCGTCAAATGACATCTTTATTATCCTTGTCATTTGAGATTAACGAAGCAAGAAAAAATAAAACCTTTCCCACGAATCCTACATTCAACTATTTTTGATACTACATCAGTGATTAATGATGTTTCGTAATGTTGTTTGTTTTACTTTTTATTACATCTCTTATCCGATCTTACAAATACTATAGTTCCGACTTTCATTCTTTATAAGTTGATTTACTTTTTAATTGTATGTTAATATGTTAATAGCATTCAAATGAATATTGCAACCTAGCTCTATTTGAATCTTGTAACTAATAAACCGTTATACTATAAAAGATCATCGTTATGCTTCCAAAACACAAAACATGAAAAAAAAATCAAAAAAGTTGTAGGATTGAACAGAGCGAAGCTTTCGACTTGGAAATGACCAAGTGTCATACGGACAAGTCAATATGAAAGCTCCGCTCAAAAACCGAGAATGCTTTAAAATCCAAGTAAATGGAGCATTGCACGGAATACATAAAAACTAAAAAAGCTCCTACCAAAAAAAACCTATGAGGTGGCCCAACGATATTGCCCATTCGCACCTATCGTTGAGCAGAAAGTACAAAATAAAAGTATGCCAACCCCTAATGTTACCTTTAATCTACAGTAATGATTCCTTCCTTTCTTTACAGGTCATCATCTTCATCCCATTCGCCAAGTAAAGAGCTGACGTCCTTTGACTTGGAGGCTGACTTTTCTTTGTCGTCGTCATCGACCGCTTCGGGATCTTCCTCCTCGCCCACATCCTGCTCACAAGTTTCTTCTTTTTTTGATCCCCCTTCCGGTGACGACTTGATAGAAGTTCCATTTTTCTTTGTCTTCGATGCATCGTCGGCCGTCGTCGTCGTGCGTGCGTCGGCCTTTGTCGAAGCATTATCCACTTTCGGATCCGCTTCACTTTCGTCCGCTTGCTCTACCTCCTTTTTTACATCCTTCGAATCCATGTCAGCGTCGTCCACATTTTCTGCCTTAACAGTCGCTTTGCTCGCCGGCTCCGCATCGTCATCCGGGGACAACCCCGTTGCTTTTTCAATTTTCTTTTCTAGATCGGCTTCGATATCGGAGTCTTCCATTTTCGATGATTCATTGTTCCACTCATCCAGCAGCTTGTCAATTTCTTTACCTGACAATTTATCGTCAGAAACTTTGACCGAGCTTTCTTTGCTTACTTCTTCCTTCTTTTTGTCGGCTTGGTTGGATGGCTTTTTTGTTTCCTTTACGGAGGGTGTGACTTTCTTCTCGCTGCCAACATCTTTTTTGACTGACTTCCCTGTTGACTCAACTACCGCAGTCGTCTTCGAAGCCGTGGCTGATGCTGAACCTGCTGATACCGGCGTTGGTTCTTCGGTGTCCTCCGACCAATCGCCCTCCAGTTCGGAAATCAGCTTCAACTTATCTGATCTATGACGCTCCTCAGTATCTTCCAATTTATTCACCTCCGAGTCGGCTGTTTTCGAATCACCGTCGGTTTCCATGGCTTCATCCGTTGTTGTGTGTTGTAGTGCTTCATTCATTTCCGACACCGTATCAGCGGACATTTCTACATCGGTCGCCAAACCATGCTCGTCGTCTCCTAGTTCGCCTTCTCCCTCCTTTTCAGTCACGTCGGTTTTAAGCGATTCTTGGCTCTCATCACCTTCGTCAGCCTCTCCAGGCGGCTTGCCCGTCGATGCCGCTTTGTCTGATAGTGCTGCGGAGGTTTGAGAGGCATCATCTTCCGAAGCGACCACGTCGGTCTTGTGATTTTCAGCTGTTTCCGTGACACCGGCTTCGCTACTACTGTACACTAGCATAATGTTCTGGTTTTCTACTGCGGTGCTATTGACGATTTGCATACCGTCGTTTAACTGCAGCGTCGAACCATCGGCGTTCATCATTACCACTGCGTGGAAAAGACAAAAATATAAAAAATTGCATCATGTCCAATAAGCACAAAGCCCTGTTTTGCTTACCACTGGCAGAGTTCATTTGAAGCTGCGAAATGATTTCCTCTCTTTGAGATTGTGTCAACTGCAGCTCGGTTCCATCTTCTGATAGAAGCTTCGTAATGATGTTTCCACTTCCGGTGCCACTGCCATCGCCAATATTGGCAGCATGCTCACCGTGCACGCTTGCAAGCTCGGCTTCGATGAATTCATTCTGATAGTTTGGATCATCGATCACCACACCGCTATCGCCAACGAGGCGCAGGCTGGTGGCAATACCTGATGCGACGTTACTCAGGGCTTCTGCTTCTGACGATGGCTCGAGTGCAATTTGTTGCACCGTCGTCGGCGTCTTTCCAGCATTCAGCGACGATTGCGGTAGATTGATCGTCGGTAGAGTGATATTGGAGAGGATTTTTATCTTCGAATCCGATGGTTTCGCCTGTGGTATTTCTTCTGCTTCTTGGAACTCATCGTCATCGCTAAAATCAAGCACACCATCGTTACGAGCACGTTCTCGATGCTGTTCCTTCATGTGATTGTACAACTCTAACTCCTTCTCGAACACCTTGTTGCAGTAGATGCAGTGTTGTCGATCTTGCTGCTGATGCGTTTCCTCGACGTGCTGCTGCAATGTGCTGGGATTCATAGCCACGTGACCACACTCCTCGCACACGGGGAACTTTATCGAGGGTTTAATATTATGCTCGGTGAACCAGTGATAAACCAGGTTCGGGTGGCGCTGCTCTGCTCTCCATCCGCAGTGCTCGCAGATGCGGGAATCGATGCGCTCTTTGTGCTTCGAGATCAGATGGTTTCGGAACGCCTTGTAGCTGGGAATGCTTATCGGGCGCCCGTTTACACCGCATCGCAGACAAAGCCAAGGGCCGGTCATGTTTTCCGCTCCCTTGGCTATCAGCGCATGCATGGTTTTCGCGTCGATTGTTTTCGGAGGTGGTTTTGTAACACCGGTACCGCTTGCCGATGTTGTGGGTTTCTGCTGTAGCTGTTCACTACGGAGGGTGGCCGTAGCTTTACGAACCATCGACATATCCTGCTTCAGGGGAGTGGCAGTGCGAATTTCCATCTTGCTAGTTGACGGGCCGCCCGATGCGGCCGCCGAGTGACCAGCTGCGGCAGCGGTTGGCGTTGTTTTTTGCATGATTTTGAGTTTAATGTTTTTATTCTTCTTCACCAGATGTGGATATTTCTTAAGAACCTCCGAGATGATTTTCGCATGGTCAACGTTGCCAGAGTCATCCTTCACTGTAATCTGCTTAACCACGCCGCCACCGGCTGGCGATTTCGTCTCCTGCTTGATTACGATTTGTTTGGCAGCCGCCTGCGACTTGGCCAGTGCCGCCTTCACCGAAGACGGTGGCTGATAATCTTCATCATCGTCGTCGTTAAAGTGTGTATCATCATCGACGTAATCAGCCGAATCATCGTCATCCGTGTTTAATTGGCTGCGCATGCGGGCAGCCTCGGTGAATTCCTTGACCTCATCCAGGTTGGGTTTTTTGGCCGGCGGAGATGTTACTGAACCACCGGAGGAGCGCTTGACTACATTCGTGTTCGTGTAACCCTTGCGCAACTTTTCGAATGGCGATGTTTCTTCCTCCTTCTTCACCTGATCCGCGGTTAGCAGCGGTTTGCTCTCATAAGAAATCGCATCGAACGATCCTTCGAAACCTTCCGAAAGGTCCGTATCGTCGAATCGCGAGGGTCCTGGCTTCGCATCCTTGGTGTGACTATACTTTGACACGATCGTCGAAGTGTCCTGCAGTCCCTTGCCTGCACCGTATGTCCCAGAAACAGGGCCAATCTGATGACGCATCAGCGGCTGCCGTGGCTTTACTCCGGCATTGCCCCTTGCAATCGGTGCATTGCGCTGCGCGGCAGTTTGATAGGCATTCGGGGCAACGGTCCGAGTCCCGCCTGGACGAGGCGCCTGCTTGTTCAGTAGTACCGGTTGCTTGGCTATGCGAGACGTTTGGCGATGTGCTTCGAGCAACTTTAGCAAAACGGTCATGTTCATATCCGTGGCCGTTTTAAGAAGCCGCTCATACATAGTGTACTGAAATTCGAGCGTGCCGGTGTACATAAAGTTAACGATTGGCACGATCACGTCAGCCTGCAAATCCATGGGCATTATGAGTACGTCGTCGTAAATTTCACAAACATTCTCGAGGTGGTTGAAATAGTCAGTGCAAGCGGATAGCACCAGCCGATGCACTTTCAGCTGCGAGTTGTCGTTGAACTGAAGCGTCAGGTCGCAGTGGTCCGTTTTGTTGAAAAAGTTCTGCAACTTCTGCAGAAAGAAAACTCCCCAGTTGTCCACCTTCACAGACTTTGCCTCACTGTACCGCGTCATTTTGCTCATTGGTGCTCTGTTTGCAGTTCTCAATTACATCAGACAGGTCTAAAATGAACGACGAAACGTAAAATAGTGGCGGGATGATTTTTGTTAGTCACAGTTTTTGTGAGAGCGTTGAGTATGTTTTGTTTGCATTCGCTTGTTTCGCGCTGTGGTCCCGCGTTCCTTCTGTCAAAGCCGACCGTGCCAGCGACCAAAGCAACGTTAATTGAGAGCAGAAAAGAAAGCAAACCCTTTTGCAATAATGCGAAGGAAGTTCCTCAATGATCCAGAACTAGTCATTTACTAGAGGAACACACTGCAATAGAGAATTTGGAGAATCGGTTGGCAAAACAGGTTTAAACGAGGGTTTCAACGGCGTGTGTTTGGCGTCGGCCTCTTCGAGCAGATCCACTGCATAACGCAGAATGCGCATTTGGCAGCAGCGAAGCAGGAACAAAACAAAACATGGATTCGTCAACTACTGGTACTATCACAAAGTGCACTGCGATCAATGCACACTTTGCACGCTTTTGGCTTACTTTTAAACCGCTTTTCACTGACCCAACGCACTGTAGCAACGCGAATTTGTGCTTGGCTTCGAGAACTCGCACAAAAGTCCTATGTAGAAATCCAAAATGGCCACGTATCGTGTGCGAGCGCTTCCACATCTCATCATTCCGTGTGTTCCATCGTCACACTTTCCGAAAAAAGCTCTTCGAATGCGCAGGAATAAAAGCTTCTTCATTTTGACCCCGCCGCTCGCCTCGACCGACGCTCGTTCTCGCCGTTTAGAACTTCCAAAACAGCAGACTTTAGCAACCAAAGACCATATTCGTTTGCTAACTTAAATATTTCGATACAGTTGCGTTTTGCAAGAGACCATTGATCAGGACGTTCAAACCATTGGGTGTTTTCCTGGATGCTTTTTAAATTAATTTCTATTCTTCTAAATCGATTTTCGAGTTGGTCATTGCGTTCAGGCATTTTCATTGTAAAGAGCGTTCAGGCTCTTTGGCATTTTCATGTAAATTTCAAAGAAAAATATTAAACACTTTTGCACTTTTGCCCGAACCTTCTTCGTGTTTGAGCCACAAGAAAATAAACGCTTTACAGCTTTGGTTCTTGGGGACGTTCAAAAAAACGAACTAACCGGTTAATGATAGTTTTACATTTTCCGAGGGGTTGCTTCTCCTTGGCTTTTTCGGTAGTGTGATTGTCGAGGCTGTGCACAAGGTGTGTAGATATCGCTCGAATCTGTCGTCGAATCGAGATTGGTATAGAAAGCTCTGATTTGACGATTAATTTCAGATGAACGTTAATGCCGATTAATGTTAATTAACGTTAATGCAATTTAATTTATAGAGTGATTTTGAAATCACGAAATGTTGGAACAAGCTGTTTTAAAGCAATATTTTATATGCTTCCATAGACCCTGGTTAAAGTTGTCATCCACGCGATCGCAATGCTGGGCAAAGTTTTGCGCGTCATAAACAAAGCGAAGAAGCGATTGTGTTTATTTTAAAACGTCACGCCAAGACCAATCAAGTTTGCTGCCAAACTTTGCTTTGCCGAGTTAAAATAATCGCATAAAAATTTCACAACTGGATAAATTAACTAACTCCGACGAAGAAAAAATGCCTCCCAAATTGAAATTCACCGAAGGTACGTGTAGGGCAACGACAGGAAACGATGAACGACGCTTTTAAAACATTTGTACCCGATTTAGGCGAAAAAGTGCTTTGTTTTCATGGACCAATTATCTACGAGGCGAAGATGTTGAAAAGCGCAATCATGAAGGACAAACAGGTGAAATATTTTATACATTACGCAGGCTGGAATAAAAAGTACGTACATGATCGCAACGCGCACTTGCCAAACTTCAGATGATAATGTAATTTTTCTTCCAGTTGGGACGAATGGGTTCCTGAAAACCGTGTTCTAAAGTATAACGAGGCAAACTGTCAGCGGCAACGCGAAGTTTCGAAACTTCACTCCCCGCTAGTAAAAAATAAGAAAAATAGTGCAAAGGCGAAAAAATCGGACATTCTAATCGGAACTAGCACTCAGAGCAAGGATAACGATTCGCGCGCTTCAACCCCTTCCAAGGAGGTGACCAAGGAAAAAGAATCTACTCCTGTGTCTGTGGCTTGTAGTTCAGCGCCAACGCTATCATCGACTGTAACTACTCCGAGCGGTAGCTCCACACCGGTTACCGGACGCAATAGATCTTCTCTGAAAGTAGGTGCAGCTCCGAGCGCATCTTCGTCCTGCTCATCAACGTCTTCGACGTCATCCGCCTCTGCTGCGATGGTGGCATCTTCGACTGTTAAAGAAGTTAAATCAAGCGAGTGCAAGGAATCCAACGAAGCGAAAGCAAAAGACGAATCGGGTAGTGAGTTGAACAGCGCTAGATTGAAGAAACGTGGCCGCAGCGACACCAACTCCTCGAATGTTGAATCGGAGGACCAATTTATGTCGAAAGTAGAGGTGAAAATTAAAATCCCCGATGAGCTTAAGCCATGGTTGGTGGACGATTGGGATGCGATATCGCGGCAAAACAAGCTTGTTGAGCTACCGGCGAAGGTGACTGTGCAGGAAATTGTTGATAATTATGTTCAGTACAAAAAGCAGAGCAAGATGACCACGGCCACAAAGGAAACGGCCGTTACTGATATCGGAAATGGTATTGTTGAATATTTCAACGTTATGCTGGGCTCCCAGTTGCTCTACAAATTCGAGCGCCCACAGTACGCAGATATCATTCAACAACATCCCGGAGAACCGATGGCCAAAATTTATGGTTCGTTCCACTTGCTCAGGCTTTTTGTAAAACTTGGTTCGATGCTTGCCTTCACCTCGCTCGATGAAAAGTCGATCCAGTCATTAATCGCACACGTGCAGGATTTCCTTAAGTATTTGGTGAAGAACAGAAATTTATTCAACATGCAGCATTATGTTAATACCAGTCCCGAGTACCACCGTAAGGCTCAGTAGAGCAGCCGCATTCGTGACGCATTGCAGCGACAAACCACTCTTGTTTGGATATTGGGCACTTATTTTGTGTTATATGCGCAATGTGGAATGTGGTTACACTCAACAAACAAGTTTCAATAATATGCTCTAAATAAAATATAAAAGAATTTCAATAGCTTTTTTGTTGCTTGGGATTTAAAAAGTGATAAAATTTCGAACCGAGAATAGGGCGAAAATCAACTGTGGAATTGTCACATCAGAATGTAAACATCCGAATTGTTTACATCTGATGTGTCAAAAACGTTGTAGGCTTCGAAGCACCGGCTAGTTTTCAGAGTTATTGGAACTAAACTAACTAGCTATTTATTTTCTAAATGGCTGCTAAACTGTATATGTATATTATTGTAAACGGAGAAATTGCCAAAACTTGGCCTAAGGGAGCCCTTATTGCACAGTGTTGCCACGCAGTGGCTTGTACTTTTCATTTGTACGGTTCCGATTCGGAATATTCGGAATATTTTAATGATTTGGATAATATGCACAAAGTGGTCCTTGAGGTAAGCTTGGGTAACTAAGAGCAATTTGTATTATGAAAATGAAATGGTTGGTCAGCGAACAGTGTTTAAACAAAGTGTTTCATTGCCATCTTGCCAGTTAGCGAGACTCGTTTTCTTAAAACCTTTGTGATCTTAATTAAAAACATGAAAATGAGCTTTGTTATGTTATTCTAAATGAAACGTGAAAAGTAAGTAACCATATGAGCAAAGATAGATCAAACTCAAATGATGTAACATTGTATTTTTAGGGTTTTTGCATTATGCAGTCCGAATGCATGATTTTTGGACGATTGTTTTTAACACGTTGAATGGAAATACGCATCAATGTGGATACCTGCTATTTCGAATGGCTAACTTTTCATTAAGGATAGTTCGCAGGATGGTAAATATTTGCAATTGTGGTAGCCTTGCGCGGTGTACCATAGGTCTTGAGTTATTTTTGGATCTTTTAAGAGCATTTCTAACACCTACGCTCGGTTGATGTTCGTAGTGCGCAAGAGTAAGGAACCTGGCACTTTTCATGTTGAATTTCGAGAGAAAACGGCTCGTTTTGTCCCACGGTTATTTTGGGAAACTCGATGGGGCGACCGGCCACCAACCACTGCACAAGGGATGCGTTGCTTCAAATCGGTAGATGAAGCTTGTTTATTACACACAAACTATAATCCCACGTAGTTCTGAATGACGACTTTTGGTATTTTCACAAATTAGGCACCGGACGCGACCAAACTTCTTGGCCTGGGCGAGGCATTGCAACAGGGCGATATTAAGCATAAGGTGTGGATCGAACAACCTGAAAATATTCCAACTTGCATCGCCGTAAAACCGTACAGGAAGGAAGTCGTTCAAAAATATGTGAAAAAATTCAAACTGCTTAGTTGAACAAACAAATTCAACAAATGTGCTAAATAAAATAAGCTTAATAAAAATAAACTGGAAATTCAGATTACTCAGAGCTTATCTTTGTTTTCTTTGTTCTATGTTTGTCTTGGCTTATCGGGGTTTTATTTATGGAACGAATTCCTGAGGCCAACCAGTGGTCGCTTTATGTCTAAAAGGAAGGTGTAGGAGGAAAAAGTAATCTCATGACGCCTTGGTGATGGTCGATCAGACGGTGTTGCCGGTCTATTTGGATGTAGTCGGCTTGCGCAGGCTAAGGTATTTTGGGTATCGCAAGTGAAACTCAAACAACCACGTGTTGCGATACAAAGGAGGTGGTTGTTTATATCACATTGGTTGATTTTTTTGATGAAGGTAATTTTCACAAAAAATTAAGCTAAACCAATAAAGTGGAGAAATAGAATGAGTTCATGGCGAAAGTGAAAGCCTGCAATTGTTAATGTATATTTCTGTACACATAGATTTGTAATCAGGGTTCCAGGATTTTAAAAATATCACATTTCCGTTCTAAAATCTGACCCGCAATTGCGTTATGTAACGCGTAGTATTAGTCTTACAAAAATAATCCTCCATTAACGTAAAATATTAACCCTATCCTATCGAGCGATATTCGATTGTTCCTACGGTCGTGAAGTGCACGACAGCTCACCCAGCATTAACTGGTTTCGTGGCGGACAGATGCAAGAAGCGAAAATTAATAACGACCAGTTTGATCATCGAAAAACACGTTCTTTATGGGCAATGGTGGAGCGCACAGGTCGACCTTGTCAGAGTGTTTTCCCGCCAGCCTCTATCATTGGTGACAATATAGCGACCGTGAGGTGGCTCCAGTTTGGAGAAGATATATCATATCTGCTCGCTTTGTGCTACCGGATCGATGGAGTTAAGGCGGTGCAACTGGGTGAACCCTGTGCTCTTTGAAGCAATGGCCTATAAATATATGATTCGAGACCATTTTGAACCCTACTGCGCCTTTCGAAGCTGCTTTTTCCATGTTTGGCAGGCGAGCTCCGCTGTGATCTTCAATTGAGTACTTAATCAAATCAGTGATTTTCTTTGCACAAGCAACGTTTTGCAGATTTTTTGTATCAATTACATCATTTTTCTAGACACTCGCTTGGTGTAAATAACAAAATGGAGTCTTGAGAACTTATACAAAAGGGTTTCTTGTTGTTTCGTTTTCTTAAACAGTTGCTGGGTAAAATAGTCGCATCTTTCTGAAGACACAACGAACATGTGGCGATATCGAGTAGTCATCGACTTTAGATGTTGCTAATAGTTGCATAAAACGCATTAATTCACATATCAATCTTCCAAGAGTCCAGACGTTTATTCACACTGTGGTTCCTGCTTCTCCAAAAACATATTGAAACTTCAAAATTGGAAGACACTTTACCCGCGTTAAATGTTCGTTACGTGTAAGTATCTAAAACACTATGACTTTTTTACGGTTTTGGAAAATGCGACTAAACCAAAGATAGGAAAGGTTACAGGAGTGTTGTTTGTTCGTTTGAACATTAGACTTGCTCTATTGCATTGGGAAGGAATGCCCGTCAATGGTTGTGATTATTTGGCTCAAGGATCTGTAAATCTGCTTTTTGTTCGGTCGAGTGGCGCATACGATTTAGTATGGCTCTTCGAAATGCACGTACAGTTTGAGATTTACGAACCAAATAATCCCATACCTGAATCTGAATGGATCATACTTATGAGGTCGGATGAGTCTTTACTGCGCGTCATCCTATGCACTGGCGCCAAGCTTTGCGAAGAATTCACGCAAGAACAAAGCGATGGTCCTGGCGTTTGTGAAATTCTATTTTAGTCTAAGGAACAAAATAAGACCTTGCCAATTTTATATTAGAGGAGAAGCAAAATTTGGCTAAATGAACAAAAGCTGATAGATGTACTACATACCCAAAAAAAAAACCAGACATAAACACGTTGTGAACAATAGGTTCTGCTTCAACGGAGAATATCGCCGATTGGAATAATATTTGTCGAGAGATAAAGTATAATGAATGATGATCGCAGTTCTATTGTGCATTATTCTATCGACATCTGTATTTATTAGCTTCATACGGTACCAAAGCATCGTATAATGTGTGAATTATAACGAACCAGAAATCGGCTGAGCAATCGGCGGTTTGGCGCGTTGACTGTTTTCGCTTAGTGCCGGATCTAATGATTGTGCCTTGGCTCGATTCCTTAGTTTCATAATTCACCAACGATGTTTCGTAAAACCATATGGAGCTTTGAAACTGGGCCGTCTCGTTGATTCGTAGCTTGGCTGGGATGTTTTATCGAGCACAGGGTGTCCTACAGCACCGACTTTTCGCGTCGACCTTTCGACGCGGAAAACAGGGAGATTTCAAACCTCAGCCCATGGTGGATTGGTTCTCGCCGCTTTCGGTCCCATCGGTAGCGGCCGTGCTGTAATGCTGTAATTAATAAACTGCCGTGGATGGAACGATGTGAACGGGCGAAGAAAAATGTCTGAAAAACATGATGCAGCGAAGAGAAAAAAATACCAGAATGGATTTACTTTTTTCCCTAATATGGTCATAGTTTACTCGCTGCGTCCGGTTTGCTGTACTCGCTTTCTGTGACTCGATGACCCGGAATGGCGGTCATTTATGAGCACGTAGTAGTTTCGCCGTGGCCGCGGAGTCTCCTGTACCGTGCTCTGACTCACGCTGTGCAGTTGTTGGCCCATTCAATCGTCTTGACAGCTCGAGTGACATAAGGTCCCTGGTCCCTGCCGGAGGTACGACATGTGTAAATGTTGGGGTATCGAATTACGCAGTAGTGCAGTTGAATTACTGATTTGTTTACATTGTGTTTTTACATAATCGACGCGACAAAGTATCAGGCAGGCAGTCTTCTTAGTTGTTTCTCTGGTAGTTATTTATTTACAAGGAAATTGAAAAGGATGTCTCTAGTACTTCAAGGACCTGTATTGGGGCTTTTTTCGTCGACCTTCGATGGACGGAACGAAAGATTCACAAAACGAATGTAATTAAAATAAATAGCAGCTCGGCAATAAAGGTGCAACCAGTACGAATCGATGGGACCACAGGAAGCCGCAATTGATGTGTTGTTTCTCAAATTTTGCCTAGTAAAAGACGGGCCAAAATCACGGCTCAACAGGTCCGGGGATGATTCATAGAATTCAGATGATTTTGTCCTCGCGGTCTCGGTACAAGCGCAACGCATCACAGCGGAAGCCGGACCCACGATCGGTGACGTCAGAGAGGAGTCCACGGCGTTCCGGATGGCCACACTAAATTTAGCCGGACGCTCGAATCCTGACGACACGTCATCGGAACGGCTACATCAGAATTTCCCCTCCAGGAGGTAGAACACAGAGTGGTGGAAACAGTTCCTCATGGCGCCCGGTGGTGGGGACCTACGGGAGCAGGC
This sequence comes from Anopheles bellator, assembly GCF_943735745.2. Lineage (NCBI taxonomy): Eukaryota > Metazoa > Arthropoda > Insecta > Diptera > Culicidae > Anopheles > Anopheles bellator. Next base: position 46,475,725 of record NC_071286.1, read on the forward strand.
CGTACGCCGAACGTCGGGCTCGTAGTGGGGATGTGCTCTGCCGGTAGTGAGGGAAGGTTGGACTTGCGCATGGCTTGTGCGCGAATGTGTGCACAATTTGCGTGTGGGGTAGAAAGCCGAACAAGCGAAAGTGCTGGGGTTTCGTCTTCTTGCACCACCTGTGCGCACGGGGAGGACTCGTTCGTGCTCACGAAGTTCGTGCTCGCGATGACGAGCCGAGAGCGCTGCGCGAGTATAGGTGCGAGAGTGCGTGCGCACGATTTTTGCTCGGAAGTGTCCGCGCACCGTGCGCCACTACCGTGGACAGTTTTTCGACGTTTTTCAGTTCGCCTTTAAACTGTTAAACTCGCGGATTCAAGTGTAAGTAAAGTCTCCGTTTTGCCTGCGATCCGTTAGCCGCCTGTTCGACTTAGGGGTTCTGGTTTGGCGAAAAGGTTTCTATCTTCCTGCGAGCTGATCTAGAATATTTGCCAGTAAATAACTACGCTACGCGTGCTTAGCTGCGTTTAGGTTGATCATTTCGGAGGGCCGGCAAGGTGATTTTGCCAACACAAAAACACCCTGGAAGGCAGAACGATCGAACGGAGTGGACGATACCTGTTCGATTAATCCCAGTGGCATTCGCAATTTCGGTGCCTCATATCGGGAAAGTGATCTGTGACTCAAGGATTCTCGTGCTTCGTGCGTGTATGAGTGTGTGTGTGTGTGTGTGTACGTGTGATTGTAGGAGTGTGTGGTGTTGAATACGGATGTGAGCACGTTGCCCGATAAACATGAGTGCTGCTCCAGCAACTATAAACTCATATTCGAAACAGTTTGTATAGGCTATTCGGAGTACTGTTCCAAGAAAATCAACAAACTGTGCCCATAAAGTATAACTGTGACCCAGCCTTAAGCTACGCGTGCCAGTTGTTTGTTGATGGGCGGCTTCTAACGTGATTGTGCAATGGCCGTGATAAGTCGATCCGTTTGTTGAGCAATGAGATATTTTTAAATTTTCGCCTATTTCTCTCGCTACGAGGTGGATTATGAAGCGATCGCCAAAAACCGCCAACAACACCAACCGACCTACAAATAATCCACATCCCTGCCATGTCGCCTTGCCATGCCCCCCGTTTTCAAACACCACCCACGAACCCGAAAGTCTGGGGTGTTCCGATATTTATAGCTCTTTCGCCCGCGGTGTGTACCGGCATCTTCCCGGTTGTGCTCGATTCGCTCTGCTCGCCAACCTGCCGACTGACCAGTGACCGGCGCCGGTTAGTGTTTCCCCAATGCTGCGATCCTAGCGAAACCCGTACCGATCCGCGGTGCACACGTTCTGAAGTACGAGCGTGAAGAAATGTATTTTTGGATTCCTCTCAATCGATGCTGCGCGTGTTGATGTTCGTTTAAGGCGATTCGGACGGTGCGTACGCAACGCAGGATCATCACCACGCATGTGCGCGCAGAAGTTGTGCGGTTTCGTAAAACTTGCCTTCCGAACGGAACGAATTTTTATTTTTAACTTTCCACTCCGGTTCTGAATGCACACGCTCGGAACAACGAGCGAGCTTCTCAGCGCGCCCCCGGCGGGGATGAAGAGTATTGGACCTCGTGAAAAGCGAATCGACCGACTGTGGAAAGCTGCGCGGGGCAGCTGCTGGGCAGTGGACATAAGCAGACATTCCATGACTATTCTTCACCACTCCGGACCGTGTACGGATGAAGGTTGACGGAACTGGTTGATAGTCGGGCAAGGGAATGATCGGCGTGTAATTCGTACGAAACGAGCAACTATGAGAATGTCACACGGATTGATTTTAAGTACTTATTCCTGTCTGACCTACTTTTGCTCCGTGCGGAGTCGTCGATAATTGCGCTGGAGCACCGGCCGAAGGTTGTTGGCCAGAGACTATGGACCCGTTCAGTTGAGCATGGTTATCATCCACACTCTACACTGGTTTTGTACACTGTACTGTACTGTGGAACTGGCATTCCATTCTCATTTGCAAATTCCAGAACAAATAAACAGCACGTTATCTTCCTTTTTCGCTCCGTGGCTCTCGTGGCTTTGGCGATCTGCGTTACTGTATTGCTGGAAAGTACGTGACATTAAAAGCCAACTACAGTGGCATTCAGAAATCATCTCCCCGGAACCGGATGCACGAGGATGCACTAAGAAATGCTACTTTATTGGCTAGGTAACACGCCGCTGGCAGCCTGACACCGAGGCAAGGCCTGCACGCTCTACACGCATTGATGTGCAGACGTATTGAACAATTAACTATCCATGTTACATGACCGGTTGACCTTGATCGATGGCCTACAGAGTCCACAATCACGATACTTGTCCGAAATTTCATACTAGTTCCTTCGGTTGTCTCGTCCGCTACGGAGAGAGTGTGAACAGGTTTGTTGGGACGTTATGTTGAAAATCATTGTCTTCAAGAGCCAATGCGAAACCTTTCGGACCATGGAATGGAATGCTGCAGACAGTTTTCGGCCATGTCCAAGCACTTTCACTCTTAAATACTACATTATAAGGTCAGGGATAGGTCAATGTATCCGGTAACTGATTACGCCGCTGCATCCGCCAAAACATAGAACTGCTTCGTGGTGTTTTCCAAATTCAAAACGGTCCAGAACTGGTAGATCGATAGTTGCAAAGGAAAATGTAGACCTGCTTATATCATTACATAAGCGTTTACATGCTAAAGAACGGACGGTGTCGTGGCCTTTAGTTGTAGCCTATGGCAAACAGACTGATGGTGAAACACAAACCGAATATCATTGCAAATCTGCGGTTTATTTGTTCTGTTCTGCAGCAATATCAAATGTTGTCGATAGATGATTCAGGCGGAGTGTAATTTAAAACTCAAATGTGCGCCAACTTCTGCTGTGATAACTTGGTAACTGGGAACTTGTCCTAGTCTATGTTTGATTTTTCTTTCTATTTCTATATTCGAGTTAAAATTAATCGAAAATATCGAGTTAAAGTCCAGGTCATGTTTTCAGACGTCCTTGTCAAACATCTGTGACAATAAACACGAAAATATGCGACAAGCGCTTAGGTATAAAAAATCGCGTGTTCGAAAAATGTTGTCCAGCACCATATACGTACAACTGGTCTGTGAAGAAACGGTATCCTGCTGCCCGAGGTTAGAGTGGATACATACCCGCCCCGAAGGCCCCATAAAGTACAAGGTCTAGAGTAGTAGAGCAGCATCTTGTTTAGCCTGCTGGCCGGGAAACATCCATAAACGGATAAGTGGTTTTTGGGGTTTATGCTGAAACATGACCTCGGCCTCTAAAATTTAGAAGAGGAAGAAAGCAGTGTTTCTATAGATGAAACACTTAAAAGAACAAACTGATAATGTTTCTTTGCGTTTCTAGTGGCTGGGACCTAAGTTATCAGGAGATAGTTTGATTAAGAAAGCGGTCCCTTTCTCGCGCCGTGTGCAAATCCTTGAACATTTGTCAACACAACTGTAATATTGCTGCTCTTACGATGCCTTCACGTTTGTTAATTCATTGATCAGCTGAGTAATGGGGTGCGATGTGAAACTGGCACAGTCGCGTGGACCTAGACCCTGATTCAACCACACTGGCCGGTAGGGTTACACTGTAATAATACCGCGATTGAATCGAAATTCACGTTTCTCTGATTTTCTTCCGTATAAGGTAGACGGAAGGTCGCGCATACCACCAACACGAAGGTGTACCACCGACCACCGTCGACACATCAGTAGGTCTGAGCTATGTAGCACAACGCCTGTGCTGCAGCAAGTCGGGTTTCAGTAGGTTGGCCTATGATTATGTTCACTGTAAATCGCCATAGCCTTCCGTGAACTCATTTACAAGGATTACATTATTCGCTAAGACAAGAAAGAGAAATAATATTACCAATGGGATGTGAATACTAGAAAAATATCCAATGGTTAATGCAGTTGCCAATTTATGATTGGAAGAATTGGGTTTGGTGTTAGTCAGTTTCTGTGGCTGTTTTGTATTGTCATTATATTGTAGAACTATTGCTAATGAAAGTCTTTGCTCTATTCCACAGTACTCGCGTGTGCGGTTCGGTTTGTGTAGTGTTCTGGTCTGTATCGCATTCGTAGTGTTGTGAAGTGAACGTCCCACAAATCTTGCCAATATGGATGCCATTAAGAAGAAGATGCAGGCGATGAAGCTGGAGAAGGATAATGCCTTGGATCGGGCCCTTCTCTGCGAGCAACAGGCTCGTGATGCCAATCTGCGCGCCGAGAAGGCCGAGGAAGAGGCTCGCCAGCTCCAGAAGAAGATCCAGGCGATTGAGAACGATCTGGATCAGACCCAGGAATCGCTCATGCAAGTCAACGCCAAGCTCGAGGAGAAGGAGAAGGCCCTGCAGAACGTAAGTACAGTATTGAATTTTACCCTCTCAAATAACTTCAACAATCCGCAATATGGGACATGATATAACGTAAATTTTGGGAAGTAAACTGCGGTCAAAACTGCGACATTGAAGGTTCTAATTGTGTGAAATAATAATTGATAGAAAATATTAAACGAACCTCATTTAGCTGCGTGGTAACGAGCGACACTACGAGCAAAACGCGTTTGAAGTTGGGTTATTTTTAGAACGGTTTCGTTCCTAGTGTCTATGTTTTGCCATAAAGCCGTACGTTTCTCAATTGTGCCCGGGATGGGATTGGAAATAGAAAAAAAACGTTTAAATGTTTAATTTTACAGTTACATTATACAGAGTTTCAAATAGAGATAGAGATTCTTGTTATTAACAATTTAATTAATTTTAAGGCAAAAGTAAATAGGTAAAATCAATGTGCACATCAGAGATTGAAATTCCGCGTGCAGTTTGATCGGCACGAGTTTACATGACACAACAGGTCACAACGGCCGCGTAATATCACTGCACAAGGACACATTGTTTGGATAACCAAAAGGATATGTCAGGCGGATGTGAGACGGTTACAAGACGGTGTGTGCTGACCGATTTAAAGAAGCAATAGGAGCAAAGTAAACGCATGTCGAAAAGCATGATCTCATCATTTTGTCTGACCAGTCGGCGCCCAGCGTTTGTCTGCGAAGAATCACATACGAGCAGGAAATCTATTTTTACCAACCACGACGTGTTTCGAGAGGAATGGTAAAATTGGATGTCGTACGTTACGCTCTGGCAATGGTCATATGTGGAATGAAAAGGAATGCGTATCATCGGTAAGAGCCGACTTCGAAGCTCCGATGGTGTTTTTCTGCCAACGCGACTTGATCAAAGTATTTTGGTGCACGTGCGCAGAAGATACGTGCGCCGAAGGTTTCCGCGCATTGCTCGCTGTGTACGCGACACGAGCTGCGATCGATGACGTCTGCTGGTATGGACCACCATCGGCAGTTGTAACTGTTGAACTGCGGATGCCGATCATTCTCTAATTTTATCAATCGCTGCTAAGACATGAGAGGCGAAAGAGGCGATCTCTAGAAAAAAGCCACAGCACAAGCATTCCAAGTTAGCTCAATCCGTCTGATGCGGTGCAAATGTTTCAATGGATGGTTGGTTCAAGGAGCGAGGTATGACTAAAGGTGCACGACTGGGGCGTGCCCGAACGGGTCGGACTGAACAAGAAAGACTGAAGAAGTAAAAGAATTGGTCACCCGATGACTACCAATAGCCCGGGCGCAAACGAAAGAAAGCACGGGATTCATTCATAAGATAAGTGTATCGCGCACTATACACGCGACGTTTCAACAGCGCAATCCGAGCACCGCAGAGTAACGCATTTTCATTCCTCGCCATTGCCGCAGAGCCGGAGAATAGAGTTGGGACAGCCAACAGTGTACGGTATGCCAACATTGCTGCGCAATGATTGGAATAATATCGTACGGAAATCGGAAACGGAAATCGGATTGCTTTAGTCGCCCCAAACGATGCCGGCAGGGGACCGGCCACGGTGGTGCTACCGGTAGTATTAATGCAGGCGGCAGAAAACGTTCGAAGAAGCAACAGCGTTCGTGCAACCGGCAATGTAACCGAAACCGAAACACCCAACACGAGAAAACTCAGCAGCTCGTGCTGGCAACGATCAACTGTGGTAACGCAACGGCCGTAGTAGAGGTTGGACCGTTGACGGGCGAGTTGAACCGAGCGAAAAGCCGAGGGCGCCACCGTGCGGCAGTCAGCGGAACGAACGAAGTGTCAGCGCGAGCAGCGAATAAAAAACAAGACGTCGAGCTGCGGGCCGACGGCGAAGAAAACGATTTCGTATCAACGCAAGTAGTGGCCAATGGTGAAGGTGGTGCTGGTGCGAGTATTATGTGCGAAAATAACTCCGGCCCGGGCCACGGCACGGGGGGCCGGAAGCGTGGCCACCAGAATCATCCCCGTTTCGGAGGCACACGGCAATCGACCGTGGCGGCCGAGGACGTGATCCGCGCACTGCGCGGAGGCTTCGATGGTGGCAGCAACTCACCGTCGTCATCTTCATCTTCTGCATCGTCACTGATAGTGATTTCGGGAGCCAGCCCCTCGGTCAGCGGTGACATTTCAAGCAATAATAACTATGATAACAACAACACACAGGATGGCGCAGAAGCGATTGTCCGGCAGCGGGTTGGCACCGAGGTGGAACCAAATTACGATGAGGAGCAGGAGGAGGAGGATGCAGTCAATATTGTAAATAATAATATCGAGAACCTACACACCATCACTGCGACCGGTGGGCCTCGGAAGGGCGAACCAAGAAATGAGCCCACCCCGGAACCGGAAGACGATTTACTCAACAACAATCGAAACGGCAGTACCCGTAGCAGCGTTAGTCCAAAAAATGTGATAGTACTAAGTACGGAAGACCCTGGCAACACCCGGCCAGTGCATGCATCGGAACCGATGGACGACGAGGAAGGCGGTAGCGAAAGAATAGAACTGAAGCTGGACAAGATCACGAGCGGGGAAGAATTGGTGCAGCAGATCAGCAAGAAGTTGAAGCGAAGCAAAAAAAGTCCCCAATCGGATGACATTCCTACGACCAAGAAGAAGTCATCGTCGTCGAGCAAAAAGTCATCATCAAAAGTCGGCAGTGGATCAACGGGGACGGATGGAAAGCGGAAAAAGTCCAAGACATCGGCGGCGGCGGCGGCGGCGGCAGCGGCACTGGAACATCGGGCTTCTGGCGATGGCGCACCGAGCATCGGAGGATTGATCGGCGCGGCGGACGGCGGTGGTGCGGCGGCTGGCGACTATAAGGAACAAGGGCACGAGGAGAACGATCCGGACGCAGCGGAATGGGCAAAGCTGCGGTGTACCAGTGAGCGAACCGAGGTCATAGCGGAACGGGAGCATCGACGGCAAAAACGGTGTGCCGACTACCCTGGTCTGGCTTTCGGGCGTTCGATCTTCAGCTCGGACACGATGATGAAGTTCAACATTATTCGGAACGAGCTGCACAACATCATGAAAACGCAGCTGAAACGGGTAAATATTTGCCATTTTCCATACTTTGCTGCACAGCGCGGCCTGGGTAGGATCGTCCTTCTGCCAATTTACGACCGGTGGCGCGACCGGTTCGCTTCGGTTCCCAAGTGCGGATTCGTTGGCGCTAGTTGGCGCGTTTCTATTTTTAGACCGAAAAATTCAAACCGAATTTCCATGTAGTCTGCTGAGCAACGCGCTTGCGCTAGGCTTTCCATTCGGTTGCGTAGTGCGCTTAACGTGTTTTTCACAATAGTAAATCATTGCACGGCACGTATTTATGATGCTGTGCGCGGGTCGTCAGTGCGCACAGAGAATGTTGGTGCCGTGCTGCCTCGCACGATGAGCTCATCGGCGGTGCACGATCACAGGTGCTACAATTGTTCTGGTGCCATATGCCTGCTATTCTGCTGAAAACCGTCACCGTGCAGAGAATACATTTCTTTCGTAACACATAACTCGGAGCGTGCGATTTGTCCAATGAAGAAAAGTAAAACAAGTCGCAGCAAACTAAGCAAACGGCGGCAATCCGTGCGCATCCAATTTTTGATTCCGATTACGCCAAAGCCGCTCTCTCTAGCTACGTGAGGGTGGTTTGTGGGTGTAGTCTGGTGCGTACGCCTGCGAGCATTTTTCATTTCAGCATTTCTAACCTGCGAGCATTTTTCATGTTTTCTTTGTTCAACCTTTCCGAGTCTCCCGAAACACCTGCAACGGTACTAGACGAGATTGTGCTCTTGGAATTGCCGCTTGGGTTGAAGTGGCACGCTGTACGAAAGACGCTAGAAACCAGATAGCCTTTTGTTCTCCTATCGCTTTCGATGTTAAGCGAGTGAAAAGAGAACCCCCCTTTTTCGGATGCTTTGTCCGTTTGTGGTATTCTGTACAACGATTGCCGACATTTGTGTTTAAGCATAAAGCTTGTTGTGGTTTAACATGTTCCAAGAGTAATACAATGTCCTCCTTTCAAACGCTCTAAAATTGATAAGATACTGATATCAACGAATGAACAATGTTGGGACTTTATTATTTTTTCTTCTCTTTTACCATTCCAACACAAGGTAATCAAAGCAAATCAATCAATAATGAAGGATAAATACTTCCACCGTAGTTATTTGTTGTTTGGCTTTCTCCATAATTGACATCGCTCGCCCAGATTGGAGCGGCCGAAAGTATACGTTTCGTGTGCAATGCGCCTTTCATACTGTTGCTTCATAAACAAAAGTTATTTTTCGTGGGATCTTAGGATAGTTGTACTTTTATCTTTTCACTCCGAGACGGGTTGTCGATCCTATATTTCCTCTACTGTGTGGAATCACAGCACAAAGCCAGGGACCAATCTATTATACAAGAGTTTTGCGCCAGTTTATTGCACCACCGAAGTAACGAGACCGTGTAAATATTTATACATTTCATTAGGGTTGGCAGTTCCGGCTTCATACACGGTGTTCGGCGCTCCAACAGTGTAAGTGCTGGCCGAAGAAAAAGGCATGCACAGACCACGATTGGCAGTGATGCGAAACAAATCGCCAAAAGTACTTGAATGGTAGACTTTGACGGTATGACTGTTTGGCGGTAGATCGGTAAAACTTGAAATTAAAGGTATCATAGAATCAAGCAAAAACCCAACTTTCAACCAAATACGCCCCACAAACAAAATACCTTCTGTGCTGGTTGGAATAATTATGCCATGATCACAGAACGAAGCAAAACAGCGTATGTGGCGCCATCGCGCGGTCGGTTCCAGAAGCGTTTTGTTGAACACAATATGGTACGATCCGTGCCCAGAATTACCATTCGAAAAGTTACGAAATGAGTAAAGTACGTAATTTTGTGCTGTACTGTTGAGAGATGTACATTTGTTTTATGAATGATGTTTTAAAATTGGAAATGTTGATAAATTAGTTGGACAATTGTTTGGCCGTTGGGTGCGAAATTGTATAAAATGGGTTAACTTAAGGAACTGATAGGAACGTTCAAAATGACACACAAACCGAGTTCCGAGTTGATTAAGTGTTCAGATGGCGCCTTCTTTTTTGCACCTTTTCTGAAAGTCGGGCGAACGATGGCATTGAATTTTATGATACACCATGTGTCGTATGAACGATGGCAGGCGCCATGCAAAAGGCAAGCCTAGTCCACGGTCTGCCCGTATGGCTCGCACCAGCGCGGAGCCTATTATGCCAGTCTGAGCGATTTTGTCCATTTAAGGAACTGATCTTTACTTTTTCACCTAGGCGACGTTGTTTGTGAATTTTGTATGTGTGCACAGAAACCGTGTGCCTGTGCCAAGTGCAATGTGAACAAGAATTCGAATTTATGGCATTACTAGGGCTTTGGTTTTGGTGGCCAATGTCCATTGATGGGCGACCATGTGTTCAAGGTAGTGTATCTCCTGGCAATCTCGTTGGGCTCTGGTCGCACGTTGTTTTCTACGTGTAATTAAGGCCATCTAAACATCGAGCGTTGCCATCCTCAAGTCCTGTGTACAATAAAAAAAAGTTAAAAGTTAAAAGTAAATCGAAGTGGGTTTCTGTCAAAGTTTCTACAACGGTATGCTTTCTAAGTAATAGTATAATGAAGTGGGACTATGTAAATGTCTACACCTTTTCATATCATATTTTGAACACCGAATAACCGTTCAAATGAAGTAATCAGGAGTGGAAGCAGCTGTATAGGAAATATGTTTTTGAAATGATTAAAATTTCGTGGAGCCACAATTATTGGCAGTGCTCGCAGTCAGCAGTCAGCCATGATTGTCACCGCTCGGCCTTGGCTTTCGGTATTAGATTAAAGGGGTATGCAGTCAACCGTCATATACCTCGTTCGCGCATCCGTGTGCGGTGGAAGTATCACCTTTGGTGCTCCGGTCCGAAGCTTCCTGTTGTCAGAGCCACAACAAGCCATGTGGGGGTCCTGCACCGGTTTTAACGGAGGTATATTTTCAAATTGCGGTCACATATCACTTGCGTCACGAATCAAACACTGCTGCGAACAGTGGATGGTGGGCATGAGCATCATTGAAACGCGTGGAAAATTGGTAATTCAATCACTTGATACATCCGACCGATCACCAATCAATGCCGTTTCTCCGGATCGATTTTATTTTTTTTCATTGTGCTCCACACACATTCACATGTGTAAATGACAATAAACGTGACTTCAACCGTTACGAGACAACCGAACGAAGCCGATGATCGCCGATGAAAGCGAAAAGCGTTGGTAGATGAAGCAAATAACATGGAAATATTATTGAATGAATAAAACACAAAAATGAAAACATAGTTGGTGTCTTCAGTGCCTAATGTTTTCGGAGCTTTGTTAGATAAACATTTTGGTGACTCTTGGGACCAAAACCAATCACTTACAAAAAGCGTTCGGGAATGCAGGCGCAGCGAACCGATGGACATTCCGCAGCAACAGTTGCACAATGCAACGCAACAGTGCAGTTCGGTTCGGTCGACCTCTAACATTTGTCAGGCCACGCCACGATTTTTGGGCTCAGCAGCAGCGCACACCTGCCTTTTCGGCTCGTTTCAGAAGCGTGCCTCAATCTGCCGTGCAATGCTTGGAAGCACCTGGCAAAAGGGTGGCGCTTCCGTTCTATTCTAATTGTTCTGTTGGCTTGGAGTCGAGGGGAACCCCCAACTAGGTTTGGGTTGGGTCGAACAGGCTAAATTTCCATGCGCGCAACGAATAATAGCATGTGCGGCGGTCGATCGCGCATTTGTGTTACACACGCTGCCAATCGTCGACCTGTCGAATCGAAGGAACTTAAGCATGTTTTCGATGGGCCCGTTGCGATTGCTAGTTGCTTTACGATCTTCTGTCTACTCGTATCTTTGAGTAGTTTCCCTGCACTTTCTGTACATATTTTTACTTTTCAATTACTGTTTCAAGTTCTTCGTTTGCGTACGGTGGTCGGAATTGGACAGTAATTACAGGATGGGCTCGTGATGCTGACCACACAAAATCCTCTCACAGAGCCATCGTTCCGGCGGCAGCACAATGGTTGTTGGTCTGCTGTACGCCCTACTCCCCTCGGGATGCCAAGGGAGTGTACGGCGGGTGTGTGTGCGTGTCTTTTCGAGCGGATCGCACGGGTTGAGAGTATGTCACTCGCGCGCCGCCTGGAGCCGGAGAGTATACGAATGGTCTATGAAATGACCCGAATCTGTAGCTTTCATTTACAAGGTACGATCTGTGTGGGTCAAGGTACTACACCACGGCTTAAGATGCTCATGTGCATCGGCATATTGTCCTTTTAAGGAGCCCGTGTCTGGCGGGGCGAATTGCATGGTGCCCATAAAAGCGTTGTCCGCTTGCCTTGCTCCATCTCGAGTGCTCTTAGTAAGGCGCGACTATGCTGGGTGAGTAAGCCAGTGGTTCCGGCGACTGGTGCACGAATCTCTGGCTATCGATAGCTATCTCACTCCAGCGCGTTGCCTGATGCCGCGCGCGAGTATGAGCGGAATGAGCTTGGGTGAGCTTGTGTGTAGTGGTGGGATCGGGCCGGGGCGAGTTACTGGGCTGAGTCTTTGCAGAGGCTTTCAGGCATTGTCAGTTCAGTAGTGGTTTTGATCGAAGTGGGTAACTGTGAGAATATGGTTTATTTCTGGCAAAAATCGTCCTTTAGTTCTCGCTCGAAACTGGCATGCGTTCCTTGCTGGAGTGATTTACGGGACCATCGTTGTGCCTAAAAAATAAAACAATTGGCGAATGGATTGCCATTTTCGGAACGGTAGAAGAGAGTTCCCCAAAACGCAGCTGTCGGTGGTCTGCCCGTGGCGTTGTGTGCTTGGTCGGCATTTCCATGGAGTACTCGTCCAATTTGATTAATTGTTCGATCAGTTTGTAGTTCATGGAATATTGCTTTGGAAAGAATATAAGTTTGGTGCGTGTGAGAGAGTGTGTGCTCTTGTGCTGCTCCTGCAACGCGCTACGTTTTGTGTCTGCACGGGAATATCGAGCGAAAGCGCGAGCGAGAAGAAGAGACGGGAAAGCGAGATGGCGAAGATAGAGAAAGAGCAAGTGTGAGTGCGAAGGAAATAAATCATTATTTCATTCGCGACATATTTCGTCGCCAAGAAAAGTAGCAAAACGAATCGTTTGTGAGGCCTACTTTGGCCTACCAAAGATCTGTACCTCGGATTTGTTTTTGAAAATAGTCGGCGAGCCTTGTCTCATCCATATTTGTTTTAACTTTGTGTAATTTGTTCCTCTAGCGGTGTGGGAAAGGTTCCTAGCAATCTTTATTTATTAGAAATTCGCTCCAAGAGTCAAAAGTTTAGTTTGTGATTGTGTGAGTGCGTGCAGAGAAAAGAGTGAGTGGGTGATAAAGAAAAGTGAAAAAGAAATAAGCTCTACACCACCACTAAAGCGCAGCACAGCCGCGGTCGTATCTGATTATCAAGCCAATAGTAATCCGGTGAAGTTGCAAAATCGCCTCGGTAAAGTATCGTGGCGGGTACCCCGGTTTCTGAAGTAATACTTATCTCGAGAGATAAGGCGAATCACACGCATCCTTCCGCGGCGATACCAAGGAGCGCGCGGCTCGATTGTTGCATTGAAAGCAAAGAAAAATAGATACCATGGCCGCCAATATCCAACAAAGTGGTAACCTGCTGGATGTGCTGAAGAAGAAGATGCGCCAAACGAAGGAGGAGATGGAAAAATATAAAGATGAATGTGAAGAGTACCACAAAAAGCTGCAGAACGAAGTGATGAGGCGTGAGGAAGTAAGTCAAGGATAGCTGCATAAGGTTTTTACATTTTATTGTGACCGAACGGATACAAACTGATTCGGCAGCGTAGCGTAAGGTGTGTTCTATTTCGAGAGAAGGAAACAACCACCTTGTGCTCGGGGGAATAGAGAGAAGTTCCAGTGGGAATGAGTGAAGAAATCGAAAACAAAAATACACTTTTCATTGGCTGGTATTGGCTGATTTTATTTAGCATCTTGTTGAACTCTATTCGTTTGAGATTGTGAACACGCATGTGTGGAAGTGTCAAAGCAATAAAATGATGGCAACATTCTTCGCCTCTTTCGCCCGATAGAGAATCACGAACGCTGTGTAAGCACGTATGAACAGGGCGAATTCCATTCTTGAAAACATGCAATAGTGTGTGTGCAGAAAGGCACGTCATCCAATCCAGAGAGAGTAGTGGAGAACGAGAGAACTTAGGTGCTGCTCATGTATGCGTTGATATGAGTCTCTGTGCTTGGTTGCGTACTTTCTTTGCTTCCGATTCTCTCGAGGGTTTTGTTTTCTTTCACACCGTTATTGGATACAATAGGAGCCACCAACAGCACAATATTGATAAAGTTCAAACGATGCAATTGTATAGTAAAGCTATTTATGTGAAATTTGTTTCGTTTAATTACGTTTGGTTGAAATTGACAATTTGCTGCTGTAAAGATCTCCACACAATATTCCAAAAAGAGACTTATTGCATTAATGAATGGTTCTTTTTTGGTACCTTTCCATTAAAGTTGTAAAACCGAACATGATGAGGCCTCGTAGATAAAAATTGTTTGTCGATTTGGACGAAACACGAGATCTTTCACATCTCGAGATCGAGATCTGTACACAGAACTGAATAGTAAAACAATATCTATTGCTCGGGCTATTTCGCATTTTCGTTATCGGTTTCTATTGTTCGTCCAGAGTGTCGAACTGTCGAATTGTGTCAAATCGATTGGCTGGCGTGGCATTAGTGATTCACAATGACCAGTGCGTCCGAGATTGTAGACAGAAGATCACTACACGGTTAGTGGCCCGCGACTGGGGTGTGGGTAAAAGAAGTAAGAATTCCGCGGGAGTGACGCATCATTGTGGGTTTGTTTTCTCACACCGGCATCCACTATCCCGGCGGAATCAGAGACACACAGCGCAATGCAGTGTGGCGAGAGTAGTTTCTTTAACACACCACCACGCACTCTCTGGAGCCGGTCTTTTCTGGGGAGCCGCTCTCACCTGTAAGTCCAAGAAGGCAGCGCCGTCGGATAGCAACGATGGTGGTGCACGCGTGGCTGAGGCAGGTCGAAGCCTACGAAACGATGTTGTGTGGCAACGTTTTGCCGTTGGACGATTGTGTTGGTGTGAGTGTGACTGGTGAAGTTCAAGCCGCCAAAACGAATGAGTTGTACGGCAACGATGGAATGGATTCTATTTTTCGGAACGCTCGTATTTTGGAGCTGCACGTGACTAGGTTGTATATTACCCTGTTGAAGACCACATATAAAATGGAACATCAGCACCGAGAGTGTTGTAGCAGTTTTTGTACTATTTGTGTCTGTCAAACGCTTGCTATAAATGGCTGTTATCGAGTGTTGGGAGCCGCAATCAGCTACCACGCCCTGATTCATGACAATGCATAACGGATATGTATGGTACTGCTGTGTGGTGGTCGATGTGCTCTCGGTGTTCATTATTGCCGGTTTAAAACAAGCACTAACAAAACAACGAAGAATTGCGCTTTGCATACGTTTGGGAAAAGCAGGATTAATGCGAGCAGAGTTACGTCCGGACGCCGGTACAATCCATTGACCGGTGTGCACGCTTACACATACTTCCAATATGTAGCTGAACATCACGACCACATTCAAATGCAGAAGGCAACATCGTGGCCGCGGATCCCATCGTCCAACAAATCATAAACGTGCCTCTTCTACTGTGTGCCTAAGATTGTGAATTTTCGTTGAGTAGTTTTCAAAGGTCTAATCTCTCGGGGGCTTTTTACGGTCTTTTGTTGGGCCAGATTTGAGAAACGAACGATAAACTTTGCACTCTATTTTTCGCATTGAAACTAAAATGAACTGGTCTTGGGAGTAAAACTTGTCAAAGTCGAAAGTGTTGTAAAGTGGACATAATATCAACGAGAGTCGAAGTTCAG
The DNA here is from genome assembly GCF_943735745.2 of Anopheles bellator. Taxonomy (NCBI): domain Eukaryota; kingdom Metazoa; phylum Arthropoda; class Insecta; order Diptera; family Culicidae; genus Anopheles; species Anopheles bellator. Next base: position 46,491,068 of record NC_071286.1, read on the forward strand.
TTTACCTACCCCCAAGCCAGTCACAATGCTACATTGGACCACTTTTGGAGGGAACTGATTAAAACGGGGTAACTTTTCGCACCGACCTTGAGCATAATTATGCCGCCTAATGCATTTGAACGCGACAAACAGGATGCTGGAGAGAGGGTGCTTTCCATGTTTCCCAAACCTCGTACCAATATAACAAATGACAACAATAACAAATGATGTCACCATTTAGCCATCCAGCTGTCGTCTCCTCATTAACCTGTGAGAAGACTGTAAAACTCGGTCTGCCGCTGCACACTTCAAGTGATAATGTTTGGACACCACCCGGTCATGATCGCGTGTAGCCAGACGAACAGTAAACGATTAATATGGATATGTTTAGCCAAACCTCTGCACTCGAAACAATTGATTAAACATGTCATTGTTTCGTCTGGCTTTGTCAGTCCCAGCCGATTCGATGCATGATGATGGATTGTTATGTTGATGAATGTCGCTTCATCTAGGGATCTACAATGATTCTCAGCCATTGAAGGTCTTTTTAAATTATTTTACACCAAAGTTCGACCTAGTAGTTTTACACCCAAACCCCTGACCATTCGGACCATTCAAACTGACCATTCGGCGCCACCGTTTTTTGTACTCGCAGAGTGTCTTTGGATGGCTCCGTTTGGTCGACCTCGGGATGTGGTATCACTAGCACCAATGCAATCATGTACAGGTTCACTTCAATTTACACTTCCATTGCGCTTCGTCCCGCCGCTTGTTTTGCTTCTTCATTGCTGCGTGTACATTGTAACGTCGGCGGTGATGACATCATCATGCCATTCCGCACCGCGCACCCAGCTCGCTCGACGCGAATGCCATATTTGGTAGCAAAACGCGGACGGAAGAGGTATCTGAAACGAAGCGCCCGAGGCTTGTGCTGCTGCTGAGTCGGCAGCCCTGTTGCTGTGCCTGGTCTTTTTCCACTTTCACTGAACGCAGTTTTTGCGGATGTTGCATGGACGTGGTTGTGGCGTTTTCTGGTACACATTTAAACGATTTGTACGGGCAATAACCTACTTTCCCAATTCCTTTAATAACCTAGTTGCTATACCTATTTCGGGTTCGAAAACAATGAAACTGATGATGCAAAGTCTGTGACAAATTGAGCTACCGTTTCTTGTTACTCCAAGTTACTGTATTGCGGATCCTGTTTTCTAGTTATTTGTTATGCTCGATTTGTGCCAAAATTGTGAATAAAATGAATTAAAAACATTCCTCATTTTTTCCCTTTCGTTTGCAGGCTGAATCAGAAGTTGCCGCTCTGAACCGTCGTATTCAGCTTCTGGAGGAGGATCTCGAACGTTCGGAAGAACGTTTGGCTTCCGCCACGGCTAAACTGTCAGAGGCTTCGGCCGCCGCTGACGAGAGCGAACGGTAAGTGGTTGTGTTCTGTGCGGGTTCTCTGCACAGCTGCGGAGCTCCGGAACCGGCCAGAGTGAAAAGAAGCAAAGAATGAGACGAAACGCAATGGAGAAGGATAACGAAACCTGCACCCACCACCCGTAGAAAGTGCTAGGAATCCGAGGATAACGTCACGTTTTCTTCGGCAATTCAAAACAACCCTCTCAGTACAACATCCTTACATTCCTCGAAATTCGTTAAAAGTTATCCCCAACTGCTTGAGCCGCTGAAAGTTGTCCTTGATTACTACCAATAATGACCCCAATAATATGACGGAACGATGTTACTGACAAACAGTTCTCTACTACCATCACTCTTATCTTTCAACAACTGTCGACCTTCGTGATGGATTATGGCAGTATTTGCTTCTTCAAATCAAGCCACACGGTGTGATTTCCATGTAATATTTTATCAATGGTCACTTCTTTTGTATTGAGCTGAACTTTAAATTGTTTTCTTATACCTAAAATTGTAAAACTAATTGAAACTTTTAAATCGTATAATTTGCCCTGAAACCCGTCTTCGATCGTTTATTTTCGATCGTTAAATGTTAAAGATTTTATAGCATTTTTAGCCTTTTTAGTCATAATTTTTACAACAATAGAACAGTTTTGTTGATTGACTTTTTATCGATCCCAATCGAGGCATGCTACATAGAGTAAAGATTAGTGCTGGGGTTCATAGTTGGTAGTGGTTAATAAGCGCTCAATGCACATCAATCCATCTCCCGCTCGATCGAACCTTTCGATTTCCTACCAACATAACATAATACATCATTACCATTCCCTCTACGTTTACGTTCGCTGTTCCCTGCAGGATTCGAAAAGCGCTTGAAAATCGTACAAACATGGAGGACGATAGGGTAGCGATACTGGAGGCGCAACTAGCCCAAGCCAAGCTAATAGCAGAGGAAGCTGATAAAAAATATGAAGAGGTACACTAAAGCTCACTCATCGCTCTAAATGCAGCACGGACACCGACAATTGTCCCTTTTCTTATTACTAAAAATCCTTCAAATCCCATTAGGCTGCTACACTTTCGTTCGTTTTTTTGGATCTGATCTCATACGATCTTCAGCGCAACACTTTCTTATCAATTTTGGCAGTAGAACAGAGTTTGTGTGTTTGGTGGTCTCTCTTGAAGGACCGAGCGACTATATAATTGGGTCGACTTACAATTGCTGGCCGAGTTTTTAATGAAAAACATCTTGGTGATGAGCTTAGGGCAACTCAGTACAAAGATCTGTGAACCTCCATGAAGATAGTAGGTTGGTTTGAGCACGTTCGAAGGAATTCCCACCGATGTTCAACAAACCACGAAAGTGGTTGCGATGCTGCTTCTCCTCTCCCATCGCTGTCGCTAGTCTCTCGATTCATCATCGTTTGCACGTAGCCGATTTGTCCATCTTTTGCGTCCACTTGATCAAAATAGCTCGACGTTGTCCTTCTCCTACTTTAGTTTCGCAACATCTGTCGTATATTGTTCCACTGGTCCCGTGAGTTTGACTTGCTTTGGAAGTGAAGGTTGGGGCTCCGGCGAACAGCAGCGCAGCAGTACTTCCGTGTCACGAGCGTCACTTATATTGGTTCTTTTTTCTTTCTTTCTTTATCTTCCCGCCGTACCGGCACCACTTCGTATGGTGCGCTTTTTCCTCTACGTTGTGTCCGTGCCTACAACATTGCCCCAACGGGTGAAAATAATTTAAATAAAATACAATATAAACTGTAAATCGCATCCGAAAATAACGTTATCAAATATTTTACTCTGTAAACGGTACAAAACATTATTATGCAATAACTACTATTGTGATATGAAATGATGGTGATAATGAATCTTTAAACATAATGCAAAAAAAAACAAACAAACAATGGACTGTACGCCGATCCAACTGAACTTTAACTCCTATGTCACGACATGAAAAACAACGTGAAAAATGGCCATGGCCCATGTAACAAATAACGACCTTACGGTGGATCGACGTACACAACAATAACACAGCGCTCGCAAGGTTCTTGAGAACCGCGCCCTGGCAGATGAGGAGCGCATGGACGCCCTTGAGAACCAGCTGAAGGAAGCCAGATTCATGGCTGAGGAGGCTGACAAGAAATACGATGAGGTGCAAACGCTAGACATTACTTGACAAATAACCAAGCTTTTGGTGTGAACGTTGTGTTTGACCAAGAAAAACGAAGCTTTGAGCGAGCGAAGCTTGTGTGAGTGACACTGTGTGGGTGTGCTACTGAAGGATGGCAAGGGGCGACAAGGGGACACAACAGAGGGATGGGCCTTCGTCCTTCGTCATGGCCTTTCTGTCGTAAAGAATGATTGAGGTCTAGTGTTTACTGTATGAATGGCAGAAAGAATGTAGAGAGCGCCAAGTGTTCGAGTGTCACAAGCTCTCAGCTCAACGGTTCCGCTACTAACTCAATTCTACACAACAGTAAAACTGTGTTTTTAGCGTCGCTCTAAACATTTGTCAACTTTTTGTGTTCTGCTTTATGAAATAACTAATGAAATGCGAATCATCACTTTTTCCTCGGGAGTGTGCAGAAAAATTGTGTGGCACACGCAGTTTCGTGTGGTGTCTAGATATGTTCTGCTCACATGTATGGTGGACACGATCGGTTTTAATGCGCCCGTTCAGCAAGCTACACTTATTTGGATAATTCAGAAAATTCTATATTCTATCCGGCATAGCTCTTATCAGGTCCGTGGAAACGTTGGTTTGTACCAACTTGTCGTGTAGTTTAAAATAGGCCAATTTCTTGCCCATTTGCCCGGAAGAAATGTATTGTGTAAAATATATATGGCGATAAAATTACGTCTCCTAACGATTTGAACACGTTTGTTTGAATTTTGGCTATTAAATTGCAATTTTAATGTGGCTTACCTTGACATTACTCAGCGAGACTACTTTTCAATCAACAAACGGTTAGCGGCAACGAACCGGTCGATAATGGACCATTGCTATTTGCAAAACATTCGCCGTAGAAAATGATGCATCTAAATTGTTTTGGATTATGTGCTACGCGGCAAAATTTATTCCGATTCCGTTCCCGCTGCAGTTGCAGTTTGCAGTGATGTTTTAATTTTGTAGAAGCAAGTGATGATTCTTACAGCACACACATTTTGATACTAACAACGTCTTAGCCATTGTTGTATGTTGGTTCGATGTAAAGGAAAATGAATTTCGCTCGCACGTGGATTGCGGAAAAATGCTAGAAATATTTACCGTCGAATGGAGCGTAACAAAGTAAATTTGTTAGACATTGCGTGTAATTGTTAGAAACGGCGGTGCATACTTCGTGCCTTGATCTAGACGAGTAAAGTAAATGGTGCTTTGTTTTGTGAAGGAAAAAAATAAACGACGGTAAACTGACGGCGGCACAAATCTGGTTCAGTTAAACAATCAGATAGGATGCCCGTAATTTAAGGATATTACCGATTTTTTTAAATTATACTACGCCTTATAACACAATAACCGTTGCGCTTCTCGAGCGGTTTCGTTTAGAAAAAATCATCGCTTTTTTCTTTAAACATCTTTTAGCCCTTAATTTTCGGATACAAATTAAAAAACTCAGATCTAATCCGATTCGAATACACCACGCACCCCTTTTTGCAAGCTGACTTCCGTCCCACTCTTTGGAACATAAACGTATTAAACAGAGAAACATGCTCCAAGGTCCTAGAACGTCACATGTTAATAATAGTTAGGAAGCCGTACGAGAAAATGCTGTTGCGTTTGGGGGCGGTAATTAATGAAACTACATCTAGCAGCTGTTAAGCGTTTGTACTCCGAATGCATAAACATGGGAATATTGTTCAACACAAAGTGAGACTTATTACCTTGACGTGCGGGATGTGTAACCAAGGAATGCGTGATGAGCACCGACCATAAGGGAATCATATAAAAGTTATCATAAAAGTGAATCGCAACAAAAAATCAAAGTCAAACGGTTGCTTAATAAAGAAATTATCTATGGAGAATACCTGGAGTAATGCGCTATACATACAAGAAATATATATATCGTTTTACAAATCAACATGCATTTCTACGAATGAGTTTGATTGTTGTATTTTAGTTGCGTATCAATTATATAATTTATTGAATTTGATGAAATTAAATCTACTAATTTGTTGTGAAGCATTAGATTATATTTGTCTGGATTTGTCCCATGTTTCAACCTACGCTGTTTCCATTGTCCGAAATGTAATGTAGGGTCATGTAAAATGTGTCCATTGTTTTACGATTCTTTTTTTTATATTTTTGAATTTGTTTCAACATTTTCGACCATATTATTGATAATATGATAATTGGAGTAGAGCCCCTTTCGGTGGTTCCTAGGCAAAAAGCTTCTTCAAGTTACTTTTCGATGTTGTTTGCTTAGTTTTAGGAAGCTGGTTGTTATTTTTATGAACAGGACGGTCTTAGTCGAAGCTTAGTCAAATCGGTCACGATTCTTCAGCCCATGTGTATTGATTTTTTTACTCGCGTAGATGGTTCAAAATCACATTGATTTGGTTCGTGTATTCTGAGTGTTTTTCTTAATCACTTAACGAACTATGCCCTTCCATGAGTAAACGTAATAATAAGGAGACGTAATAATTGAGATTTTTGCAAAGTTAAACACTCGAAATGTTTTGATTTCGTTAAGTTTTACAAGGTTTTTGTTGATTTTAATTTTGTTTATCAAACAGCCAACCATTTAGGCAGCTTTTTGCGAATGGTTAAATCGATGGTTATTGAACTTTTAGCTATTTTATCAGACTCATACCGTTGTGTCTAGTTTTTTTCGTTTTAGTAAAACATATTTCAAATGAAAAAAAAAATTAGATAGATTTTACAGATTAGATTTTACTAGTCTTTTCAATGGGTGAATTTAATTTGATTGACATAAATTGTTCTTAGCGATCAATGTCTAAAAAAGTACAGATATTTTATATGACCGATAATAGTAAACATTTGCTAATTTTTAAGTGTTCTTGTGCTATTGGAACATGTCAGCGAATTTTGATTTTGAATATTTTGACTGAAGTAAAGTTGCTGAAGAAACTGCCATTGTCTCTTAACTTGAGATCCTTTCTGCATCAGGAAATCCCTTACCAAGCCTATCATCAAAATGCAACAATAAATTATAAGGACAATGGAATACTAGGAGCAATGGGACGCTGCGTTAAGCGTGTTATATTTAAGTTTGTAAATAAACACATCTATTTCGATGCGTAAACTATTTCTAGCATACATTCCATCGCACACCGGGTGTCTCCCGTAAGGGTTTCGCGTCATCCAAATAATTTCGTCCACCGACAATGCATGACTCGGCTAGGATGCCGCTTCCTAGTTTCTGGCAGGCCACCTGCGCGCGAGTGTGCGTTGGTGCTGCCAATTCTAACGCATTTCGCTTCTTTGCTAACATCCCTCCTTGGGCCCTTTGGCTGAGGCTCCCTTCGGAGCCGATGCGTCTCCCGTGAATCGCCCTTTTGATGACTCGGCGATGGCATGCGAATTTCGTTGTTTCGACTGTGTGTCTGTGTGTGTGCAGGAATAATCTTCGCAAGCAAGGTGTGTAGTACACTCGATACTAAGAATTTCTTTCTCTCCCATCGCCCGTGGCCACGTATCTCGGATCTCGAATTGCCCCATTGCTTCTCGAAACCCGTCTCAACCGCGCGTCCCCCGTCGCCTGTGTCTAGGTCGCTCGTAAATTGGCCATGGTCGAAGCTGATCTTGAGCGTGCTGAGGAGCGTGCCGAAGCCGGTGAAGCGTACGTACTGTCCCCGTTCTCTCTAGAGTGTCGACTTGGTTTTATATCTCTTTACTGTTGTATCCTTCCGCGTGCGTTTTTGTGTGTGTTTGTACTGTGTGTTGTTGTTGTGTGTGGTTGTTTAGAGTATGATTCCCACCTCCCTGCAGACCAGCAGCCAGCGAGCCAGAGGTGGGTTATGGTTTTTGGCTATGATCAGCAGTTTTGTTGCCGGTTTCCGATGCTGGACTTTCGCCGCTGCCCTTAATTTTCAACCCCTGCTTCCATCACCGCCACGAGACTCGGTTGCTGAGTAGCTCTTTCGATTGTCCGCCCCAACCGGACGTGGCCGAAAGCATGTGCAATTCGCGTTGTGCGGGTGCCCCTATTATGGGCCACTGCAGATCATTCACAGATTGCTTACGCGTGAAAAATGGAGCGGGCTATTAATTGAACAGTTTGAAATGAACCGTTTTGGAATTGGAAATGCAACTTTCACCCTGCCCCGTGTGCCGTTCAAACACCGAATTGGAGGCTCGGCCGCACGGTGTCTCCGAAGGCCTTAGGAACCTGCGTGACTCATCTAGAAGCTCGATGAGACACCTCCGGTTTGATCGTACCGCTTCGTTTACTAAATTCCGTGTGTTGTGTTCTGCTTAACCATTTGCGCGCTGTAACTTGATTCCTCAAAGAAAAACGGCAACCTGCTACGTGATGAGTGTGTTCTGAGTAAATAAAATCTAAACTAACGAACGAAAGCAGTGTAAGTGCCACGAACAGTTTTGTTTGAGAGCATTTACGGTGAATCCTCGACACCCCTCGTACCAATCCCTAATTCCTTCTCAGTTTAACAATTTTTCTCCCCACTAATTATTGTATGAATTTGATTTGTAATAAATGAAGTGCAGTTCGACCAATAATCCATACGCAAGTGTGCTGCACTCTACCCTGTAATGGGTTGTGGAGATGTTGGCCAAACGGAAGCGGGGCGAGAGACAAACGGCAGTCCGACGTAAGAAACTGTGTTCTTCTTCTTTGCGCTACTTGAAGATGTGCGCTCGCGCGTCCTAATGGCACTATTTCGAACGGCCGTGTCCGACATTTGTCTCTTCTTCCCGCCACGTTGGCCTTCCGCGCAGCGCATTCGCGTATCTGCACAGCCGAGCCGCTAACCGCGACGTGTGCGGTTTCGGACGGTTGAACTGCCGCCTATACGATACTGTACTAACCTTCGCCTTTTTCTCGTTTTACATTTACACTACTCGCTGCCGCTGTGACACAACACACTGCCTTGCGCGCCTGACTCGCCTGTGTTGTGATCCTCACCGCCATGGTTGCTGTCGATCGACAAATGGATGCTTGTTGGATGTCGTGTGCGAATTAACCCTAACATCTCTCCTATTTGACATTGCCAAAACTTTGTCACGCAAAATACCGAATGCGCCCCACAACCGACGACGATGGTGATGTTCGATCGATCTCGCCTAATTCCGTTACCACCATCCATTTGTTGATTGATCGTGCTCGGTTGTTTCGCGTGCTACGTGTGCTGTGTGCCTGCTATAATGCCTACGATAACCCTCGCTGCGACCGTCTCCGGTTCACCGACCACCCCGCCGGATACGGATTCGCTGGTGGCCGAACTCGAACAGGTGGCCAGAAAGCTGGTGCTCATGGAACAGGACCTGGAGCGTTCGGAGGAGAAGGTTGAAATGAACGAAAGGTTTGTAGTGGAATGGCCGGGTGGCGCAAGCCTCACAAACAGCTGGGACCCACCCGACTAGCAGCCTTTACCACACCGAGTGCGAAATCTCACATTTTGTGTGCCTGTGTTTTCCTAATCTCTTCTGTAATGTTTATGTTCCTTCTGTCACGCAATGTGTGTGTGGACTTTTCCGAATACTGATTTGATGTTTTTTTCCTCTTTTTTACCCATAAATTTCCTCCCAAAACATGCAGCAAGATCGTCGAGCTTGAGGAAGAACTGCGCGTTGTCGGTAACAACCTGAAGTCGCTGGAAGTCTCCGAAGAAAAGGTATGAGCATTCCAACAAACACGCCGCGTGCAGTAGGTATAGTGCCCAGGGGTCCTTTCCCTGAGCGGCCACCACTCCAGGACAGAAACAGTTGTTCACAGTCAACATTGTGAAGCAATGGTTTGATGATAAGTGCCTGTGTCGTGCAACAATTTTACTCCAGAACGAACGAATTTATTTGCCAATTTTACCAACTATTACGATGAAACCCCATTGAAGGTAAAATCGCTCATAAATTATTCCGTTGTGCTGTTGTTAATTAATTGTTGCGCTGGACTACATCACTTATCATCAAACACCAAGAGCACCCGATGAGACTTGAGTTTGCTATACCCATTCGCGACGAGGTACAATCCCTTTTCGGCCGTTTTTTTCCGACGTCCCACTGAGTCCTGTTTACGAATTAAACTTACATCAAACTCTTATTTTCTCATTACAAACAAATGCGTACGGTACTTGAATTGCGTTTTCCCTACGACCGGAAAACCGGCGTTTTGTGCTGCCGAATGAAACGATGTAATGTTTTATCCGCACTCTTGTGAATCGCTTGCGTAGGCTAACCAACGCGAGGAAGAGTACAAGAACCAGATCAAGACCCTCACCACCCGTCTAAAGGAGGTACAGCCGTTTGTTTCTAGAAATCTAGACAGTGGCCCCAGTCGCAGACTGTGGCTTCGTGTGGTTGTTGTTTCGTTAGTTTTGATGCTTGTGCTTTCCTGCAGTTTGTTATACAAAGCCTTGATTAACATCGTCGTCTTTCCAGCCAGTTTTACTTCATGGTGCCAACGTAGCACAAATGTGTCCCCACCAGAGACACCACCATTCTCTGTCTCTGTGGTACGGTTGTTGACGCGCCACCTATTAACTAATGTCCAGATTACCAAATGTTTTCCTAAAGATTTGTTTTCCTCATTTAGGTGATACCTTTTTAAGCCGTTAGCAACAACAACAGCAATAATGAAGTCATTTATTAATGGAAACTTTAATATTTTTTTATCTCCTGCATTATTGTGTCCAACCTGTGCCCAACTGCCTTTGATGTGTCATAAACCAATTCTCAATCCGGAATAATCCGATCTGGACTTCGCAACAACATCATGCGCCATCAACAACTAACACTTGTCGCAAATACGGTTTCATAACGTACAAAAATCGAACACAATCGATGAACGCGGTATCCGACGACTGGGCGGATCATTGGAACTCTCCGGCGCGACGTTCCCGATCTCTGGATGCCGCTGTGCCGTGTTGTGCCGTGTTGTTTTGGTGTGATTTTGCGTACTGACTGTGTGCTGCTGTAATTTTTTGGAATTTTGGGATCTCCGACTGCTCGTCGTCCACATCGATCGGTGCGTAATGTTTGTCGTCCAACGGGTTCAACGCATCGCTCCACGGCGTCTTCCCCCCTGCGTAGGCAACGCAACGAGAGGAATCGTACGGTGGCCAAGTTAGAGTATTGGATCAACGTCTCAAGGAGGTACACTAAACGATCAGCTCACACTACTTGTTGTAGAGACGAGATGTTTCGGCAAACATATTTTGTCCGATCAATTTTTCGCTAGCCTATTTCTAGTTCGTACGTAGGATACAAATGCAAGAATTTTTTTTATTTGAAAAGTAGTTTTCAGTTAATGTGGGCGTATGTGGTAGTTTAGCGACAAGAAAAACAACAACACTGCACTACTTTCACAGACCCCACAGAATTTTCACAGCGGGTGTACTTGTACTTTTTCCGTTTCCAAAGTGTCTCTGTCTCTCTTTGCTGTCTGTGTATCATTTTGTTTCGCCATGTCCTTTGTACAATTTAACGGCTTTCTCCATTGTTTGGTGCTGACTAGTTCGGATGAGTTCTGGTGTTCGCCTCTCGTAACCTTCGCTAAAGAAGTATGTTGCAAAAAGTCTTCCAAATAGAGTTTCAATCAAAATATAACTCTAACTTTTCTCGGGCGGTAGAGATTTGTCGAAAGGAACGCCAAAGGGCAGCAAACGAACACACATGTGCACACAGGCCTCTTCGGAGGTTCTATGTCTTTACGTGTCAGTACTTGGTTTGACTGAGAGAAAGTTTAAAAGCGCTGCAGTGGAGCCTGTCTGGTGATGATAGGGTGTGATAGTTTTTGTTTGTGGCCAAGATTTTACGAAAAAAACGTTACCTTTTGGTTGGGACTCTACTCGAAAGACTGTTTCGCTTTACACACGGAGCGTTTTTTCGCACGAATACCGCCCCATCCGGATGAAAGTTACGTTTAGGAATAGTGATACGTTTTGATGCTATCGCTAGAAGGGCCGTTTTTATGCTTTTGCTGCATTCCATGGAGGAGGAGCGTAACGATTTCGATTGGTTAAAGTGTCAATAGAAAGTACAAGCTAACTCCATCTCAAGCAAGAAGCAATTTTACTCTCAGCGCTGCTTGACTCACATGTGTGTCCGTATTGTCCGCGTCCTTCGTTCTTTATTCCGTTTCCCCCGAACCAAAAAATCACCCGTGTAATGTGTTACCTCGCGGTTGGCGATGGAGCACAGAAACACCATCTTGCATTTTCTACGGTACTGTTGAGTATTAACAGCTTAAGTTAGGCAGGGATTCTGACTCCGATCAACAACTTCGTAGCGACCAGTACTTATCTCACTCCGTCGTTAATCATTTTAATATTTCCGGAATTGATTTTTTCCTTTGATGTGGGACGCTTTGTCAAGCGAATGTGTAAGCAAAATCGACTGACGATTGGTGGTTTCTGTTTTGCATCGATATTCAGCGAAATTTCAATTTTATCATCCGATTCATAAATTTGCTTTTTTCTATAAAACCATAAAAAGGCTATGGCATCTCGCGATTCCGTTGAGGATAAGATCCATCAGCTCAATGATAAATTGACCAACGTAAGTTTCTGTTCTTTGTCGTACGCAAGGTGCTAGGTTTGCTTCTTTGGCCGCCACCCGGTGTCGGTGGTCCCTCTCTACCACTACGGAAATGGCTGTAGTAGTAAAGGGTGCCAACGGTTTTTGGTTACTCGTTAACCGGTTACGGTTCTCGCTATTAAAATCGATCGTAACTCTCCCATCCAATGCTGAGGCTAGTGTAATCTTTACAGTATGGGACGATTAACTTTAAGAAATACCTCTTTGGAAGATGTGCTACAAACGAAAAATCGTTCTCGAACTATCTTTCATTTATTTCACGCTACGATGGTGTCGTTAAAATGCGTTTACATTATTTACACCGATTAACTACATCAATAGTTGCAGGAAGCAAACGAGGGTTAAAATGATAATTTGTTAATTCCACGTGTAGACTTGAAGCTTAAGACTGGTGTTAAAGGTCGACATTAGAATATGTTATACGAGGATTCACAGGGCTTCGATTAGGTTCTACCCCTTAGTTTCTACGTAACGACAAATTAATGCGCACCGGTGAGGTAAGGGGGTGGCTTGTTAGTGTTATTTTTTGTGTTGTAGCGTTCTTCTTCCTATTGTTACCTTGCTACATAGCTAAATGTATTAACACAACGCTATACAGTCGCATAACTTTGGTTCAATATTGCGCTGACGAGTACTAAATACTAATTTTTAATCAGACAGAATAGAGAGTATACTAACTTTAAAACTATTGCATGCCCGTTTGATAAGCACTTTCCCCGCCAAACGTTAGGTCAAGTGTGATTCACTGAAACATACATTTTTAATCGCTAAAAATCGTTACATTTTATTCGGAATATATTTTCCCGATCGATCAAAGGCATCGTTAATCTGTTCCTTTGAGTCACACTTAACTTTTGGTTTCAACTATGAAATGCCTTTTAATTTGTACTTATAAGATTCTAATTCTTTCTTATTTGTCTGTTCATCTCTACAACACTTTTATTTCGTTGTCTGCTGCGCCACGATGCTCGAGTAGGCTGAAGCCCGTGCTGAATTCGCTGAACGTTCCGTTCAGAAGTTGCAGAAGGAAGTCGACAGACTCGAAGGTACGTGAACTGTGTTTCCAAATTCGATTGCTAATCCTCATCAACTATCACAAACAGTTCGCTAACGAAGTTGCTCCGTGAATGACCATACGAACATTATCAGTTCTCATTGACCACGGAGCAAGTGTGAAGCGTGTGTGACTATTTTGCGATTAACAGTCTGCGAGCCAGTAGACTCATACCTCTTTTGCTAGGCGTAGAATGTTAAACAACCATGTGCATTCATGGACTTTGAGAATAAGTAACGCAATATGAACCTAGTAACATTTACATGTTTTCGATGCCGATTAGAAAACACGAACAATTTGTTTTCAGTTTGCTAGTATTATTTTTAACATTTTGTTTATTTTTTATTTTCTTTTTTCATTTTATTAACCTGTTTGATTGCGATGTGTGCTCCTTCAATGCTGCTAATCGTTAATGCTCTATCTGATTGTTGTTGCTGAACTCGGATGCCGTGTGTTATTGTTGTTTCTGTGTAAAACTTAACCTATACCAAACACCGCTCGAAATAAACTGCCATCGTCGTTTCGTACACCAAAACCACATGCGCACAGATGAACTGACAGTCGAACGTGCCAAGAACAAAATGCTTCAAGAGGAAATGGAAGCTACCCTGCATGATATCCAGAATATGTAACCTATCGAGGAAGCAGCGCAATGCCAGAAGATATGTCGTCATTACGCGCTGAGCGTTCACTAGGCATAACGTGGAAGCGCAGGAAAAGAGTTGTAAACAGACATCGTTTGGCATTTCTTCGATGATGTACCATGCCGAATCCATCACAAAAAACCGCACGCACGAACTTTCACACATCCACATACTCGTTACGTTGTTGAAATTCACAGACATCATGCGATTGTGCACATTCGGAGGAAGAGCGTTGAGTAGAAGAGCGCGCAGATGCAAGTGGTTCGATTTGCATTACTTTAAGGGTACTAGCGGAAAGAGGAGCCCTTGTTTCATTTGTAGAGAATGAAAATCTTCTTTGAACAAAAGTGTAGAAGGCAGAGGCAGGCTACGTAGAGATTTTTTAAACTAAATCAAAATGATGCGCACACGGGCGATGAATGTAGAGCAGCAAAACTAATGCTGCCCGAAATATGAAGCATTTTAATTGGATCACTTTATTGTGAATTGTTTCTCCATTGTATAAATTTATTTAGCTTTCCCCGTTAGAAGCAGAGAGCGCATGCAAACGGTCGGTCCCAAATGGAGAATCGCTCGAGAAAAAAAACCGTGACGCCGCGAATAGAGTGTCGTTTGTCTCGCCTAGTCGTTTGGTTCAAGATTTAAACTGTCCAGAGTTCGGTGAGATGCGCGTGGTGTTATTAGAAAAAAGGAAACACATACTGCTACAGATTACCATTTTAGTACTATCGTCACAGAGTTTAAGAAGTGAACGGCAAAACCGGTTAAAATATCCGTCGAAGGCACCAAAAAAAGACAATATTGTTTTTGCAGAAGACGTCAGTTTCCATTCCAACCACATAAGGCCTATGATGTTTAAAATGTGGCCGCGAACCGTGTTCATTGCATTTCATACCGATTCGAGGAACATTCCATTGCCATGCTGAAAATAAAATCAATATATTTTTTACGCATTTTAAACCAACGAGGTTGTGCCTGCATTTATGCGGTATGTTGTTGTAACGGACGCAGTACCGTTTATTTTCCATTCAACTCAAGTTGCTACGCGGTCGGCCGGCTCAGTTCGCCCCAATTTCCCAACTATAGACAAAAACAACTTTTTTTTACATAAATACTTTTGCGTGTGTTTCTTGTCATTTGCATTCCAAGAGTTGTGTGTTAATGTGGAAATTATAAGAAGTATTTACCAGAAGTTATTGCAGTAGTAGTACGATGGATGTTTGTGAAAAGCAAGGAAAAACCAATCGCTCATGTTTATTCTGTCCCCACATTGTGTAGCGTTTATTTTAGCTTTTGCGAACTCTTTCCTATCTATTTCGGCCGAGCCAATGTCTTTCGGGCTGGAGCAACAAGGATCCACAGAACGTAGACCTTCGTATAGGCGAACCCCGTATTTAAATGTTGTGCACAAGTGTTGCACGCTGTTACGACGAACCCGCAGGTTGTTCCGTCGATAAAATATAGCATAGCCAGGTTTTACGATCGAGAAAGAAATATATTCAGGAACACTGTTTCCCCCTGTAACGGTAGAAGTGCGGAGCCGTTAGGGCGAAAGATGCGTAGCAAAACATTTTAAATTTTTAAAATTGTCGCGTTTAATGCATCCGTGAACCGATAGAGGAAGGACGCGTGCCCTCATGCCTTTCTTATACATTTGCTAGCTAAGAGTAAGGAGTAAGCTTTCGGAAAAGACAATCGAACGAATGCTTAGAAACGGAACCATGAACATTCAACACATTTACACGTCAATACACGTTACACACCGTTACACATGACCCCACGTGGAACGCAGCATAACGCAAAACGAAATGCCTCCTTTAATGTATTTGAGTGTTTATAATATATTATTTTATCGTAAACCGAGAGAGTCCGGTGTGTTCTATGCGTTGTCTTACTTGTATGCACGCTGTGTGTACTCTTTTACTGCTTACGCTTACGTTATTTGCTTTTATTTTAATTTGCCGAACATTATCTCCTTTCGCGCCGCGATGGGAGTGCCGCTTTTTATCGCTTCGTACAATGCACCCTCCGAACTACGCACCCCTAATGCTGCGCCGCACCCAACCGTGGCGTTCGCCGCCGTTCAACAGACGAATTGATTGTGGAGAAACTACGGTACGCCGAGATTGGAGACGATCTAGATTTCGCGTTCGTCGATCTTATTCCCGGAATCGATCCGATCTGGACGGAGCGTCGTCCCAAGCCGAAAACGCCACCGCCACCGCCCAAGCTGCCGACGCCACCGCCAGCACCTCCAGCGGCGAAGGAAGAAGGCGCCGAAGCTGCAGCCGCCGCTGGCGGCGAGGGTGAAGCAGCACCAGCCGAAGGAGGTCCAGCCGGACCAGCGAAAGCACGTACGCCGAGTCCGTTCGAGTTGCGCAAGCACTTCCCACCAGAGGCTGCTGAAGTACCGTATGTGCGATCGCACACTGGTTCCACTCCGAAGACGTCACCAGCCAAAGAAACGGCTCCGGCGCCAGCAGAACCAGCAGCGCCCGAAGCAGCACCTGCTGCTGCGGAAGCGGCTCCCGCGGACGCACCGGCGGCGGAGGCTGCGCCTGCCGAAGCCGCCCCGGCCGCGGAAGCTGCTCCGGCCGAAGCTGCTCCGGCGGAAGCTGCTCCGGCGGAAGCTGCTCCGGCAGAGGCAGCTCCGGCCGAGGCACCCGCAGCCGAAGCACCTGCCTCGTAAACTGTATTCGCTCGCTTCCGTATGCCAGCTTCTTCGTCCCGAAAACCTATACCTGCACCCCGACCTCGCTCCTTTGTTGGCCGTCGTTTTATTCTGCTTTTCGAATCGTAACCATGCTCTGCAGTTAACTTTGCTGTCGCGTTGCGAAACAGCCGCCATTTTTATATGCACAATAAATGAAATGTACTAAAATTCGATTGATGGAACTAAAAGAAATGAGCCAGGAACAAAAAGGCTACGCAGCCCCGGCCCGGCAGAGGTCTGTGGCAGCTTTTGGCAGCTTTTTCCTATAATCGCCTCAACTCACAAGCTGTGCGCTTGCGCGTGCTTTCATGCCGAATGAAGATCACCAACCATTTTTATCCCTGCGAGTCCATCGGTTACGTTGTCTTATTTATCCTAAATGTATGAATTCCTTTTCGTTTCTTTTAACTTTTATCCAAACGTATACGTGTGTTCCCGCGCACCATTTATCACATCAACTCTCTTTCTCACGACGCGCCATCATTTCCCGGGATGCAGACGAACTCGTCATGGAGAAGGAGAAGTACAGGGAAATTGGAGACGATCTCGACACTGCCTTCGTCGAGCTTATTCTCAAGGAATAAGTCCCCGTCGGTGCTGGACAACTGGGCAGGGCGTTTTTCCGTTCAGACGCAAACTATATCATTGGTATCAACATCGAAGGCAGCCACCACCGCGGCGCTGCACGGAAATGACGCGTCCGTCACGATCAAGATCAGTCACAGCCGAAAGAACACCCAAACAAAAGGAAGCTTCCGTTCCGTTTTCGAAGCCTTCGCCGCCAGCAGCAGTAGCAGCCGCTGGGTGACGCAATGCGTATCTGTCCTGTTCAATAGCAACTCCCTGGTCGCACTCGGTTACAAAAGGACATAGCTGACATCCGCGGATCAGTTTTTCTAATGGTTGTGGATGACATTAAGCGATGCCTCGCTGCTGTTATTTTTCCAATACACGCATAGTAGGACGATCTTGTCCGCCGTATTTCCACTTAGCGGAATCTTCTAAGCGTAAAACCCGACGACGCTATTGCCTACTATATGTCAAGAACTCAAGATCCAAACTAAGAGGGGGCTGATGCTGTTGGTAGTGTGGGGCGATGAGAGTGGATCGGTTTTGCTTCATACAAGCGAGAAGAGCAAGTTTTATCATTGAAGCAACAACATCCATGAACGCTGAGTATCTTCTTTATTTCGATGTATTATGATATGTTTATTATAAAAGTAAAACCGCTGAGAGAAAATCCAACAATAAAGAGCTAAGTGAAATTATATGAAAAAAGGATATTCAAGAACAAAGATACAACTCGATTGGAGGAAGCACGTGTGTTATGAGTTTTTCTTTGTTGTGCTCTGTAAAGAAATATGATTTTCCTTTCTGCAAATTTTATAATTGATTAAAATTTGTTTTTTTTCCGTTGGTATTAAATATATGAAGTTATGTAGAAATTTGTTTGTTGACGTTATTTGTTGATTACACCACGCCTTTTATTCGAATGATTGTAAGTATTATTATTTTAGCCACTATCGTTACTCATTAGATGTTATTGTTACCGGTTTTTCTTGTTGTAGATTACAAATACTTTTTGTCTACTCATGCAAAAATAGTCTGTAATGCTTTTTGGCGATTTTTTATTACTTTGTACGAACGGTTAGATGTGGTGCGTTAGAGGATTCACGCACGTTTACCTATTGATGATGTTAGTCGTCATCGATTTTTGTTTTCCTCAATTTAATTAGCATATTAATAAATAAATTTGTGGTTTTGTTTTTATTCGAGATTTTTAAATGCAAATCTATTGCATGGCTATTTGATACGTTTATCTTCTGTTCCAATTTCGTACAATTGTCAGGGTTTTACATCGATTATCTCTCCACTTGAGCTTGAGATAAGGCGTCCATCACTCAATGTGCATTTAGAGTGTTTTTGTTTAAATTAATTGAATTTGGAATAATTTGGCGAAGTAAACAATCACGTTTCCAAACAATTATATCACAATGTACTACCAGAAAATTTAATCAGCTATAGAATGGTTTAACAAGTTGAAAAGTGATACGAGTCATTCAATGCTGCTTTTCTAAAGTCCATAAATCAAGATAGTTCGAGGACAATTATTGCAAACGCTTTCTACTTCTAGTCACTTTCTTTTTTATGTTTATTGCAGATGATCTCAACAAGGAGAAATCAAAGTACAAAGCGGTTGCTGCCGAGTTGGACTTAACATTTGCTGACCTGTCCGGATACTAACAAATGCGCTGCCCAGTATATGCCATCACGGAAAATGCAATACAAAAGAGAACACAAACTGGGGAATAATAACTCTTATAGAAAGTTTCTCTTTAGTAATGCAGTTTGTGTTTGTCACTAAGAGCCAATATGCTTGACTAAGAAATGAGTTACAACGGGGACTATCGGATGCTTTACAATCACAAATAATACATTCCAAATGAAATATGAGTTAAATTTTTGTTTGAAACCACTTTCCTCATGACATTCCCTAAACTTATCGGGAAGTAAAAATATTATTTCGTACTTTCTGTTACTAAAATAACTGTTTGGTTTCCACTTACTGTTGCAACGGATTGTTGTACATAGAAAAAAGTTTGATAAGGAAAGTACTTAACATTTTTAACAAACAAGTAAGACAAATCACTAGCCCACGGTCCACGAGATGCTTTGTCTTCGGCTTGCTGAGAAATGGTGTTGCTATTCTTCCATTATGATCAACTTACCGAGATGTTCGAGGTGTATTGATAAAAAAGATAAAGTAAGAGGCTTTTTAGAAATTCGCTTGGTGGAAGGATTTGAGTTATTGTGCGCTGAGTAACGAAACTAATCTTAGAAAAGGACTAAGGAAATTTATCTTGTGAACCGCTTTTGTGATTTTTGCACTTCGTGTGGCGAGTACAGCGGAAGCTATGAGGTGATACCACCATGGTGTGAGATATAAGAATTGTATTCTTTTCCGCATTCGAAGAGAAAACCTTGAGTGTAAACGTGCTAATCGAGAGAAATATAAAAAAAACGATTCAATGAAAGTGTATGTGAATTGTTTTATTTATACGCGTAATTTTTCACGAAGATCGATCGTTGGTTAGAGGTAGGAGTAATTGTTTTTCTTAATTGTAGCCACTAAATAACAGGATAACGACTTTCTGCGTCGAGAATCATCGGAATGTAGTTCTGTACTTCGGTGAAAGCCACGTACTTATTGTTGTCACATCCACCGGTGGCGGCTCGTGGGGCTGAGCTTACCACGCCATAGAGGTAGTAAACGGTCTCGCCGTTGGTTTCCTTGGCCAGCGCAAACCCTCCGCCACTGTCACCCTGACAGACACCGGTTCCGGTACGGGGATCGCCGGCGCAGAACTTGTCACCCGTCAGGAACGGTCGGTACGCTATTGGTGAAAATTCCCTGCACGTTACGTAGTCTACCGTGGGAATATCGATCACCTTCAGCACGGAACTCAGCACACCGGTGCTGGTTGTGAAACCCCAGCCAGCCACACGCCCGAGACTGTTCGGTTTGATACGTTTCTCACTCTCAGTCCGTAGGTTTCGCTCCAAGCATATCGGTCGGATGTACGTTCGAAACGAGATGAAATCGCTTAGCACCACGATGGCGATGTCCAGATTGTAGTACCCCGAGAAGTCCTGATACTGCGGCTGGTGCAATATTTCCTGCAGCTGGAAGATCTGCACCGGCAGTGCCTCGATGGTGGCCAGATCTCGACGGTACTTCCCGGCGACTATGCGAAAAAAGCGCTTATCGAAGAATCCTTCCGAAGCCCAAAAGCAGTGCGCTGCTGTCACTACCAGGCGCTCGGTGAGGATGGTGCCGCCGCAAACATACTGCCAGTCCGCTGACCGCACATCGGCCAGGGTTTGGTTGTTTAAATTTTTGTAAATTGCGACATGCCATGGTACTTCGGTGATTGAAACGTTTCGGCCTCCGATGATATAAGCTTCCGCGTCGGGCGTTGGGGTACCGCAAACTGGGTCGCAGTGAAAAACGGAACTGTCCCACGAGCCGTCGATGCAGGTGAGCGTTTCGTTGACCGGATCGAGCGGTTTTTGGTAGCCGACCCGACATCCAATTCGAACAGTTGTCGTCGGGGGCAGCGGTCGTTTGCACGTTATCTGTCGCCGCTGGTGCTCGCAGAAGGGTTCGATCGTAATACCGTTGATCGGTATTTCGGAACAGTACTCTGCGGATAAAAAAGGAATTGTTAATGATGGGGAAAAACGTCGACAACATGTTCCCGAAGGTTACTTTCGCAAAGCGGAAACTGATCCATCCATTCGCCATCGAGACAGACTATTGTGGCCGCTCCCTTGATCGTGTACTTCTCGTTACAGACTATGTGAACCGAGTTGTAGTTTTCGATAAACTCTCCCGGTAGGATCGGGACGGTTTGAACGCTCTCGTCTAGCACAATACGACCGTTTCTTGGCGGCTGCGGGACAAAGCACGAGCCGGGTGGTCCAGTTACCCTCACTGGAGCTTGTGTGGTTGTCGAAGTGGTAGTCGTCGATCGAATCGGTGTTGCTGTGGTCGAAGGAGATGGTCTTCCGCACAACATCGAATCCTCATCCGAACCATCCCGGCAATCAATTACACCGTCGCATTTGGAGTATCCCCCGATGCACGCTCCGTAGCTACAGCGGAACGAAAACGATGGACAAAACACAACGCTGCACAGCTGCTGGCTTTCGTCTGACCCATCGACGCAGTCTTCTTGACCGTCGCAAACTTGATCGGCCGCAATGCACTCAGAAGAGTGACAATTGAATTCAGTGTTCCTGAAAAAAGAAGTCAAATACCGGGCTTCATTAGCGTCATCACCACCACTGCTTACACCCAGCAACACTTACGAACAATTTCCGTGTGCGGCCAGCAGCGGCCCGGAGCTTCCGGGGCAGTGAGCATGCTCGTCGGAATGGTCGGCGCACTCGCGAACTCCGTTGCACATTGCATTCCCATCCACGCAAGCACCGTACTGGCAGCGAAAAGCATAGCTTGGGCAGCGGATAAAGGCGCAGCTCTTGGAGGTTTCATCCGAACCGTCCTTGCAGTCGATTACACCGTCACATTGTTGATGGGACTCGATGCATTGGCCACTGTGACACTTCCATTCGTAGTAGTTGCACACTTTCCGTCGATCTCGGTACAATCCTGCAAAGCGCGATTGAGGCATCGTCACAGAGTGCCGGGGAAATCCCTCAAACAAGCAACACGCTGAGGTGTCGAACCGTTTGCAGTGACTGTACTTACCCGCGGATTCTTGCAGCAAGATCGCGAAGTATAACCATGCGATTAGCAGAATAACTTGTTTGCTGCACATTTACAGATCGTTTTCAAATAGTTATCATTTCACCGGAACTAGTTGGGCACTGCTTTCGAGAGCCAACGCGTGAAATAGCTTCTGACTTTGTCAGGCTCCAGCACGAACTGTTGGCGATACGGATGATCGCGAAACGGGAAGAATGCACGATTATCGCAGCCTCCACCACTGTGCGCGTGTTCGTGAGAACCTGTTTTCGAAGCGCGATGATGAGCGCGAGGCCGTGGAGCGCACATTGTCTCTACGCCGATCAGCGAAACAAATAATCTGGATCCGATGCGTTAATGCCATGAGCCCTCGGAGGGAGCCGCGAGCCCAGGCCGGTTCCGGGCCGTGTTTGGGTTTCACGGTGGAGAATATCACTCCCACCAAAAGCCTAGCTAATCGCTCTCAAATGCCGCTACTGATAATTGAGCGAAATCCGAATCGGAGGTCATCTATTTGACTCGTTGTGTCTGCTACGCTAGTGCTTTGTTTTGAAATCATTTTTACTTTTTGTGAAGCCAACGGAAGCAAAAAAAAAACGATGATCATGCTGACGCTTCGTCGAGCTGTGATACACATTTAAAAATCAGTTGATAAGTTATTAGGTAAGCGCAGCAGGAATGAATTGTTCACTCTTTGTTTTATTTGACACAATTACTCTAATCCATATATGTACAATCAATTATGTACGCGAATCAATCAAATGCAGCGAGATGGTGCGAATGACTGCCCTGCCCAGACGACTGCCCAGCAATTCGCAGTTCCAAGTCAGGTCGTCGTCGGGCAGAAGCAGAAAAGTTAACTCGAGCAAAGAGTGTCGCCGATCAAGATGCAAGGAGCCAACCGTCTACTTTGCCCGAATGATCGTTCCCCAAAGTAGAAGACAGCGCTTTGTACAATGTGGTTCTCGATCAAATGCGTACCAATATTATTTAGAATGTTATGAAAATGAGAATACTCAATAAACATTTTATGACTTCTTTAAAATGTTGTATCGGTTTATAGAACATTTTTCTGTAGTACAAATAGATACTTCAATGCAAGTGCCAATTTTGAGTGGACATTAAAAATTACAATAAAACTAAAAGAAAATGTAATTGCTCTTTGTCTACTTGTCTACTTTGTCTATATTTAAATTTCATTAGTTGCTGTTTAGAAAGATGACAATGTGAACTATAATTTCCTATAACTAAATTCTAAAATACATGTCAAATACTGCATATGTTTACAAATGTGCAAACTTTTTCCCACAAAAAAGCCAAATAGCGCAACAAATCTTGAATCCAAAAATTTCAAGTGTGCGATATAAAATATAGAACATGCGCTGCGTTGTCCGGACCTGCTCTGTCTGACTACCACTTGTTTCCAATTCTATTTCGGAAGAAGCATTTTTATGAAAACAATTCGTCCACTTTCGGTAATGACGTGTAAGCAATCGTGTCCAAGAAACGAGAGACGTGTTTTCCGATGGGTTGATTAGATTAACCATAAAATATTATTAAAAAATTACATAAAATTTTAATAGGAAAAGTAAATAGAAACTTCATAAGGATTATTATTAAAGACATTGTTTTTTTTTTCTTCAAAAATTGAAAACACATTTTGGATACTTTTTATATGACGCACATTTACGAATGCGATCTCTATTGCACAAAAAATCTATCTTCATTACGCGGCCGCATTCATTCACCTTTCATGCATGGCCAGAAGTTTTGGGTCGACGTTGTTGGTCGTCCTACATTACATTGGACCACCGTCAACCGGCCAAACCGAGCCCCAAAACGAAGAATAGATGCTGGTGGGTGATGATGAAAATTTCATATTTTTTTCAGATATTTTGGGAGCACGAGGCGCACGGCCTCGCAATTCGCGTTCTCGCGGTGTCGGTATCCGTAACCGTGGGCAATGGAAAAATTGGGTGAAAACCGAGTGAAAACAATAAAAAAGGGATCAAAATCTTTCCAAAATTAGAACCGACGTGAGCCGAAAATCTAAACAAAACGCGAAAAACAACTTTCCGTTCATGGCTCGGAAGCGTTCGGTTCGCACTTGTTTTGTAAGGACACCACAGGGGTTCCACGGGCGCAATCCTACACGCGACTTATATGCCACCTCCACATGGTTTAGTGCGGAAAAATGCGCATGCGATATTTTTCTTCTGCCTTGCCGATCGCCGGATGATCGAGGGGACTACGACCCACGCTTTCGTGAGCGATCGGCTTGAAGTTTCCCTCGCGTGTATTGAAGTGGGCCGAAGTCGGCTTCGCTGTCGATAGGGGAAAACCGAAGCCACCTGGGGAAACTAGCCAGTGCCGCGGTGTTCTGGGTCCCTGAGTCGACGGGTGACGTCACCGTTCTCGGCAGTGGCATACCGAACGCACGATTTTCCCCGTTTCTGCACGCACGAAAATGTTCGTCTATCGAAGCGATCGTGCATCTGGTCTGTGGTTGTGTGCGTCGGTTTTAAGGGTCAATCGGAGTTTTCCTCGTATTGCGCTACTCAGTGCTATCGTGTTTTTAGTCTTGCGAGGATTTGAGTGAAAGCGCTCAGGTTGGTTTTGTTGTTTTTAGTCGAATTTTTCACCAAAGCAGAATTTACTTAAATACCTAACTCACAGTCAGGCGTTCTGCAAATGTTAGCAACAGTATAAGTTTGGTGCGCTAGAGGCTTCAGCAGGAACAGGAACTCTATGAACCGTGTCCTGTGCTCATTAATGTGCAACGGCAGCGCGGAAACAACGTAAAGTCCGTGTGCGAAGTACCGAGTTGGTTTGCAATAATATGTCGGGCAAAGGAATGCGAAGTCGTAGTGGCTACTCAACTATATTCGCGATCACTTCGAAAGTGCCCTGCGGGGACACACAGGTGTCTGTGGAAGCCCCGGTCAACCGAACAAAATATGTCCAAAAATAGCCTGCATTTCGGGAGGCAAATTTCACGAAACCGTGAAAATTACCCGCCTGAAGCCTGAATCGCTCGATGGCGGCCCACGTAATGTACCGGCCGAGCGAGTGTGTTAGTAAGAGATAGAAAAAGGCTGCGCCTATCTATAAATAGTACACACATTGAGTTCGAATTGAGTAACCGTCCGTTGAGTTTTTTTCATTTCGATTTGCCCGAGTCCGTGTCCATCTGCTTACCAGACTAAGTTCACACAAGCTGATCGATGATTCATCGATCTTTTGTCTTCAACTGCAGTCACTGGGCGTAGGAATTACCTTTTCCTCGCGGAAAAAAATGTGAATACATGCCTGAATCAGTCTAGTTATAGTGAAGTATGTTAGTGACGGCTTATTATTAGCCCATGATCGGTGAAGAATATTTCCTCTTATAGGCGTGTGTGTCCGTCCACAGTCCGTAGTATGTGGCCCCGGCGAGCTATTTTTACTATGGGATGCGCACAACTGGTGCGCATTCGCAATGCGTGTTGCGTATGTACGGTTGCGATTCGTGGGAGAGTTGCGCAGATCATAGCCCCCAAGTCCGCAGTGTCTTCTCTACCAGCCATTTCTTCCATTTTTCGTTGCGCACATTTATAATGAAATACAATTGCTCCCCGCACACACTGCGGAATGGTTTATGATTTTACGAAAATAAACAGCGGTCGAGTTTCTCTGGCAGCACGGGGAAGGTCGCGATGCCAACGAAATACATGTACATGGCGCAAGCCTTACTGGAGCGAGTCTAACGGCAAAATTCTAAAATTAGGACCTCCGACGGAGCAAAGCAGAGCAGATTGTTCTGCAAACGGCTGCGTATTGGTTGCTTACAACAAGTTGTTTTTTCGTTCTATGCTCCGTAGGATCGTTAGGATCCACGAAAGTCGCTGCTTTTCGTTCCGAACTGAAAGATCAAACGTATTTTGACGTTTTCGCGAAAGGGTTAACATCAACACCAAATAATTCTTAGGTCACCGACTCAGCAAAATTATGATACCGAAACGTTTTTTTTATCCATCTCACAGCTAGCACCCACAAGGGACAACTCCTTCCTGTATTTTTTCTTCTGGTACGAGGTTAGCAAAAACAAACAGCCAAAATGGACGCGATCAAGAAGAAAATGCAGGCGATGAAGATCGAGAAGGACAATGCACAGGACAAGGCCGACACCTGTGAAAATCAGGCCAAAGAGGCCAACCTCCGTGCCGACAAGATCATGGAGGAGGTCGCTGAGCTGACCAAGCGCCTGGAGCAGGTCACTCAGGATCACGAGAAGTTCAAGGCCACTCTGGAGCAGGCCACCAAGGACTGCGAGGAGAAGGACAAACTGCTCACCTCCACCGAAGCCAATGTTGCCGCCCTCACCCGCAAGGTGCAACAGGTTGAGGAGGATCTGGAAAAGTCTGAGGAACGCTCGTCCGCCGCCCTGTCCAAGCTGCTAGAGGCCACCCAATCGGCTGACGAGAACAACCGGTAAACGCTGCGCGTCCTCAGGTTACGAGTTGACGATCATACGCTCATTCGTGTTGTTTTTGCAGTATGTGCAAAGTGTTGGAGAACCGTTCCCAGCAGGATGAGGAGCGTATGGATCAGCTGTCCAACCAGCTGAAGGAAGCGCGTATGCTCGCTGAAGACGCTGACACCAAGTCCGATGAAGTGTCTCGTAAGCTGGCCTTCGTTGAAGACGAGCTGGAAGTCGCTGAAGACCGTGTGAAGTCGGGTGAGGCCAAGATCATGGAGCTTGAGGAAGAGTTGAAGGTCAGTTTGGGCGCAAGCTGTGGTCCATTCGGTTGCTCTAAATGCTGCCGCTCTTTTTTTGTAGGTTGTCGGTAACTCTCTGAAATCTCTGGAAGTGTCAGAAGACAAGGCCAACCAGAGAGTAGAAGAATTCAAACGCCAGCTCAAGACTCTGACCATCAAACTGAAGGAAGCGGAAACTCGTGCCGAGAACGCCGAGAAGAACGTCAAGAAACTGCAGAAGGAGGTCGACAGACTAGAAGGTACGTCCCACTCTTGGCGTTCCCCAAATGTAGCTAATTATTGTCTGTTGCAATTGGTTCACTAGCGAGTGTAGTACCAATTATCCCACATCGAAACGAAGACCACACCACGGAACATCTTTCGGTTCGGTGGTTCACTAACACGCACACATGCCGATGGTAACAGTAATGTTACTATTGATCTTCGAAGAACACACACACAGACACGCACACTTACGCACGAACACTTTCTATCTATGCTGTATGCTGACTTGCATTAACTGAGCTGTAAATAGCCGTACGAGTGCTTTTGCTGATTGCCAAACTCGATCGTAGCCCCGAAGGCTGTCTAGTAGTCATTTCAGGTCACTCGAGAAACTGTCACACACCCACGTTCAAGCGGATCCAACGCCCGCTGATCCTGTGTACGATCGTGACAGTGCTATTGGCAGATCCCAGCTGGCCCCGGAAATACCACGGAACAACCAATCCTAACAACTGCCTTTCTGTAATCTCTTGCAGACAAACTGATGAACGAAAAGGAGAAGTACAAAGCGATCTGCGACGATCTGGATTCGACCTTCGCCGAACTTACCGGATACTAAACTGCACGCTAACTTCCGTCTTAACGATAGGCATCTCCTGCCTGCACAACAGCTTATCCAAAACCAACCTCAGTACCAATTCCCGTACCACCACTATACGCTCCCCAGCAGCACACACGCGGTCTATCCCCCGCCAAATGCAAATCCTAGACTCTGGTATTATATCGGTTTCTGCGCTCGTGGCGCTCGTTGCAATACTTCTTCTTCCTCCTCTTCTTCTGCTTCGTCTTGCCGTATCGTTCCAACGGCGGAGCCATTTCGGACACATGCTTGCTCTAAGATCAAACCCTGCATCCTGCCGTTGTGAGACAGTGGCCGAATGGTGACGCGCTGGAACGAGCGAACAGTGAAACTGTGATGCTCTCGATCGACTTTAGGTATTTATCGTAACATCCGTTTAAAAAAAAACACACACACACACACGTGGTTGTGCCTTGTTTAGAGTTCGGGTTTGAATTTTGAAGTTTTTTTCTTACTTTTGCTCCATTCATACTCTCTATTCCATCTCAAACCTTAAAATTTGACTGTAAGTCCTGCGTTAAGCCTGTCGACACCACACCGTTTTGTTCACCTCTCTCATATGTACCGTCCGTCCGTTCGTTGGCTCGTTCATGTGTAAATGTTTTCCATTCCTTTTCTTTCTGAGAGTGGAGGCGCGCAAAACCGCATCCAACCGGAGACCATTTTGACAACTCTGTGCCTTTTTGGGTGGCCGTCTGGGTCGGTCATTTTGGAGCAAACACGTGCTACACGATTGTTCACTTGTGGTGTATCTGTTCAGCATTCAGCAAAGCATTCCACTGTGTCTCGTTGTTAATGTGTGCATCTTTCATCTTTATCTCTGTGTACAAATTTCCGTTACTCTACGGCCACACTGTCACGAAAGTCATCAGTGAAAATGAAGGTGACAGAAGGGAGTAGTGGACTCGCGTGCCCCGTGAGTCCCACCAGTACGGGTTCCCGAAGTTTGCTATCTCCTGCCGTTTATAATAATGCTTTCATGCCGACCTTCTAACGCATTCGATGTGTTTCGCCTGTACTGTTAATCATACTCATTATTTGTATCTAAACAACATAACATTTTCAGTTTTTCCCACGTACTGTAATATGTGCAGTCCCAATCATGATCACGTCAGAGCGTTTGGGTTCCAAGTTCGCCGGACGGTCTGATATGGTCATGCCACTAATTCGAAGGCCCCATAGGCAGGCACTGTGGATTGGTGGATTTCAGTTTTGACTGTGAATTTTATTTTGCGTTTTGTTTACGATCACCACCTTCAACCGTCGGATACTGATTTATGCTTTGCGTTTCATTCGCAGACGAACTTGGTACCAACAAGGACCGATACAAGTCTCTGGCAGACGAAATGGATTCCACCTTCGCCGAATTGGCCGGCTACTAAGCAGTCCATCATGGTCACAGCCAGTGGGACCTTGTAGCTGTCCATAACAACGCATCACAGCAAACGTTCTGTTCATTAAACCAACCATACACGGGTGTGCACAAATGTCACCACGCGAGAACTGCGCTCCGAGAACGCCATTGCGAACGAAGAAACCGACTTGATACTAGATTAGGGAACAACAAATGGAATATCTAGTAGCGACATTAAATGTCCTCCGACCTCTATTGGTGTGTGGAAAGCATGCAAACCTATAACAACTTTTGGTGAAACAGCCAATGCTTTCAGAAGCCAATGTTCCATCCAAGCCATCAAAAGCCATCATCCAAGAGCCAATGTTTCGAGTCGTTGTTGTTGTTGTTTGTCGCCGGTGTTACGAAAACGTTTTTGAAGTTACGCATCTCGATGGATCGTAGCGGTTTGGTGTGCTCCCCAATATCAGCTTGAGCCACAGCCCACTACGATGCCTGAAAGTCTCATACATTGATGTTCGGTAGGAGAAGCGAGAGGCAAATATAATTAGGTCTGGAAATAACATCACACCGAGTCCGAGCATGTGAATCTTCCATGTTTACTTTCTCTTGATAAATGTATTATTTATATCTTTTGAATAAAACTATGAGGACGGAACATAATTTTAAGTAAATATTTAGAAACGTCTGTCAGTGTTCTCGATGTGAAGTGGTACGAATTACGGATAATTTCCCAACAACGTAAGTTCAATGTTGCTTCACGTATCAGGTAACTGAATTTTTCACATTTCATGATGGGAGCTAACACTATTGGATTTAGTCAGAAAACTTAGCTTGGTACGGGTGACAATTAACTAACGATTGAAATTACTACCAGTAACGGGAAATATTATCCCGACCCTGTTTCAACTACCAGAGAACTTCGTTTTGTTCTATTTGAAGCAGGTACGAATTGACCTTTCGGGGCGGTCGATACTTATGGGTATATAACATATTTTGAAATAAAACCATGCCTGAATGAACAGATCATATCGCCGATAGCGTGATAACGCTTACTAGCCGAGAAAACTGTGGCGACATAGTAGACATCGACCTGTGACGTCGTTCATAGATTAATAATCTAAACAATAGCATACAAAAATCAACTTTCCGCGAGTACAGACGTTTTTACCAACAGTGATTCCTGCATCCCCAAAAACCATGTTAAGTGTTAATACTAGTGTACTAGCAAGCTAGAGAACATGCTTTGAGCGGTAAACTTTTGGCGGTGTGGCCCAACTAAAGTTTGACATTTGCTGCTACCAGCCCGCCCTTCGCCCTTAGAAGCTTTCTTCGTTTTCCTCGGGAAATTCTCTGTTTTCGTTGTCGGAATTTTCTACGCCTTCGCAGGCTGCTCTCCGACCGGCAGGACGTGGGTGACGTTTACTCACGCGCGTTTGGTATGTCTCTCACGGCGCCCGAACTCGCCTCTACACCAAAGCGTAGGAAGCTTCTCGGGAGCCCGTATCTGTAACGAAAACAACTAATAGAGTTTTCTCTAAGCAATTCGCTCGTCAATCGAGAGTAGCACGGCTCATGCGCTGTATCGGAGCTCGTTTTATCGATTGGCCAGGCATACGCCACCAGTTTCGGCTCAAATGTACTGTGCAGATGCAAGTATGCGGTTTTGTCCTCAGCCCTCTGATCTCTAATTTGCCCAAAATCTTTCCTTCGTCCGACGATTGTGATTGTTTAGAGTGTTCAAACCGTTTCAAATGCAGGTGCAGTTTGTGTACTGAATATTTCTGATGTGAACTCCAGGAAACAAAAGTGTCAGAAGTATATCAAGTGGATAAGTTGTTTGAGAACGACGACGAGAGTGACAGGGAATTGTGTGAAGTTTTCCACCATAAGCTACCAGCATCCTGTATAAATCGAACTCGTCATTGTGGCTTTCTTAAACTGGAGATAGTGTAATCAAGTGATCGAGTTTGTTTGGAACAGTCGTCATTTACTAGTGTGCAAAACTACATAACTCGGGCAAAACGGAGGCGCTTGGAACCAGCAACAAGATGGGCGACCACGGCCCTGATATGAACACGCTGGAAACTGGTAATATGGTGCTACTTCAATTTGTCACCGTTACTTATGTAATTTCTGGTGGCTCGAACAACTTGCTCTTTGCGAGCTAGAAAGGAATTAATATAATTGAAAACAAATCTCCATGGCCCGTCATCGACGATACATACAAGCAGAATTTCTCTTCTGTAAATAACAAACATGGCTCCATCATATTTTCACGCCTAAAATTTTCCTATTGCCGTATTGTTGCAAACTGTGGAAAAAACTAAAGATGGCCAAAAAAGAAAGAGAAATGCCTACCGATTTTGAGGAATGCTACAAATTGTAACGTTCAACACTACTAGGAGGTCAACACGGTTCGTAGGTTATCTACTAAGACGTAACATTCGACAGACTGACGCCTGCCATTGCGTGATGGTTGTAACGAATGAAGCAATTTTCTGGAGCCACACTGGCTGGCAACCGACCTAGGGGAGGATTGATCTACCTCATGACTCATGGGCGTCTTGGAATCCTGGGTACGCGTTTCAGTTCATCAAGAACATAGCGAGTAGTTTAATCTAACGAAACAATGTCATGTCAGTTTACATATTTTCAATTGATGATTTTACCAACGCTTTTAACATATGATTTAGAAAAAAAGAAAATATAAGGGTTATGCCGCTTTTTAAAATTTGCTTGCAACCACTGAGAATCGAATCTAATCAGTTTCAAAAAATAAGTTATGAGCTGGAAAATTATTTTGAAATTTATATTTTTTTTCATCATGTTTAACCATCAATGCTTTCGATAAATCTTCCAGTGTGATAGCGAGAAGTGACTGTTCTCAGAAAACTAAGAATACTTGGTCGGAGTATCAATGTTATTCTACGACAGCGTTCGATTTTTCGCTAAAAATGTGCTGCACCAAAGTCTTTTTCATTGATATGGCCAGTGCCAGAAATAGCATTTTTTGGCAGTTGGTTTTAGTTGAGAAAAACGCTGAAAAAAGAATATAGAATATATAAGAATATATAGAAGAATATAAAGATGCAATGAAATGAAAAATAAATTATAAACGGTCTACGTCACCGTGAGATATGACAGTAAAAAATGATTCATTAATGAACAATACAATCTGGAAGTAGAATCTGTGGTTCTGCTTATTCTTAGCCTAAGTGCTTTCCGGACAACAATGGACATGTTTTCTAAACAGTCGTTTTCCGCTTACTGACTTTTATGTGCTTGATTCTCTCCTTAATGTCCTCAACTACCATTATCAATCATTCGGCATAACATTTATCATTTATCTTTTATGAGGAGGATTCTCCAAAATGTGTTTAGTGTTTAATTTTTTGCCACTATTAATAACTAGCACTTTTATATAAGGATTTACGAAAATAGAGTAAAAATATTTAGATATGGCTATGCCTACGTAGATTTTGGAGTATTTATTTCATAATCATTTCGAATTTAAGTCTTAAGTAAAACACTCCCTAAACACGACGTATTGATTGATGGAAATTTCATGCATATGTGGCTGAATAAATTGTATTCTCTAGTCACGATTCGGACATCGAACTGTAGTGAAAGAATCAAGTTCAAATCTCTTGCTCTCGACAGGTACTTTTCCTTTGCAACGCCATTCCACTGAATCCTATCGATTGCACTTCGATGGCTTAGTGACTATCGCACCCAGCGCACTACTGTTTAGTGTAGCCATTATCCTGGCAACCTCGACCATGGGCAATATCCCGCTGTTTTTCTCCCAGTTTCTCCTCCAGCCTAGCTGCCATTACAGTTACCTACTGCTGCTCGCGAACAACGTTTCCCGTGAAGTCATGCACCAAGATGCGGACACGGCACGGCTTTAACATCTTGCGTCGTGCCTTGAGCGCTCGTTCAAGCAAACGATGGAATTATGTATTGCTTCGCAGTGTAAAACACAGCAATCCGCTTTTGCGCGTATCCTGCTTTGGCACGAGCAGCTACAGTTCGTGTCTTCTCCAGGAATCACCCGATTTAGTGGATGCTGGAGGAAAGTGACAGAGGCTTTGTGCATAAAGCATTTGTTTGCTACTTTCACACGCAGCTGTTAGCTTCGATACGCTGCATTGTACACTGACGGAATGGCCAACCAAGTAATAGTAATATTTTTCTTGTTCTTTGTACAGCTCAGATTGTGACAAATTTGTTTCTGCGATCATATAAACTTTCAATGGTGATGGAAATGGTTTGAATGTTGTCCTGAAAAGAAAATTGGCGGAACCACATCCGTAGCAAACAACTTAACATTTTGTTAAGATTAATAATGCTATTACACAGAGCATTATGGAAAAGCGAAATTATAAAGATTATAAGAAGGTATATTTATCGTACAATTATAAATGTAATGCTGAAAATCCACTGTGAAGGATAAAGTATGCATGATTAGGAACATATAGATGTAAAAAAAAACGAATCTTCACACTAATGCGTTCCGGATATTTTTCGGAACGCCTCGTTCAGTATTTCCGTATCCCTGATTCCGTCGATCAGTTGCCATGTTGCCATGGTTCAACAGTCAATTGGAATCTAGTCATTCGAATTGTACTTATAAGTACTTTGTATACGCTACTTTATACCTGTCACTACATGTACTTAGTACTTCTGAAGCTGTGACAGTCAGCCGTTTGTCTGGTAAGCCTAATATGACACGCTACCTTGGCATAAAATCAAAGAAAAACCGTAGGTGTGCCTTTTCTTTCTCTTCCTTCGACGATGTACTTTAATATTGCGTGTGTTTTTACCAGCTGATGCGGAATGCAATAGTGGAAGCTAAATGTTGTGTAAATCTACAAGGAATAAACTCTCGACATTCGAAAAGCATCTCGATCTGAGGTTGACTGATTCTTGGGTCGACGCTTGTTTTCCGGCGCCATTCACCTACATTATTCGAAACACGACCCTATTCCAGAGAGAATCACTCAAAACACGCAACTTTCTTTTAAGACTTTGCTTAGTATTCGTCCCATGTGGAGGTCGGGATAAACATTTTAATATTATATGAAGCATGGTTACTTGCGTATTTTCAGGCAATACTTGTCTATGCACGTCACATGTTTACATATTACATTCCATTCGGGTTAAAATTAGCATCTAAACATGTTGTAGTCTTTTCCAGTCCAACTAGTCTTGAATTGAAGACATATTTAGAGCGAACTGTTGGCGATTGTTTTCCCTGATGTAGCATAAATGGCTTGTATAACAAAATTGTTTTCCCGCGAGTTTCGTACCTCCTCACATTTGCATATGTACGAAAGTGTAATTTGTTATTAATTGATAAGATACGTTGATTCATCATTTGTTATCTATTGAATTAACTACGCCTCAAGCGAGGGATTGATTAACAATGAACTTACAAATACACTATGTGTACACGATGGATTGCTCCCAAATGCGGCATAAATCGAAGTCGGTTTCATGGTACTTTTGTGCCGTTTAAGCGCAATTTACGACCTCGAGTGTGTGTGAATTTGGAATCCTCGAAATGTTTGCACGTTGTTCCAGCCACCCAGTCCCTGTACACAGCCCATTCGTCAATCGTTCGCGTTCACTCAGATTATGTTGTGCTCATTTCAGTGGTACCGGCCGTTCTGGGATTGACGGCGGCCGCCATATTGGCTGTTACCGCATGCTTCTGTGCACGACGCTTCCGGCGACAGCACAAGAAAACCAGTAACGAAGCTTCGTCCTTGCCGTTCCAACCACCGCGTCCGCCGAAAGCGGTCCGTTCGCCCAGTGGTCAACCACCACAGTATCTGAAGAAGTCGCCGTCACCGACTAGCATCAAGCCGCTACCGGGCCACTTGCCGGCCCATTCGCCGACTGATCAGCCGACCGTCCTGACTACTACGACGACCGTGGTTCCGCCGACCAAGTATACCGAGGAGAACGAGCTAATTCCGAAGAATGCGCAGTTGGAACCGAAATCACCGGATGTATCGGAGCTAGGAGAGTCGACTGGGGAGCACGGTGAGATTGAGAACGGCAAGCTTGGAACGATTGTTTTCAAGCTGCGCTATCTGGCCGATCGGAGCGCCTTGGTCGTGTCGGTTGTTCGCTGCCGCGGATTACCCGGAAAGAATCACAATTCGATGACCACTGATTTGAGTGCTTTGTCGACCGGCTCCCTATGTAATGGCTCCGCAAATGGCAAGCAAACGGCCACCGATCCGTACGTTAAGTTACAATTGCTGCCTGAGAAGCAGCATAAGGTGAAAACAAGGTAAGTCCAGAATCAGGTGTTCAGGAGGTCAACATTTGATGTAAGTTTGTAAAAGCTCAGAAAATATTTACGAAAAAAAAGAGTAATGCGATAAAATAGTAAAAGCTGTCGTATTGCTTATATTTGACAGTAATTGAGCAGTTTAGTCCGAGATTCATAAGCTTGCGGCTTATAAAGAAATATGAAGCTGATCGACTGAACGGTGCTAATTTTCTCGGTTTGTCTCCTTGCAGGGTCCTGCGCAATACACGCAATCCGGTGTACGACGAAGACTTTACCTTCTACGGTCTGACGCTGAGTGAGCTGTCCGGAATGTCTCTTCACTTCGTGGTTCTGAGCTTCGATCGGTACAGCCGCGACGATGTTATCGGCGAGGTGGTTTGCCCTCTGACCGGAATCGACTTGCAGCAGATCGAGAATCAGCAGGTTGCGCTGAGCCGTGAAATACAGCCTCGCAGCTTGAAAATACGCGCTCAAGGACGCGGCGAGCTGCTGATTTCGCTTTGCTGGCAACCGGCCGCCGCCCGGCTGACCGTGGTCCTGCTAAAGGCACGCAATCTCCCCCGGATGGATGTTACCGGACTGGCAGATCCGTACGTTAAGATCTATCTGCTGTACAATGGACAACGGATTGCCAAGAAGAAGACACACGTCAAGAAACGAACGCTCAGTCCGGTTTTCAACGAGAGCTTTGCATTCGACATTCCGACGACCGAAGGTGCGGGCACCTCACTGGAGGGAGTTTCGCTCGAACTGATGCTGCTGGACTGGGACCGTGTCACGAAAAACGAGGTTATTGGCCGCTTAGAACTGGGTGGGCCGCGGAGCAACGGGTCGGCTTTGAATCACTGGAAGGAAGTTTGTAACTCTCCCCGCCGTCAGATTGCGGACTGGCATAAGCTTCGCGAGTAAACCTCCGATCGGTTCGTATCGGAATTCCGGGGAGTTGTTATGATATGTGGCTATATTAAACTATATAGTTCTCCCCGGAAACTGCTGGTTTAGCTCGTGTCAGTATCCTTTCGTATACAAGAAATTACTACATTTTGCTGCAAAATATGTTGTTATGGGGGCACATCTGGTGGCCAAGAATATTTTATGCAAAAACTTAGAGCTATAAAACACGAGAGAGCATATTAAAAAAACCCATATAGAACCATTTCATTGACGCATCCATTGCAGTAGAGTGCAACTCAAAGGGCATTTCGATTGCGAGAGTGAAGATATAACTACGCACGTTGTGGAACTTAAACATCCAAAAGCAATTAAGCACCCAAAGAAATACATTGCAGGAAACAAAAACGTCACATTAAAATCACA
Organism: Anopheles bellator; assembly: GCF_943735745.2. Lineage (NCBI taxonomy): Eukaryota > Metazoa > Arthropoda > Insecta > Diptera > Culicidae > Anopheles > Anopheles bellator. Next base: position 46,527,464 of record NC_071286.1, read on the forward strand.
GCAAAGCACAATAGGGAAATCGAACCGAAAATCTCTACCACTTCATGCTGCTAAACTGAATTGTAGTGAAACGAGCTTTCGATGGCTATCGTAGGCAGACATGCTAACCCAACATCGCTGCAATGAGAACCGCCGAACTGTACTGGCAATAGAGGCAGTACGCAGATTGATGCTCGTCGCAAAAAAGTAAAATAATAGAAACCAAAAGAACCCACACATCCAACTGATAAAGGCGCACTTAGTAGGGATAACGGAACACTGTCACTCCTTTTCTACTAGGGTTTTGATTTGGAGCTGCGAAGGTAACTTTCTGGAATTGACCGGAAAATGAACATAATTTTGGGCGCTGCAGAGTTAGTTGGATCATGTGAGTCGTTTCAAAGAGCTTTCGGATTGCAGGCACTTTTCTCCCCAACTTTTATCCCGTCTTGTGTAGTACGTTAGAAAGTTTGGACACCATATACTCAACCATGCCTTTGCAAAGGAACCTATTATCTGGAACAACTAGGATGAGTGCTATCCTGTGAGCTGTGCTTCGGTAGAAATCATAAACATTTGCCTATTTTGTGCAAGACGTATGATATTCTCTTGACTAAACAGAACATAGAAAAGAGTAAATATAATCAAATATAAATTTACAAATGAAACGGAAAACATTCTTCGCAAAATGCCCTATCCCAAATGTACTGCTGCTCCGTGATGAGGCCCTTGCACTAACTTTACCTAAATTTTCTGTAGGGATAATTTGGAACGTAGCCACCTAATACCTGACCTAAACAAAACAAAGACAGTATTTGTAGCCAGTATATACAAATGCCGAATGAAATGTTGTTTCTAAAACGAAAAAAACGCAACGGAGGGATAAAGGAAGACGGTGGTCGGTAGCATTAAACACGGGTTCCGCACATGAAGAAGAAGCGAAACCTAACGGTCTAACCTGTTGGAATGGTAGCGACTTAAAAAAGGTAAAGCAAGTGTTTGTGAGTTGTATATTAGAAATATTCTTAAATTCCTGTTCATTGTTTTGGTTAACTAGTTTTGTTTACTTTAGTACACCTGTTTAGTACTGGTCAGTTGCAGCATTTAACTTCATTACGCTATTAATTCTTTGGCGTTAATGTACATAATTCTGTCAGTAATTAACTATCGTAGCAAAGGAACTTTAATTTACCTATGCTTCATATTGTTTTCTATTTACTCACGCGTACAAACTTTGGATAGGCGCAAATCAAATACCGTAGTAGCGTGCTGTGACTAAGATAGAGCATTTGTATTTATCGTTTGGTGATAGTTTTCAGTTAAAGGAGTCGTCTGATAGGATCGAAGCTTTCGGTTCATGAGAAAATCAAACAGGATGATTGGTTTCGTTTGTCGACCCAGGAGGATCGTGAAGCAAGAATAAAATCTCAGCTAGACAAAACAAGGTAATGCATAATCTCTCAAAAACATAAAATGTGTACTGCGTAGATATAAGATATTTAAAGGAATGTATAACCATCGAAAGTTAATTATCGGAGTAGAGTTGATAAGTGACACCAGAGAAGAAGAGAAGTGAAGTTGTACCCAAGATTTATTGTTGATTGGTTTCTTACGTTTGTTCCCAATTTGCGGTAGGTTCGGTCGATATATCGACGCAACTAAGATAACCAATGCGAAGTTTCCATAAGAAAATTGTTGGAAAAGCTCGGCTCTTTAGCATCCTCAGTCGCTTCGTATGAGTTCTGCGAAGTATTCACGCGTTATTTTGCAACAGATCTCCCGAGTACCGCATTGATTAAATCAATCGCATGGCTATCAACTGCACGCTACGAGGAAGCTGCAAAATCGCTAATAGAGTCGATTTCACCGATAGTTCTGCAGTGTGTGTGTATATACATAACAAAGCTATACTCTATTTTATGTTATGAAATCAGTACAATATAAAGTGGTATAATAAAATCTTAAAACATAGAAGTTACCGTTTTGGTCAGTACCGCGAGTACTGAGTTGGATTCGGTCCAGCTTCTTTCTCAGTCCGATCGGCATCTGTTTCCGGGTCGTAACTGCCCTTCAGATTGTCTGCTGTCCTCAGAAGCCGGTTCAATCGTCGCCCGATGGGTTTCAGGTATTGGTTGTGGCGAATAAGAAACTCTTTCGATTGGTGCGTTACGGCTCCATTGTCTAGCTGGGATTGGCACATAGCGTGCAGGGGTTTCAATAGCTGGTCACGGTATCGACTGTCTCGTTCAAGCAGGCTTAAGGCTTCAACGGCTGTCTCGAGTGTGCTCAGACAACCTTCAGTAGGCTGTGTACGGATGATGTAACTACTAATGCCGGACGACGTTAGCTTCACCTGGCGCATACTGTGCAATATCGTGGAACTACTGTAGATTCCTTTTGCCTGCGGCCACGTTCCGTCGATCAGAATGAGATTGTATGGTCCAGCGTTCGGATCGATTTGCTCAATCGGAACCGACATTGCGCTGGGATACAAAAGAAGGGAATTCTCATCCGACAAGATGGCAAGTTCTTCGTTGTGGCGGGGAAATTTTTTACCCTTGTAAATAAGACATTTGCCCGGGGCAAGACCTTCTGACAACATTGGTGCTGTTCGCAGAGAACGTTTTTCTTCGGCAGGATGCTGTAGCAAAACAATCCGGGCCCGAGGATTCAGCGGCTTCGGAGGCAGAGCAAAACACCAACAAACCGGTTCGGGGCGACTACAAAATACATAGAAAAAGTTACAAATCAACTACTGTTTTCTGTTACCATAGGTGAACGCAGTAATGAACTTAATCTTTTCCAATGTTGCTACTAACCCGCATTTACTGCACTTGGCACGCATTTTTGGAGGGTCCGCAGGGAGGTTTGATAAGTCTTCCCATGCTGTGGTATCAACTGGGAACTCGTTCATTGTTATGATTAATCTATTAATCTAAAGTATAGCTACTTTTAACGCAAATGATTACTTGAGATTGAAAACGATGAACATGGAGCAACGAAAACCGGCAGAGACGATTCTGACACGAGCTCATTGTTGTTGTTTTGACAGTTGTTGTTTTGACAGTTGTTGAAAGGTACAACTGTAAAGAGGTATTCCGCACGCAAAGACCCGTGCAAGAAATTGATTTCACAGCAGATTCGATCGAATTTGCCTGAATTTTCCATCGCCATTCGTGTTGCCAAAAATTGTACTTACCTAAAGCAAGACCGTATTTTGAACTGTTTCTGTCCAAGCTCAAACCCGCATGACCCCGTTGTAAATCAATTGTGGTATCGCTGGTAATGGTAAATTGCTACAGATGCGTTTTAGGGTCGTGTAAATACACTGCTGGCCAATAAAATAGGTAATTGTGTGAAGCTGATAAATTTGAAATATTTTTTTTCAAATTTCCCCTATACGCAGATTTACCTATTTTATTGACCAGGTACATTGAAGTGCTTTCTATTGTAGTAAGCGAATTCCTAGAATTTTACACTTCTTTTAGACTATTTGTCTTATTTTTAGTGCTACTATCTTGTGTTATCGTTGTAAAATCTGTGAATGCAATAGGATCTAAAAAATGATCAAATAATGCAGCTTAAATACTTGTACCTATTGTATTGGCCAGCAGTGTAGTAGTTATTGTTTTTGAAGAGATCATCGATAAACATAAAAGAGATTTTTATATTAGGAGTATGCGTAGAAATTTATCGTTTTTTTACCAAATTGAATCGTTTATTGTTCAAAACTCTTAACAAACTAGTCAATCGAAGTAGTGTCCGTCGCTAGCCACTACTTTTTGCCATCTTTCTGGCAATTGTCGGATTCCATCGCGGAAGAATGCCTTATCTTTTAAGGCGATCCACTGATCAATCCAATTTTTACAATCTTCATACGAAGTGAAGCGTTCCTCAGCTAATGCATGTGCCATTGACCTGAAAAGATGGTAATCCGAAGGAGCCAGATCCGGGGAATACGGCGGGTGGGGTAGGACCTCCCATTTCAGCGTTTCAAGGTATGTCTTTACTGGTTGCGCGACATGCGGCCGAGCATTGTCGTGCTGCAGAATGATCGTGTTATGCCTTTGGCCATATTCTGGCCATTTCTCCTTCAATGCTCGGTTCAAACGCATTAGTTGGAGTCGGTAGCGGTCTCCGGTAATTGTTTCATTTGGCTTCAGCAGCTCATAATAAATTACGCCACGCTGGTCCCACCAAATGCAGAGCAGAAGCTTGGATCCATGGAAGTTCCGCTTGTCCGTCGATGTTGTCGCATGACCCGGGTATCCATACGATTTTTTGCGCTTGGGATTATCATAATGAACCCACTTTTCATCGCCAGTAACTACTCGATGCAAAAAACCTTTGCGGGTGTGTCGTTGGAGCAGTTGTTCACTCATGCACAAACGGCGTTCCACATCCCTTGGCTTCAACTCGTAAGGCAGCCAGTTTCCCAGCTTTTGGACCATTCCCAACGCTTTCAAACGTCTGGAAATTGTTGTTTGGTCCACTCCACATGCATCTGCAAGCTGTTGTTGTGTTTGGCACGGGTCATCTTCCAGCAATGCTTCCAACTCTTCATCTGCGAACGTCTTCGCTGGTCCCGGGTGCTCCTTGTCCTCAGTGCAAAAATCACCACTTTTGAAGCGCCGAAACCAATTACGACAAGTGGCTTCGCATATAACAGCATCGCCATAAGCCTCCTGAAGCAACCGGCATGCTTCGGCTGCAGTTTTCTTCAGATGGAAGTGATACAACAACACTTCCCGCCAATGACGCTTTGTTGGCTCGAATTCGCACATGGTTTCGTGTTAATAACAATCTCACAATGGAAAAATTGACAAATGTGATGATGCAGATTTGTTGACAGATGCCTAAGCTTGACATTTGACAGTTATTTGATGACATTTGTGCCTTCTATCCAACAGTAGCGCCCCCTATATGTAAACGATAAATTTCAACGCATACACCTAATATAAGAGCAAACTTAACTTCCATTGCGCTCACAAAATATTGCCAAACAGCGTGTTTTGTTGTTGAATTAGCAGCTTTACTAGACAATTTTTGTTAATTTTGCTCTTCCCTTTTTCAGCTTGTTCTGCATTTTACTTTTTCTCTTTGCTCTAGGGCTGTAAGTAACAGTAGAGAATGCAAAAAGCGAGAAAAAGCTCACCGATGGCCATTTTTGGCCTGATCTATATGGGACCCACTTTTGCCTTGCGTCAATTGTCTGATATACTGGGGCTACATGAGGCGTAAGAACTAGCGTAAAATTAATTTGTAATGTCAAATCGTTTACGCTTCGTGTGGCAGCAAAAATATAAAAACGAAATGTCAAACGTGTTTACGTTCGTGTTTTTGGTCCGAGAAAATAAATTGAGAAATAAATATATTTCTGAATATATTTTTCTGGTTTTTTCGATTTTGTTGCTATATCAGCAAATAAGAACTTAAATTATCCTCTGTTTGTAAGCAAAGCGTATGCAAAAAGTATTTACGCCTCGGCCGACCCGTAAACGTTTTGACAGAAGCGCAGCAGTTTGGCATTAATCTGTAATGTCAAAAACATTACGTTACGCCTCATGGAGCTCCCCAGATAGAACAAATCAATCTACAATACGGCACGGGTTTCACCACATAAGCAATGAGCTATCAGCATCCCGTTTGCTGATGATGATGACGATGAAAACATTATGATATGAATCGTTATGAAATGGTGATGATGTAGAAAGTTGCTGTTTCACCCTGAGAAAGGCTAAAAATCGTGAAAAGAATTGCAGGATTGCTTTAGTTGGACGGCGTTACGATATATTACACATGCTTTCCGGCGTAGTCACTGCGAGTCGCACCTCACAATTGTTTCACGGTTCGAGATCGTAGCCACAATGGCCACAATGGCTGTTGGTGATGGTAATGCCGAGAAGTTGATTTCGGAGCTTACTTCATGCGAAAGAACTCGTACTGAATACCTCTGTGTGTGGCGTAATTTACATACATTTATGAGACTTTTATTTTTTATTCTTGATTCTTGAAGTAGTTCCATAGTTTTGTTTGTTTGTGTGGTTTTTGTATAGATTTACAGTTACAACGATGGAAATGAAAAGGATATTTACGTGTTCTGCTGAATGCCTTTGCGGGTAGGTCTCTCAATTGTTACTGTTTCATGCTCCGACGATCGCCATAAAAGAACGCGAGAACATTAAACATTGATAAAGAGAGCGCCTGTATTACGTTAACGTTCGTCACTTTTATCAACCAATGTCTCAACCCATTCACTCCATCGTATTACTTCGAATTTAGTTACTTAGCTTACGGTACCGCGTACATATTTAGCGTAGACAACCCTCAACGGCGACAATTCACCAGCTTTATTCGATTTCGATTCCAACGAAACGTTTATACTAGTTAAATCTATATTTTTCTTCTCTTAAAATTAGAAGTATCCTCAAGTCAGTTTTGTCAGTTTCCGCTCAGCGGTACAGTTACTGCTTTCGTTTCAAGCAATTCCATTCCATTTACTCGTTTTCTATTGTTTGCGCACTGGAACTCGCCAACGCCTATGTCCAGCTGGTACATTAATTTTGTTTTGCGATAAGTAGGATTCGAAGTGGGATGTAGTAACATTTTAATAATTCTTAGTGATTGTATCTTTATTCGTCACAAAGACCACTCTTTTTACACCATCGATCCCATGTACATGTACCCCCTAGTTTAAGTAATACTCTTTCCACGCTGACTGTATCTGATCGGTAGGAATAAGCTTGCCACGCGTGATCAGAGATCACGAATGGGCGACATGGTTCTCGAGACGAGCAATTTACATTCTCTCACTGGTAGTTGGTGGTTGGAACTCACAGTTTGTTTGATAGGGAAAACCGTAAAAGAAGTAATTGTTACTCTAACCAATGCTGAAAGAGGACGCTAGAAAATCTTCAAACACGGGAAAAGCCATTCACTTTGCTACTTGTCGGGACTTGCTTATCACAGTTGTATGTAGGAAATAAAGTTTTATCCGGCGGGCTTCGACGAAGCGTTCAGAACACACTCAGAACGATATAACGCTAACGCAACCGTGCTCTTGGCGCAGCTTCAAATGAACGCCAGGTTGATCGAAGGCGGCTTTGGAAAGAAAGGGCCATTCGCGAAACGAAGCAGTGTGGTACTATCTGGTGTGGACGGTCATGTATTAGTTACTTTCGTTTTGTCTTTGCCGGCTTAGCTTAGCGGCTTACAGTACAGTTCTCTGAGGGGACTAACTCTACGCACCGCCACCGGCAACTGCAACGGTTGGACCGTTGCGATGGAAAAACAAATTCGAGGAAGAATCGAAAGGAGACAAGGTGGAATGTCCTTCGCAGCGGCCATGCTGTGCTAACGAATCGGAGGATCGAGTGGAGGGTCGATGGAGCTGTGTCCTTCCGTCGATATGCTTCAGGAGAACGTGGTTTCGTTGGGAAAACGAAATGGTGGCCGAAAATAATACACTAGTTTCTCAGATCAGAACTTTGGCTGTAACTTCCGAGCAGGTGCATCACCCTCGATCCTCTCACACAAGCCAGTCCGAACCCGGTGGACAACAGCCAAGACTGGCGGGTGGCAGGTCGCCGTACTAGCCCTTATCCTTGCCACCCGGGCCAACGGTGACGCCGAGCAGGTGTTCCCCGGCCATCAGGCCGCCCGCCGGTTGATGCGCGTAGTTGCGGATCTGATGCAGCGAGATCAGCTGGTTCGGGAACGCATTCGACGGGCTCTGGTTCATGGCCACCGCCTTCTGGTTCTGGAAGTTGATGGCGTCGTACAGGTATGACGGCCGCTGGGACGCGGCCAGCTGGTGGTGGTGGTGCTGCAGACCCCCGAGATGCGGCGGAATCGCGTTGATCGGCGTGAAGGCCGAGTTGGGCGCGGCCTTCGCTATGCTGCTCGTGTCGTAGCTGACCGACATCGGGGTCGAGGACGGTGGCATCGCCAGGTTGCCCCCGTTCAGCGGACCTCCGTTGTGCTGCTGACCGGACTGCGGTTGCTGCTGCTGCTGGTTGCCGGTGTTAGAGTTGCCGTTGGATGCGTTCGGGGCGCCAGCATCGTTCGGACCACGCACCGCACTGGCCCCGACCAGATCCTCTACGGCATCGTCCCGCGCATGGTGAGATCCTGGCTGGTGGTCGGTGGTCTGATTGCCGGCAACGGCACTCGCGGTGCTGCCACTGGTTTGGCTTCCGTTCGGCGTGAGACTGAAGTCGTGATGATTGTTCTGCTGCTGGCTTATCACCTCGTTGATGGTGGCGGCCGCCGAGTCCGGACTGACCTTTGGCCAGTATGCGCTCTCCGCACCCATTGCCGCTGCCGCCACCGCTGCCACGGCCGACGGTTGGGCGTTGGAGGCGTGACTGCTGTTGCTGCTGCTGCTACTGGCGCCCGAGGAGCTGCCGGGAGTCGCAGCACTGACGTTGACGGTGCCCCCGTTGTTGGCGTTACTGCTGCTGCTGCGCGTCCCGATCGGTGGCCGCTTGTCCGTCCGCTCCGCGTGCTTCTGCATGTGCTTGGACAGGTAGGTTTCCTGCGTGTACGACTTGCCGCAGTACTGGCAGATGTGTGTCTTCAGGTGCTTCGACTCCTTGTGCTTCGGGATGTGCTCCAGCAGCGACGGTTCGTCCGAGAAGCACTTGTAGCACGAGTTGCACTTGAACGGTTTGTCGGTCTGATGGCACCGCGAGTGCGACTGGAGGTTGGAGAGCTGCGAGAACGCCTTGAGACAGCCCGAGTGGCGGCACTTGTACGGCTTGTCGCCGGTGTGCGTCCGGATGTGCTGCTGCAGGTGCGACAGCTGCGTGAACTTGCGCTGGCAAATCTCGCACCGGTACGGCTTAATACCGAGATGGATGCGCGTGTGCTGCGACAGATAGCTCGAGTTGGCGAACGCCTTATTGCACTGCGAACATTTGTAGGGTTTGGCTTCTCGCATATGAATTTGGGTGTGGAGCTGCAAGTCAGCTTTCGACGTGAATATCTAAAGCGGGAAAAAAGCGGATGCCGATTAGAACGAGCTACACGGAACTATACAGATTGTCTATCAGGTGCCGTGCGTACAAGAACCATGTAGTAATGAGTGCGCAGTAGAATGTAAAATTTCACGACCTTTTGGAATTAACACTGACTACAGGCAAACATTTAGTAACCCCATTGAACACCCCCTGCAATGGTGGAAAGTTTTCACAGAATGTAAGGAATTTTGGTTTAATGTATAGGAGTTCAACTGAGACGGAGCGGCCGTTTGTCGATCAAGTCGAATAAATAGAACCTTTAGAAATAGTCGTGGAGAACCGCATTTCTTCCAAACACTAGCAATAGTATTCACCTGGTAGCGAGATAAAAAATAAACCTAATGCATTGAATTATAATGCAAATGCATTCCCACGAATGTAAGAATCATTTATACATTTACTAAATTTGCCTTTGATCGGCGCAGTGTTTTCGAAATTTATTTATTTATTTGCAAAAGAAAACAGTCAACGGGCAACTTAGCACTTATAACTAAAACTAATCACAACTGACGAAACGTAAAAGCGAAGCTGGTAACGGATATTTTCCGGAAAACAAGGAAGACAATAACATGGGCGAAACATTTACCAAGAAGACATGAAAGCAAAAGCATCACGACATTGATCAAGGGATAAAGAGCTAGTAAAGGGTCATTATGTCCGGGGAGAGACGACCGTGCGTCAATTCTGAGTTCCAGGTTGGGTCGTCGTCTCAAACATCGGACAGGATCAGTACGTTCGTTAGTTAGATGTTTTCATATCAAAAGTTTAAAGTATTACCAACACTCAACTTTTAACGCATTAAGTGGAAACACAAAATATGAATAAATTATATTGAATAATACAACCCACTCACAGAATAAAAAATAAATATAAAATAGTGCAACAATATACTGAAAGTAACGGAAGTAGGAAGGAAGTAGATGTGTGCGGGTTTCGATTGATAATATTGAAGACCAAGTTTTGCTTATTAATATTAAATTAAATAAAATAAAAATTAAACATTAACATCAAAATAATACCAAAATTGCTTAACAGAAATACTTATTCAGCAGCGGCTACAACTTGATTGAATTTTTGATGTACTGTTGAAGCCAATTTTGAACTTTAAAATAGTATCCGGTTGCAGGTGTCGTGTTAAGTACTTCAAATAATGATGGAGAAATAGTTTTGTAAAGTACGGTCATTCAAAGATCGCAAATATATGATGGAAACAAACTAGTACAGTGAAGAGACCATTGTAATACAGTAATGTTCTTTCGGCCCAAACCTGGGGTGAAGTGGTGAATTTTGTTCATTTTTATCGTACGAGGATGTAAAACAGTTATTCAAAATTATAATTTAAATACGGAATCATTAACACTTAGATTAATTAACGCAAACGGCCAAATGATCGTTGATTCGAACCACACTCGGATTCCTTTCTAATCCCTGCGGAAATATCCTTGAGCGTTGTGCAGCTAATCTACGCAATTAAAGCGTCCGGATAAGTAAACGAAATGGCCCTAGAACTGGTCGCTTGAAAACCCTCACACATTACTCCCATCCCCGTACACGGCGCAAGAAGCAATGAGTCCTGATAAAGGTCCTTAAAAATGTGTGATTTTACGGGGCCTTGAACATGTGAGTGGCCCCCGCCAGGCTTGTAGGCGCGATGAGTGCGTTTGGTGGTAAATTTTGCACAACATGTTCAGCGTAGGACATGCCCAGCCAGGACCCACAGCGCAACGGAAGCGCAATTTTGTGTCGCTGTCATCAACTCCAAATCGCACGGGACGCGTGTAATTTGAAACCCGGACATTTTTATGTTGGCAAAATGTGGTCACGGAAACACTGTGAACGCAGATCCCACGAAGAGAATCGCCAACGTTACGGCTTACCTTCGGGTCTTTCGTATCGAGTAAGTCGTCCGAATCTTCGATTAGTGGCTGTTGTTGCTGATGCTGCTGGGGGTTCATAAGCAGGTTGGGCGATGGTGGACACGAAGTGTCGAGTTCCTTCTTTTGGACGATGAAATGTTTAAGCTCTAAATCGATGTGATCTCCGCCGGCGACCGAGGCCACCGTCGCCGCCGGTTGGCCACCCGAACCGGTGACACCGTTTATGCCGGCCGGGGGATTGGAAACGTTACTTCCACTGGCACCGGTAGGCCGCGGGATACTCGGGGTACTTCCATTTCCACGCTGAGGCCCCGGGCCAGTGCTGGTCATCGATGGGTTAACGTTGGGCGCGTGATGGTTGCCACCGTTGGCCGTCAGGTGGTTGTTGTTGAGTCGATCACCAATCAGTGGCACTCCATTGCTGCCCACCAGCAACCCATTGACGGCGAGCGAAATGTTGTTGCCAGGAGCGGCCCCAACACTTCCCAGAGGGTGGCCCGGCTTGAGTGGAAAGTCCAGCCGTTCGTGGTGCGACACCAGCCCGTTGGTTAGGAAGGGCTTTTGATTCTGCTGCTGCTGCTGCGGCTGGTGATGGTGCTGTGCCAGCTGTGGGTGCTGTTGATGCTGCACTTGCTGCACTTGTTGCTGCTGTTGCTGCTGCTGTTGCTGTTGCTGACTGTAGTCCAGCATGGCCGGATTGGTGCCATTGGAGTGAATCGGCGTAAACGTAACGGTGAGCTGGGTGTTTGGAGCCGCCGACAGCACGCCACGTTCGTTGAGCGATCGCAGCTGGTCGATCGACCGGTGGAACTGATTGCAATCGCCCGAGGCCGCTATTTCCCCGATCAGGGGCGAGTTGTGATAGTCTAGGCCGCCTCCCGGTCGGGAGTACTCCACAATGCGTCCCTCCAGCTTGAAACGCTAACGCTAACGCTTGGCGAACGATCCGTTTCTTGGTGTTACTGAAACACAACCCAAGGTTTCTGAAACTGTTTCACTCACTAACAACTGACTCACCGCGGGGAGGAACACTAGTGAAAAGGGTAAACTGTAAAGATACTCAGGAGGTTGAGTTGAGGGCCACCATGCGCCTCCATGGAGTGGATTTTCAACAAATCGGAACCTTTCCCCCTAAACTCGCGCCATTTTATCGTTTCTACCTAAAACCCTAGGGCCACCAGGAGAACTGTGAAATGGTCAGAATACCGACGGAACTCACTCAACTACTAGGATAATAGAAACAGGAAGTCGGAACAGATCAGACGCAAACATGAACACATTTGCTGACCTGTGGAAACCGCAAAGTATTAGTTCTGCAAACTAATTGGTGCGGTTTTTATTCGACATTTGTGGCCTAACTACAACAACAAAACGTATGACTACCTTAATGAAAGTAACGGAACAAACATTAGCCCACAAGAGCAACATCTGGTGAATACCCCGGGGGTTAACAGTTTCCATCCGACATTTTCGAGATAGGTTTTGACCGGTTTTGCGATCTGGAGTCGCGCGTCGTCATGTTGAAAAATCAGCTTATCATGTCTGCTGCCCCATTCCGGTCCGTTTTTTGGACAAAGCTGGCTTCAAACGCATCATTTCTTGCCGATGGGATTGTCCATCAATAATATCATAAGGTTTTAAAAGCTCACAGTTCACCACACCGTTCATGTCCCACCATATGTACAGCATAACCGTTGCAAAGTGAATATTTCGCGCTTTGGTTGTGTTGAAACTGATTCTCCAGGTTGCATCCAAGGCTTTTGGCGTTCACGATTCTTGCAATAACTCCTGTTTTCATAACCAGTAACGATTCGGTACAAGATCTGCCGTGTTTCTGCCGTGCAAGCTTAAATGAATAAGTAATCCTCACAAAAACACTTTATCAGGAACAAAACTCGACATTTTCAGATGCGTAACAAAGGTGTTGTGTACACTTTGACCAAACAATCTATACTGCGTTAGATGCGTAATGACAGTAGCTGTCAGATACATATTTCTTTAAAATAAAATTGTGACATTTAGTGAGTAATGCCATCCATTGTAAAATCGCACGAATTAATTTGCAGACCTAATAACACTTGACCCGAAAACAGATTCATCTCACTTCACTGGTCAAGGGCTTGATCGGAAGCTCGCTTCCTCATGAGTACACTCCTTTTGTCGACGATGACCACGTGGGCCATAAGACGCTGGCGGTACAACTGATTAACTGGAATTCAACATCCCCGGAATTCTAGACGTCACCACATGTTATCCACACAGGTTTTTGATCGGGTTACTGTTATCACTTCACGCGGGTCACACACAAACGGGAATAAAACAAAAACAAAACCGGAACCGGAAGACACCGGAACCTGCTCAGCGCCGGACTCCCGAGAGTCCATGAGCTCCGGAGACCAACCGTTCCCTCCGCCGCTGCCAGGAGGGAAAGGTTGACTGAAACCCTGGTTGAATCCTGGCCCGGCGGGGTTGCGATCGCTAGGCATAAGAGACAACGGCGGCTTCTACTTTCGCGTTCGATGACATTTCGGTCGACGATGTTTGTTTGGGTTTTTCATCGTCGATCTCTGGTTCTGCCTTTTTTTATTTTAGTTCTCCGTCTCCGGCTCTCCGGGAGTCGGTGTCGGTGCCACGTTGTGTTTGTGTGCATGTATCCGCCGGCGGATCGAGATCCTGCTGGCGGCGGCGGTGGCTGCGGCGTGCCGGAATGCAACACGCGGAATGTCTTGCGCGCGGTTCACCTCACCGATTGGCTTTTTGTTGCATCTTTAGCTATATTGGTTTTGAGCGCACCAGCGAGACGCGAACCACTTTTTGTGGCGTTTGTTTTTGTCACCGCGCGCCACTTCGCGCGTCCTGTTTCGTCCTTTCGCCGTTCGCAATCGGAGTCGGAGTCGGTGTCAATCGGAACTTCGACGCTACTGCTGCTGGTGCTGATTGAACGGTTTCCCCGCGCCGTGTCCCCACCCGCCTGGCGGGTGGTGGCAGGTGGCCGCGGAAAATGTCGTTCGCACAACAAAGAAAAAAAAAAAAGGAAACGGCCGCACAAATAATAAAACGTTTGTTACACGCTCTCTCCGCTTCTCGTCTGGCGCGGCCGGCGGGGCGCGAAACAATCGCAACACGCGCGCGGCCCGTTCTTGGGGCCCGGATTTTTGTCGCGCGGTCTCCCGGAAACCCGACGTGGACGGTGGACGCCGCGCGAGATGCGAGTGGTGCACGAAAAACGCACGCGAGATTTTTATGTGCTGTTACTCATTAGAATGTAAAAACTCGACTGAATTTTTTGCGTCCGAAGCACGCGGGGCGGCCAGCGCGTGTTTGAGAATCTGGACGGAACCCCCCATCCGGGGCCCACCAACCGCAGTCCGGCTGCCGAGGAGCGGCCGAAACCGGCCGAACCCGGACGACACCTCCGGGCTCTCCGGGCCCCGGGTGGTGTTGTGGCTTTTCCGCCACCGGAAAGCGGAACCCGAAGGCCGGCACGGCACGAGAAGAAAGAAGCGCGTGGGGAGGAGGGGCCGAGGGCGGGGGAGCAAGTGGACCGGGCAACAGACAGGTGGCAACGGAAGGTGGACCTGTGATGATGATGATGATACGATTGGGCGTTTGTGGCCAGAGCAGGACGAAAAGGCGCGCGCGAGAGTTCGCCCGGTGGCGGGACGGCGGAGGCGGCGGCCAAGGAGGCCAAGGAGGGGCCGAAGAGAGGGAAGTACAAAAAAAAAACGGAAAAAACGTGGTGTGCAAATTTTTAACCCTCCCGGAGCTGCTGACCACCCCGACCCGACGAGACGATGACACGATCTCTGCCAGTGTACTGGTGTGGATAAAACGCATTTGCCCGAGTGCGCTGGGTGTGTGGGACTGAGGGGGAGGAGGGGGTGGTCCGGGTGGGAAGCCTCCGCGTAAGGGTTGTTTCGGGCCAGCACTGGGAGGAGCAGGAAAAAGTACGAACGAAGAAAGCGATACCGAAATCCGGAACACCAGCGAACGAATCCACCTAGTGTCTGGCGCTGTGAGTGGAGTGAACGCGTCGGAACTGTCTTCCCTTAGCCGTTACTTTCGGAGATTAATAGATTGATCGACTCCAACAAGCAAGACATTAAGGCGATCTTCGCTTTCACTCGAAAGTGCTTTGAGTCCGGTTCTGAGCTCCTGCTTCGATCTGTAACGGCAGGCTCCAGCAGATCTCACTTCACAAACCAATCCAATACATGGCTCGTTACCATGTAATAATAAAAAATAAATAAAATTCAATCAATTTAATGTAGCATTGTAGCATTGTGTTGCATTAATCGCCAAAACCCTGAGTACCATTGTGGTAATGTGTGCAAGATAATGAGTACCCCAAGAGAACAGTATAAATAAAGGATCCCCAATAAAAGGACAGTCGAAGGGACTTAGCTCTCGAACTCTGTTTTGTTTTGTCTCGGACTCTCTGTGTCCCCCTACCCTGGTAAGGCCCGATGCTCTCCCAACGATCATACCGTGTAGGAAAAACACTCTATGTGTTCTTTCAAAGGCTGCCCGGTCAATCAGAGAGACCCGAAACTGTCAGTGGGGCGTAGCAAGAAGAGGGGTCTTTTACTCCATAAGTTCGCCCATCGATCGTCGACCACCACTGCATAGAATCCATCACCCGGATCTCTTCTTTACAACGAACCTTTTTCTATTACAAATTCAACAACCAATGATACAAAACCATTCGAAAAAAGAGGGACAGACATCGGTCAAATAATCATGGGTTATGAAGACGAAGGTCGTGTTCGTCATATTTAAGCTGATGGGCGTAAGAAATCAACACCAACCAGAATTGATGAACGTACATTGACCATAACAATCCGTTTTTAATCCCCCAAAAATATTCGATAAATACAATACAAATAATTGATGCTACGACTCAACGGTCAATACGAGAAGTTGGAATTTTTGGCTATACGAGGTCTAAAATGAACATTAAAAAGTCAGTCATTAATGAAAAAATCTTATTGGTTACGATTGTACAGGGCAGGATATAACAGGATAGTGCAGCAATCCACAAGCCATAATTAGCAGGTTTTAGGCTATCCACATCGTTCTCAAGATCATAAAGGGCGTGTGACCAATTACCAATGGTATTAATTATTGTTAATTATTAATATTGGTATGAACCTTGAAGTATGTGAAAATTTAACAACTCAATTTAACATTCAAATTTATCCATCCAATGTGGACCACACTAGTACCTGAAAGTTACCTGATTTTTTCATCCTCTTACTTAAAAAACCCTTTGAGTTTTTGAACGAAAGTGTATCATTTCCATACTGTATCCTGTCAAACAGACTCCTGTCAGACCAGTCAGACGCAATACTTTTCCGCCAGCGACGCCGCGGCCGAACGTAATGGGCGCAGATTAAAAAAAGCAAGACGAAGAACACGACGAAACGAATGCGTGGGCAAGGGGGAGGGGGTACGAGGTCGGAGTAGGCGAAGCAAGGGGACGAGGAGAAAAAATTGCACGCGGAGGGCACGGATCTCGCGCCGCGCGCGCTCCGCATCCGTCGGCCGTCGGCGGGGGAAAACGGGAAAATCGAACAAGAAAAAATGCGCCCTCCCGACCCACCCCCCACCCAACCGGAAAAAGGGGTGGACGGAGTGGAAAAAATCCTGATTTTGCATGTGTTGCATTTGGCCAGGGCCGAGCCGACCCAGGCCGAGGCCGAGGCCGAGGCGGTCTCTTCAAGTGGCTCTATGTGTCTGGTGTCTGCCTGCTGGGTGTGTGCGCGGTACGGCGTCCTTGCACACACTACCACGCCAGCCAGCCAGCCAGCTGTAGGACCGTCGTCGGTGCCGTCGTCGTCCTAGTCGTCCTTATCGGGTTCCGTGAGTCCTGGCGACGGTGGCCGGTCCGGTCCGCGTGCTCTTACACAGCCACAAACACACAAACACAGGCCTCATAGAGTGGGAGGGAGGGGGGGGGGGAAAGCGCGGAACTGAATCGGAAAAAATGCGAGTGAGCGAGACGGAAGGCACATTTTTTCCCCAGCTTTGCGCGTAGATTTTTTCCACCGCGAGCGTTACGCAGAGTCAAATTTAAAAATGGCTCCTCTCGCTCTCTCTCTCGCTCCCACCGCTGGCTCTGTGTGTGTTCTCTTTCGCGCACACGTGCAGCATTCTCTCTCTCTCTCTTTCTAGGTCGGCAAGGATTGTTTTGGGTTTTCTTTTTGAGGATCCCCTTTCGAGAGGGGACCTTGGGGGGAGACCGATGGCAGCATCCCATTTTTTTACTGCGGGAAGGGTGGTGAAGCAAGGGGGGGGGGGGGACTGGCCGAACGATACTAGGACGAGGACTAGGACCGGACTCCGGACCCCGGCGGGCCAACAATGGAATGGAGCGAATTGAAGGAACATTAGCGTACATAGCGCCGCGCAGCAGGACGCGCTTCCGGTCAGCCCCCGGAGGGGAGGGCCGATTTTTTTTCGGCCACTAGTGTGCGTGTGCGATTTTTAAAACGGCATTAGATGGGGTGGGGGGTAGGGTGGGGGGTCCTGGACGCGAGTGCGTAGTGTGCGCGGGGTGGGAGAGCAGGACCGAAGGAAGCAATGAAAAGGAAAACAAAACCGGTTCGGTCACGCACACCACCACGACGGCGCGCGGTCGCCGCCGAGCAAGGACACGAGGGCGAAAAAATTGGTGCAAGATAAAAAGAAAAACACACTCCTTCGGAACCCGACCCGGGGATCCCGCGGGTGGGTGGACTGAACCTGCACCAACACCGACACGTCCTCCGGGGGTGTGGGGTGGGGGAAAGGGGGGGTTTTGATGCGGTGCTCCGATGGATGCGTTTCCTGCGCGGCGTGTGTGTGCGTGTTTCGTTCCATCTTTTCCCAGACCTTGGCGCGTGGCCGGCTGGCTGGTGGGGATCTCATTCCGTCATTTACTGCATCCTGCAGTACCGGGGACCGCAGTCCGAGGCGGAGGGGCCACTGCCACTTCCGGCGAGGTTGAATGTGTTCATTTCGTGTGCTTCGTCTTCGTCCGTTTGTCCGATCTCTGAGGCGGACTAAGGGGAGCCCTATGGAGTCTGGAGAACGCAACCCCCAGAGGGAGCATCAATTGAGCCTGGCCTATGATTAACGCGTCCAATCGCGTGTTTTGACAGCTTGGATTTGGACGGTGCAAGCATCTCAGAAGTCGGGGCCATCGGTTTGTCAACCACCTCTGTTTACAGGCGACGCTCAAATGACAGGTGTTCCGAACAAAACAACTCAGTTCAGACGCCGGACCTAACTGGCGGACGAACTGACGGGGTCTGTGGACACTGATTCCATTTATTAAAAAGCATAACTCGGGCACAGGACTGGGGCGTTTTGAATCAAATCCGTGACCGCTCGGACCATCAACTTGATTGGGACCAAATACCTGGCACAGGACAGGAACAAGCCGGGGCTCGGTTATGTGGAACGGAATTTGGGAGACGAATCGAATTCTTCATGTCTTTCGGACGAATGGCGAACAAAAAACAACGTCGTCGGCGTCGGCGAGGTTGGCCCGCGGTTGGCCATCATCATCATCATCATCGTGTGGGCATGATTATCATGAGAGTAGCATCATCGACATGCGAATAGCGGCAGCTGGAGCGATGAAGCATCGGACCCGAAACGCATCCACAGCGACAAACGAATCCTTCTACGCATCCCCCGACCCTGACCAGCAGCAGAAGTGTGTGTGCTGCTAGGGGTATTGGAAGGGCCAGCCGATCCGGGAAGCCCGGGCGGGAAGCCGAACCGGGGAAGTTGATTAAATGATAGAACCATCGGCGTAGTTTCGGCGTTCCGATGGCGCAACCCGAGAATGCCGACTCGTATGACGCGCACGGAAAATAAGGCCCAAAACAAGAAAAAAAGGCTTAGGAACACGGGCTTTGGTGGCCCCCGGTGTTTGTCCGTGGTGCGTCTGTTGCAAGTTCGATCAATTTTCGGCGAAGCGTCAGAGTGCTGCCGAATTTCGGTGAAACAAAGAAAGGGCCGCAGCACAAGGGCGTAGGTAGGTGTGGTGAAGCAGTAAGCAGTATGAAGCCACATACACACCATGGGAACGACGGCGAAAGAATTCCGATAGCCCAAATGGCGAAAACCGCCGGCAATGGGAATGACTTTTTGACGACGGCCAACGGCAATGGCTGCCAATACATTGCAACAGCGCAACGTCATGGAGGCGAAACAATGGGCGAGTGAAACCGGGAAGCGGATCCACAAAGAATTACATCAAATCTGTACGGAGTCCCCCGCTAGCATTGTGAGAACGTTGCCCATTTAGATTACTAGCGTTACCAGCGTTACCAGCGTTACCAGCTGGTTCTCCGGTGGACAACCCGTTGGTTCCCGTTTTTCTTTTTTCGCTAGAGCGTTTGACGCAAATGCTGAGAGTGAAAACTACCGACGCTTAATGAATGGGAAAGTTTGGCCCCGTCATTGCAAAATAATTGAACCCCGTTTTGGCATCGCTCCTCTACTCTCCTGGATGAGTGGATGAACTTCCGGCGTCGTTAGGCAAGTTGTCACACTTTGTGTTACGCCGCCGCCGTCGGACACTGTTCTAGCGCTGTGTTTGAATAGCGGCAACTGTGGCAACGGAAAAGTTTCCAGTGGACGTTCGGAGAACAAACGGAGTGTCCGGAGTGTTGAACTATTTTGCCACTACATCAGCTAAGCCACCTTTTTCCTATATCAACCGTAAGTGTGTTCAGTTGTTCAGTTTTATGTTATGAGTCGATTCTCCGTTTAATGAAGCGGCATTCGAAGCGATATAAACCATGCCCATGCAAACCCGTTATATTAAATTTTCTAATTAGACAAACTGTGCGACATATTGAGTGTACCTTCAAGCCTCAAAAGAGGCAAAGAACGTTTTGGTTTCTATGCCGTGTATTGGATGAAATTATGCAAAATGCTGTTTAAAACATATAAAATATAGTGGCGGCTACGTAAAAGCATCGATAACTTTCTTCATGGAATTACTCCACGAACGGCTTAAAATGAGAAATCCATTGCCTGGCACTTGAAAATCAGTGTCTGAACTGCAAAATTGCTAGTCTATTAGTCTATTACGTAGGAATTATAGGGGTATACCGCCTACAAGATCTATTTCTTCGTTCTGCAAGAAACGACTAGTTCCATAGTTGGCGATCTAGTTGATAACTATCAGGCAGCAGGTCGAAGAGGAAAGTCTAACACTGATCAGCTTTTCGCCATGTGGCAGATCCACAATTGATTTTCGTAAGTTCACTAACCACCTCCTCATTGATTTCAAAGCCGCAGACCACGACAAGTGTCGAAATACCAGCCAAAATTATCAGACTTGTTGGAATAACCATGACCACAAGCCAGATGAAGGTGGATGGAAAGCCCAAGCCCCACTAACGTCTTTGATACCAACAAGAAGATAGCTCTTCAACATCACGCTGGAGCGAGCCACTCGGGACTCTGGAATGGAGATCTCAGCAAGCACCTAGTTGAAGTCCAACGATATCCTGGCCTATGCTGATGGCATTGACATTATAGGTCGAAGGCTCTTTGATGTAGGTCTGGTTTACATGACGATTGAGTAAGCCTCGAACAATCTAGGTCCTCAAACAAACAAAAACTAGACAAAATTTAGAGTGCCATCAGCAACCCTACGAACAACAGCAGGAAGTATTTGTGGTGCTCGTCTCGACACTATCAAAGACGTATTTAGTAGTAGACGTAGCGTGAATCTCCTCATGCTGAAGAAGGAGGTGCTCAGATGATATTTAGCCCCGTATTTGTTGGGAAGTAATGCTACGTACTAAAATTACTCATTCCAAGACAGTGGTTCAAGTAGTCGATAGCTGACGCATCTTATAAAAATGAATAAATATTTACAGACATCGATTACGTACGTGTCAGTTGTTTTCGATATCTTTGACCTACTGAAGACTTAGTTTGAAGGGGATTGATTAAGACATTTTCAATGTAAAACTTTGAAAAGTAAATGAATCGTCTGCAGTAACAAAGCGACCAATCAATATAAGAACGTTGTTAAAATCATCAACGTTCGTTCAGTAGAGCACCATCGTTTGCGCTCACACTTTGTTGCTGTCCTTCGCGAAGATTGAAACACGTGTCCTGGTCGGACCAGGACCAAGTACAGGAGCGAAAAAGGTAAACCGAATTTTGGAGGTTTAATTATTTTTTTATCGAAAGCTCCCTGGACCTGGTCGGTTATGCCGCAGCAAAGGCGAGGGAGAAAAGAGTTGAGAGGTTGTTGGTTGCGCTGAGTGCGCGGACTTTCGAAGTTGATTTTTCTTGCACTCGCGAAGTTGAAAAAGAAACGGCTCCCCTCTGCTTCTGGTTCCCAATTTTTCGCGTCCCTATTGGGAATGTATAATGCCGGCCCGCTGAAACACTTCCATCAACTTGGATCAAATAAAGAAAGGGTCCCGGTGGTGCCGCTGTTTTTTGGAGGGCACATCCTTGCGGAAAAAAGAAACACGCGCCTGAAAGGGGACGGTTCGGAGAAGAGGTCTTTAAAACAATTCCGCGGAGAAATTGGAGTGCAAGCAACTCCAGCGAAGGAAAAAAAGAATGGGAAGAGCAACACAAAACTGCGGGAAAATTGAAAAAGAAAAGTAGTCAAATTGGGAGACGGATCACACGGCGTGGCCGCGCAGTGAAGGGAGCGAGATGAAATGAGTGGCCTCCGGCTGGCGCCGGACAGGGACGGGACACGCTTTGGGCGGCTTTGGAAGTAAGATGTTGGCGAGTGGACTCCATATTTCGTTTCCTTTCATTAGCTTGATTGAGTGTTTGTAATTAGTTGATAATGAGTTTCTTTTTTCCCGGAGTCCCTTGCTAGCCGGACACTTAAGCTGTGGGACCGTCAACTGCAGAAACAGCGCTTCTACTATGCCCCCTTCGGCGCGATTGGGATGGAGATACTATTGTGCGTTCCGTTGTGCACGGAGCGGTTCTATTGGTCCGTCATTGGCACAAAGGCAAGAAACAAGTAAGCAAACCCACTAGCAGTACAAGTAATCATGGAGATGTAATAAGAGAGACAGTTTAATGATTTGTTACATAATAGTTTGAAGAAAAACATTCCCTAAATCCCCTAAAAACACAAAAAAAACGTTGTTTCTTTTTCTAAATCTGTGTCAGCAACACTAAAATAATCCCTATCCTAGACAAGCTATGTTTACAGTTGTTCCAATTTTCCAAACGGATCGAAAAGTGCTTTTTAGGAATAACCTTCAACACATTCTTAGTGTCGACTCCTATCTCAACTGTTAACTATAAAAGGTACCCACGGAGCGATCTCTCTAGTATCTCGAATAGCTAGAAGTCGCACGTTGCTAAGTCAGGTGAATACTTTGAATAAGCGTAAAGCGATTGAATGTACTAATGACTTTTGACCACAAATGGTAAAGATAATGCATCTAAATTAGCTAAGAATTTATTACGTCAAACCGTGTACTGGAAACCGATTACTACTTATACCAAGGCTAAAAGACATAAACCCTTATGCGGCAGAAGGTCTTTTTCAACGCAACCGAACGTTTCGTGTTCAACGGACATGGTCTAAGACTAGTGTTGTGTATTGGGATCAGCTTGGTGTAGTTTATTATAAGCAACATCAACCCAAAAACGGCACTAACGTCCCAAACAATGGATGAAGTAATTGATCTAAGCACTGAGGCTGAACCTTAACCACAATATGCAAAAGTGGTCTTTAACGATTGCAGTGCTCAGCTGTATGGACACGTTGGTTCTGTTTGAATAAGGCATTTTATCATTCCAGTTGTGTTTTCCAGACGATCATTTGGCCAGACGATGACGGCTCTACAGAGCAGCTACTCCTTCTTTGGCCAGAGAGTAGGAGAGGTCCTGAGATCGCCTGGATGCCGTGGGAATTTTCAGTATATGAAGGAAACTCCCAGAATTGGCTCAGGCACTTCACAAATTTCTCTCTTCAAAACATGTCGATGCGAAGTGGGAGTTCTTGGTTAGAAGCCTATTACGGAGCGTTTTAGGGATACACTTTTCAGGAATAGGATATGTATGAAGCCCACACCTGAGGCCCTCTATAAGCCCTCTTTCCTTTCAGGGTTGAATACGTTTGTTTATCAGGTTTAACATAGCTCTTCTTGTACATCACGGCACGCTGACGCAAGGAAGGACGATCGAACATACCTGAGGACACATTTTGCACTGATACTTCCGGCCCGTCCCGTTGGGCAACCCGGTGGTGGCCCCGATCTTGGTGGCGTTGATCGGCTGCGGGACGACCAGCAGGGCAGCGGCGGGGTTGCTTGCTCCATGACCATGTCCGTGGCCTCCCGGCGAGTTGCTGCTCGACGACCCCCGGGCACCGTACAGTTGGCTCATCTGAGCCGCACCCGCCTGCATCGTGTGATGATCGAGCAGCCGGCCATCGTCGATCATGTGGCTCTTTTGCAGGTTGTTGTGGTGATGGTGATGGTGGTGATGATGATGATCCACGGGATTCATTTTGGCCTATTCGGGAAACAAGCAAACGCTCACTCAGTAAACGTCACCGCAGATAGTTATGAGGCAAGCAGGAGCAGAACTTCATGAAAATGAAATGAATCAAAATAATACGAAACTAACTGAACGAAAACAATGGACGATTGTAATGTGCACAAAAGACGAGTTGAAGAAGAAAAAACAAAACCGAAACGAAACAAAAGTAAGGCTGAATGAAGCGAAGCGAAGTGATAAACACAGCAACGGTCTCTCGCGGGACGTGCAACGGACGCTACCTCGTATCCTTGCTTCATGGACATGTGGTTTCTGGGGGTCGGCCACCCCCCGTACGAGTCCATGTCCTTCGTGTGTTGTCCACATTGCTGCCAGGGCGCCGGAGAGCGGACGGGAAGAGAGAGGAAAAGTTTATTAAACGACCGTCCGGTGAGCCTTCTTACGCAACTCTTACGCCGTTGGCAAGAGAGAGTTTTTTGAGTCAAATTTCGAACCAAATCGAAACCCGTTTGGGGGAGCGACCATAGAACGTGCGGCTAATTAAATAGAACACTTGTAGAGGCTGCTGGCCGCGACGCGAAGAGCCTTGCAAACGCCGTCCCCGAAAGCTGACACGCTTCAAGTGAAGACGACCAAACGAAGGGCGACGACGATGACGCCGCACCCGACCACGAAGGGGTAGTTAAATGATCCTTTTCAAGCGTCTCGGCGGACGAGCAAGAAACCCGGAGTGCCGGCGCACGAGATATTTCCGTGGCGAAAAAACGTATCCACCGCCACCGTGGGTGGGTGGGGAGGCCGCGGAGTGGGTGGAAGTGGGCGGAAAAATTATTTAAAATACTGGAAAAAATTAGCTCAAGGGTGGAAAATTTTTATATCAAAGTTATTTTTTAATTGAATTTTTTCTGTTCGCCCGGCGTTCGAGGTCCGCGCGGCTGCAGGGTTTTCCCTGACAGTTTTTCCAACCCCACTGGGCGGTAGAGGGCGCGCTTTGGGTGGTCGGGGGGCCTCACATCGGGCCACCGCGCCCTCGTGCCGTCGTGGGGTGCAAATTAAACCGGCCAAGGCATGCCAGCGGGTGCCCGAAAGGATCCTCTTTCACTCTCTCGCTCTTTCTCTCCCGGGCACGGACTTGGCTCTTTCTCTCTCTCTCTCTCTCTCTCTCTCTCTCTCTCGGTGTCGGCTGAAGAAGCATCATATCGACGCGCGGCCGTACAGACTGTTGCCGGACGCCGGAAACCCCCGAAGGCTGCGTGCTGGACATTGGATAGCAAACGAAGCGCCAGCTCGCCCGAACCCGACACCCCGTTCCCGACATCCTCTCCCCGCGCGGCCACCGACTTTCCCCAACCCCCGTCACCCCCACGGGGGTGGGTGACAGGCGGACAGGGTGCTCTGAATTTTTCTCCGGCGTAGGGCCGTGAAAGTTTGAAACGTGTTGATGAATCTATGGTAACGATAGAAAGGATCTGCCGCTGAGTGATACCGCTCGCGCCCGAGTCCGCGTCCCGTCCCGTCCCGGGCAAGGATTTTATTTTTTCGCAGCTCACATCGCTCTTCACTCACTCTGCTCCCTCATCTCCCCACACCGTCCGCCGTTGCTGGCGTTGCTCTTTGCGCCGAACTTTTGCGGAAAGGACTCGCACACCGAAAAAAAAAGAAACTCGGGTTTCGGGCAAAGTGCGTCCCCGTGCAAGCTGCACAGGGATGCGGCCCGTGCTTGCCATCGGAAGGGCAACACGCCGTGCAGTTAAATTGGAAAATAGGAATGGAAGCTAGGAAAAAAAAAAACCCCGTACAGGGCGAGGCGATCGCCATCATCATCATCATCATCGGCATCGGCAACACAACCGGGTGGTCGAAAATGAGAAAAACCCGCACCCATGTGACGTGCGTGGACGTGCCTCAGTAGCTCTTGTGTGTGTGTGAGTCCAGAAGGCAGGTTGGGAGGCCAGCGGCCAACTACGACACCCGAAAATACATTTGGCGGAACACGCGCGCGCCGGCCTCATTGGCGAATATGCGCGCACGCTGGCCAAATGTACATTAAATGATTTACTTTTCTCTGGCGCCGGGTCCCGGGATTTTATGCTTTTGATGCTGAGGCCTATGCTGTGGCCGTGGAACCGGAAACCGGCGACTCCCGCGGGGCAACGCAATCAGCGCGTGTTTTGAAGAGGAATTAACGCGCGAGGCTGACGGTCGAAATTCGTAGTTTTAATTAGATTTTTTTTGCTACGAGCCAAACGAAACTGGTCTGGGGAGCGGGAATGAAAACTAGTGGATAAGATGGTGATCAGGGCTTGAGATTGGCCACCGACATGAACCGCATGTGGTTATCCTTGATTGGTCTTGGGCGAAGAAATATGAACGCCAACGGACGAGTGTCCGTTTTGTAGCTTCTTCTCATAAATACAAAGGAAACGGTTGGCGGGATTCCACAATTATCGATTAACGAAATTATCGAAAATTAAACAACGCGCCCTAAATTACATCGGAGTTTGCATATGGACTTCGCAAGATTGCACTTCAATGCAACGTTTCAAGTATCGACTTGAGTCGAGTTTAATGCGAATTACACAAAGCGACAATATGCAAACAAACAAGGCAGGGCAAGATTTGGAAAATTTCGACGGCTCAGCTGGGCTCAAGGTCAAAATGCAATAGTTTCGAAGAAAAGTATTACAGGGTGATCCTTCAAGTGTTTGGATTTTTAACTACCCATTATTTGACTTTTAAAACATCAAACTTCACTTTGGAAATTTAATAAACATTTAGTAACATTTTTGACGAAATGGGACGCTATACGTTTGCAGAAAATGGGGAAATATTACAAAATTACTTATGTATTTCCAAAGTGATGAGTCTTCAACTCAAATTGTAAATGTAAATAAGTCGTGATGTTTCCGTTAACGACGGAAACCCTCAGGTTCGACGTTTCCTTAACCTAGTGGAACCCACAAACTGAGTTTCGTCCGAATAGTTTTACATCACGCTTGAATCACTCCGAAGGCCGACCTTCCTTAGACGCTTCCAGTTTTACGTACCAGCCGTCCGTCGAAGGTGTTCTGTTCGAATGGCTATAGTTAATTAAGTAGAAACCGAGATCTGAATGCGTACGCGAGAATGCTTCAACCTACGTCCCTTCGCATAAATAATGCACCAAGCATGGACAGGAACTTCATTGACAACAACTCCAGATACCCACAGCGCACGAAGCCAAAGTAAAATTAGCCTGCTCAACAGAACTTTTCCTTGTTGGACTTGACGTTTCGAAACGTTATTACGATCGGTTCACTTCTGACAATAGATTCCAAAACGAAAAGCTCTGCGCAGTTGGTTCTGCAGCTGTGTCGGTTCACAATTTCTCACCTGCATTTTTTAAACTGCGAACCAATGGATACAAACGATATTGCGAGATTGAACTGAGTGAAAGACTTGGGGTTTTTATTTGAATTCCATTTGCTTAAATACGTTGAAAACTATTGAATATTGTGAATTTGATGCAAGCCTTGGAAACGCCAAATCCCTCATTATACTTGAAAAAGATAACTCCATTTAGCTTAGGCGAATTTGCCAAACAATCTCGCCAACGGTCAGCATCAGTGTCCAGAGCTTGAAGTTATGTCGTTAGTCGTAGGCAAACAATGGCGTCCCTCGGCGTCTGCCGATTGCAAATATTTGAATTTAATCATGAAAAATGGAAGCTAATTTTTCTTCTTTGTTACACGCGGATCGAGTTGCTTTGGCGGTTCGGCGCGTCGCGTTGGTTTCACGAATTTTCACGAACCCAACCGTCCACTGCTGTGGTGTGGCTCGCTCGCTCCGAAAAAGGTAATGAATCCTGGCAAAAGCCATAAATCATTAGGTGCGCAAATTTTGGAATCAAACGCCAAATCGGCCGCCGAGAGCTCGCGGCCGACCAAAAATTGACACCAAGCGCAAAGGCTTCCTGCTGCAGGGCCACCATTACCTTCGCATACCATCACAGGACGCACGTTCGCGTGTGTTACACGTACACCTGCGATCGTCGTAGTGGACATGAGTAAATGGACATATTTTTTGCTTTGCTGTTGCAGCATAAAAATCAAACTAGCTGAAAGGACCTTCAAAAGAAACTTTCGCTCCATCAATACCAATACTGCCGTCGTCTAATAGGTTCATTGTTTAACGTCGAGGCGTTAATCCAAAATACCAAACTGGTCTAAAGCAATTGCCACACTTTCAAAATAATTGAAATCACTCACAAAGCATGAAAACTATTGCATTTGAGTTTGTCTAATTAACCTATAGTCTGATTGAAGTATAATAAAGGTCGATTATCTGACATTATTATGTTAAATAATGTGTTAATACTTTAACATTATAATTCAAAATTCTTTCCATTAGATTAAAAAAAAAGTTAAATCCTTTACAACTGATATACCTGATTCTAGCTATATCTAATTTTACTATCCCTATTTATACAAACAAGCCACAACAAGTAGCTTCACAATATTTTATTATAAAACGTTGATTGCGTTACATACTTGTAATTTTCGTAACCAGAAATCGTTGCACGTAACAAGCATATCCGCTTGAAGTTTGCCTGGTGAGAGCTTGAGTCAACAGAAATGTAGAGGACACGTTTTGTGGGCAAAATGTAGTGCTTCATCAATCAAACGTGTCAACACATGAATGTTGAATTATTTTACGACACGTGTAACAATCATCTAGAGCACAATCGGTAACACAAATGTTATGTTTCGGCTTCACAAAAAATGGACATGCTCATGTTTGGATATTCCACTCGTAGTGCTTGTTTAGGCTCATTTCAATTTTACCCATACTTTGGTAAACAATTTCATTATTAAATCATTGTAGTAAATATGTTTTACGTTTGAGTGTGATATAGTGATAGTGAGGTGTAGAATAGTGATAAACGTTTTGTCAAAAATGCGGACCAAACAGCAGAGTTAACATAACTTTTACTTTATCTAACAATAAACCGATACTACAAACCCAAGTGCGTAATAAGCACAGCACTCAATCAATAAAGATACTTTAAAGAAAGCATCGAGATGCAAATTTTCTAAATTCGATTCTAACTCGAAAGCCGCATGTCGATGCATCGCAATACCTACGGAGTCAAGTTGCGAGTATCGGCTACCCATTTGGCTGCTAGTTTCAAGTGTGAGTAGTGGCAATTTTGGCGCAAATGTATTCTGCACTATTACGCACACACGAGTGTGCCGTTACAGAAGTGCTTGTGTTCGCTAGTGTTGGTGACACACAGGACAGAGCATGAATCGGGGCCGTTCGGGAAGGTATGTTTCGCTTCCAGTACTCGTTTCACTGCTCTATTCCCCATCACTTTTAGCGTGTTATTGTTTCCCAATGTTCGGTAAGGAGTAACAGAGATCGTGTGAAGTGGAAGAGATGGAATAGAATTTTTCTTCATTACTTGCGTGATGTATCGAACACTCGTTCGTACCTTCAACAAACCGGGCATACGTATTCGGTTACACAGCCAGCCCGGCGATGCGCTAGAAGAGAGCGCAAGTGAAACGCAACACCAAAAGCAACGACAAAGTTCGTTTGCACGGTTTCACTGGCGCCTGGTGGATTCACGGAAAATGTAGAGCGAAATGTGTCCGCTCGGGCACAGTGTGTGTCACAGCCAAACGTGTTTGCGGACGAAGCCACTTGCTGTTGGTGTAGGTTTGGCACTTATCGTAGGTTTAGGTATCAGTCGTTTCATATTTTTTCTCACAAATGGAGACGCATGGTGTTTTATGAACGCACATTGGTTCTCCGACTACCAAAAACTTGTGAGCCATTGTAAGCTTTCTTCGGAACTTATGCGAATTTTGTATTCCCCATTTGGACTGTCCACATGTGCTAATAAACCTTTTCCTAACATTTTGTATTCGCATCGCCGCATGCCAACGTCCTTAAAGGCGGCCGCAGCACAAGCAGAACCGGGAGCTCGAAGCGGCCTCGGCGATGAATAACATTCCTGACCAGCCCCAAGAAGCAGTCGGTTAGGATAGCGATTCATCTCGAATTTCGCTCTCGCTGCCAAAAGCAAAAGAAATGTAAAAGAAAAAGCTTGTTTGTGGTAAAAATGGCCGGTACGGGAAAACAAGGCGAGAGAGAGAGAGCGAGCGAAACGCCACTCCTCGACAACACGGCGGTGCATATGTTTTTCTCTTTGTAATGTTCTTTGTTGCGCCCGTCCGGGGTGGTTTTTCCTTCCAGAATCGGAGCCGGAGCCTTCGCCCGCTCACCGTGACCTTTCTCCCACGGCGCTGGGAGACCAATACGAGAAAAAGGAAACGCTCTGTGTATTTCGCTGGCCCATGATTTATTCTGGCCTGGTCTTTCTTTTTGACTCTGAGGTGGGCTCGTAGCTCGTAGCTCGGATCTGAATATTGACATTGATGGTGCGTTTGCTGCGCTACGAACATCCGTTCACCGGTTGATGTACAGGAAATATTTTTCCAGAACGCGGAATTTGACTGCTGTTTGAGCAGTATAAGTTCTGCACGCAGGCTTGATTTTGAACAACGGTACAAAAATATCCTGGACCTAACTCACTAGGTCCAACGAACATATAAGAGAAAATACTAAGCCCTACTAACCCTGAACAGAGAAAATACTAAACGAGGACCTTCGAATAAGAATTAACTCAAGTGAAAGCTTTTGTTTCTTTAAAAAAACATTAAGAAAATTGTGTTTTTGTTGTTGTGAAAAATCTTTGATTTTGGTCCATGCAGATTTGCTATAATAACTTTAAAAAATTATATTGCGCAATAGCCATTTCCGCCCTTGATAACAAAATGAGCCCTGTTTTCGTCGTTCTCCACCTATTTGGCCAATTTTTCGGTGGATATGGCGGCCACTTCTTGTCAATTGTTGGTCTTGAGAGCAACTAGCAAGTCCTTGGCTTGTTAGCGTATACCTTGGATTTCGAATAATCGTGCAAAGCAAAAGTCTGGTGCGGAACTCTGGTCCAGGGAACAAAGGTCGCAATAAATTGATTGCTTTGAGAGCTGAAAGGTGTTACAACCAGTTCATGCCATTTGCACATAAAAATGGCAAAATCCGTTATCATGGCCCGATATCACTCATCATTGATGGTAGTCGTAGCTTTGACATCGTCTTCAAAAAACTGCGGCCCGATGATCATATCCTCGCGACTTTCACGCCGACCACTAACGTTTTGGTCGTAAAGAGGTGTTGCTGTTATATTAATTAAGGGTTTTCGGTAGCATTAATCCAACAAGTGGATTTTTAACCCTTTTTATTTAACATTCCCTTTTGTTCCATTTAGTGGTGATGATTGAGAAGTTATTTTGAAAGTACAGCTGAAAGATTTCCGTTGCCCGATACGTCCACCTTTAATGACCCACCCATTAGCAGTAGCAGCCAGTAGTTTCATCAAAAAAGTAGTTACTAGTTCCAACTACGTTCATGAACTCATCGTTCTAGGCGATTTTGCTCGGTAACTTTTAATGACAGGTCTAAGATCCTGATCAAGTTTAAGACCCAATTTTTCCAATAGCAAACCGTTCGTTAAAAAACCAGTTTTAGTAGACATTTGGTGCCTAGTATTGAAGAATTGAATTAATTGATTGAAGAGTGTTTTCGTTCGTCAGGAGAGTCTAGTCCGGAGCGTTCCTTGAAACCGTAGCCGTCCGCTGTACTCACCTCGACCGGTCCATTCCACATGTAGTGCATTCCAACGGCGGCCGCCGTCGGGTCGTGGTGCGGGTTGGAGGTCATGTGCTCGGCCATCACCGCGCTCATCCAGTGCACGAGGCCCTGGGTCGGGTTCTGGCCTTGCACCGTGCCTGGGACCGGCATCTGGTTGAAGTTCGGGATGGCCGCGGTGGCGGCCACCGTCGTGCTGCCGGAGTCGGGA
Organism: Anopheles bellator; assembly: GCF_943735745.2. NCBI lineage: Eukaryota > Metazoa > Arthropoda > Insecta > Diptera > Culicidae > Anopheles > Anopheles bellator. Next base: position 46,558,747 of record NC_071286.1, read on the forward strand.
GTGGCCCCTTCCGGGCCGGCCAGCCCGGGAGCGATGGACGGGGACGGTGGTTGGGCGGCCCCGCAGTTCACCGAGCGACACTTGGTGTCCTCCGGGTGCGCGTGCCGACAGTTGGCGGCGGCGGCCGCGGCGATGGCCACGCTGCTGGCGGCCGCCGTCAGGCTCGACTGGCTTCCCGAGCCCCCGCCCTGGGCGTGCGGGTGCGACAGGTGCGGGTGGTGGTGATGGTGGTGGTGGTGGTGCGGGTGGTGCGGATGGTGGAGGTGCGACCCGGTGCCGTGGTGGTGGTTGTTATTGCTTTTCGTGTAGTCGTTGTTGTTGGTCGTCTCCGACAGCCACGGGAAGGCGTTCGACGTTTTCTGTGATCGAGAGAAAGCCAAAGGAAAATGACATTAGTAAACCGGGCAAACGAAGCGGGGGGAAGTGACTAAAGGCCCACGATCGAGCAACATGATGGAACGCAGGCACCAGAGCCGGAATTGTCATATACTGGGTTTTTCCATTATTTATGCGCTTTCCTTTCAATCTGTAAATCCATTCTTTGTTTACAAGCCATTTAGTATCGACGTGTCACAGTATTTTTTTACAACGGAAAAAATCAAATATTGTGCAGTGATCGAATTTTTAATTGTGAAAGTTTTAATAGCATAGGAAATTTATAAACGAATGCTGAAAATATACAAGGATTCTTCGCCTTCAATTGATACAGTGGAAAGATGAGTTGTTAAATTCCAATGTGGTCGTACAAGTCTTCAAGACGATCCACGTCGAAGAAGTCCACAGACATACATAGAAAAAATACGGGACATCGTATTGGAAAAGCGTGAAATGACTAAAAGAGATTTAATATAAGGCCTAGGAGTCTTATTGAGCAGTGTAAGGAAATTTTTGACTGAAATAATCGAATGCAACTTTCTTGGCAATATTTGGAGCGTTTTCGAAAGGATTAAGTAGAATTTTGTACGTCGACTATCGATGAGACTTGGGTGATGATCCTGAGTGAAAACAAGAGGCTAAAGAGTGTTTTAAATTTGTTTCTTCGGTTTCGAAACGGGTCCGTGTCCAGGAATTGGCCAAGAAGGTGTTAGCATCAGTTTTTTGGGACGCGAAAGAAATGTTGTTTGTGGATTACTTGCAAACTGGTAAAACGATAAATTCTGAATAATATTGTAATCTTTCAGAATAACAGAAGGAAAAAAATGTGAAAATTGACACGGTTTACAGAAGAAAAAAATCTTTTTTCATAAGGCCAATGAGCCGTGATAATAGCAAAAGTCCGTGAATTTAAGTTCGAATTGTTGGAGCATCCCCCGTATTCATCAGATTTGGCCCATATCAACTTCCATCTGCTTCCAGACATAAATAAAAATCTGGCGTGGAAAGCCCTATTCATCAAATGATGACGTCATAACGGCTGCGAAAGCGTATTTTGAAGCCCTTCCAGACTTCAGGGATGGAGCTCATAAATTGGAATCTCGTTGGAAAAAGCGCACTAACGGGAGACCGCACTGAATAATAAAGTGTATTGTGCTCTCCTTATCGAACCACAAAACTTATTGACCAGTCTGGTGTATGTGTCACTCCGCACACAGGCAAACTGACCTCCAGCAACTGTTCACTGTGTTTGACGTCGAGTTTTCGGCCGGGCATCGCCGGCAGGGCGGGTTTCTGGTCCTTGGCAAAGGCCGCCAAAGGGCCGACAGGTTGCTGGTGGTGGTAGGTCGGTGATGGAGACGCAGCGAATAGTACGTGGCGGGAAAAGTGCGCCACCTCGGGACCGGCCGCGTCCACTGGCTGGCTGCTGGACAGATCTTCCGCCTTCTCCTCGACCTCACTGGCACCCCCGTCGCTGCCATCCCCACCGACATCGCCATCCGGTGAAACCGTCGCCGTGTGTTGTCGCTTCTTCAGCAGTGACGCCGACGCGGCAAACAGGTTCTTGTAGAAGTGGGCCGGAAATAGGAACGGCGATTTCGCGGGGCCGATTTCACGCGGCTCGTGCGTCTCGTCCCCGTCGGAGGAGTACTCTTTCGGCACGGGTCGGACATCTGACACGGGACCACCGCCATCGTATCGATGCTGCTCCCCGTGATCACCGTGATCGTGAAAAAATGAAGAGCCGCATCGGTGGTCCGCTTGGAAGGGTGTCAGGCGACTGAAGAGATCGTCCTTGATGCGCAGCTTCGACGGTGTCATCGGAGGCCGCAAGGGAATCCTATGAAACGATCGCCACGAGTTCACTCACTCGGCTCACCTCACGCGGGGCTCACTGCTGGGACTCACTCATGCGCGCTCATTCAATTAATTCACTGCCACTTTGGCGCCCACAACTTTGGCCCCGTTTTAGATAGCGCCACCCACCCCTCAAGGATGCATCCCCCCCCGAAGGACACTCGGTCGGGGCCGTAGGCCGTAGGCTAACGCACCGAACGAAAGGAAACTCGCGGCGACTTTCACTTTTCCGGCTACTCCTGGCTGGTGGTGGAAACTTTCGGAAAACTTTTCCCCCGCGACCCGGCGGACCACGAGGATTTGCTTTCACCGCTCACGGCTCTCGCCGGTGGCTGAAGCTTAGTGTTGAGGTCAACGCGGCTTCTGGTCGCCGCGCGAAGGTTAAGGCTAAGTTGGTTAGGAACTTTACGTTGCGTGTTGGAACTTTTGGAACCGAAGGCCGAGGCCTCGGTTAGGAACGTTGGGTTTTCAGCACATCACTTGGCTAAGGCACTCTGGGCACTCCACTGTCCGCGCACTGGTCTGGTGGGAATCCGATTCGCGACGTGTCTCGGCGTATCCTTCAATCGCGGCGGTCCGGATCGATCCTGTGCCGCTATCGGTGGAGCTTGCAACAGCAGCAACCGCAGAACCAGCACCGACGACGACGACGACGACGAGGACGACCGCGACCGCGACGACGCCGACGAGGCAAACGTCTTGACGCTCATAACACTACTTCTCTGGGGCTCAAACAAAACCGAGAAAAATGCGCTGCGAGAAAAATATAAGTTTTATATATACACACATATATTTTCTTCTGGCCCCGCTCCACACCACATCGCCTGCCGGCCGCCTGGCTGTTGCTACTTCCTGACCGTCAGGACTTGCGCGCGGGGAAGAGCACGGCGTCTGGTGCGGTATCCCGGTGCGGGCTCCCGTATACACTTTTTTTCTGCCATCCCCGTACGCTGTCCCTTTTTTGCCCCCTGAGCTTTCATCCCCGAGCTCCCCCCCACAGCCCCAGACCAGCCAGCTACACTAACTCCGCGCATTACCACCGCGCGCTGTGTGGTAGGTCCTGCCACCCACACGCCCCGGACGCCGCCTGCCAAATCCTTGGCGGCCAACACTCGTTCGCTTTCTTTTGGGCTCCCTCGTTCCACGGTGGGGGGGTATGTTGTTGGCTTCCCGGCGGCGACCTGCCCCTTCCCGGTTCGCCAAAGGTTGTATGTGCATGTGTCTAAGAGTGTGCGTCTTTTTCCATGTTCTTTGCCATTCTCCACACTCGGCGGCGGTGACGGTGGCGGCTGCTGGGCTTGGTGCCGGTGCTCTACGGGCTGTGTGTATTTCTTGTTCTACTTTGGCCAGCCCGCGCCAGTTTTTGTGTTATTTCTTCGCCCCGACCCGGCGCTTTCTTCGGCGAAGGTTCGGCAATACCGGGGTCCGGGGGCCGCGGTGCTGATAGTTTTTCTCTCCGACGCGCGAGCTCCCGCCGGTCAACCATGAAGCGCGCATTTTCTCATATCCTTTTACGATTTTCTTCCTTCGTTTGCTCCTGCTGTCCGCCCCGCGCGGCGCCTCACGGGGACCCGTCGTTATCCATCGATTTGATTCACTTCACTCTGTGTGCTGTTGATTTTACTGCTTTGCTCTCTCACTGCGTGTGTGTGTGTGCAGGTCCTGGCCCGAGTGTGAGTGAAAGTTTTGTTGTTTTGTTTGGGTTTCTTTTGTTGGTTGGGTTGGCGCTCGTCATCGGGAGTCCATGCCCCATATCGATTCCGGTTCCAGTGGGTCCCTCCACTGCTGCTGTTGGTCTAACAAGCTCCAATCCATGCGCTTTATCCGATCACACCCTCGAGATTGGTACTCCGATTCTCCCAGCAGCGCGCGCCCTATTCCTATTTTATTTTGATTACTGACGGCCTAGAACTGCCCAGACCTTACTTTCTTGAAGTAAAGCACCTGAACCGCTAATTCATCACAGAGTCTGAAGGACACCTCGCTCTGGAACCTCGCTTTAAGTGCTCTGGATCTTGCTCTTCTCAGGGAGCCCATTTCCAAACTGTTGCTTTTGAAGCATTTAATGAAATCACCCTGGAACTCGAACGAATTTTCCCCGTGGCGTTTACACGCCCAGCTATCGACGCAAATGTTTCCACAAGCAATCGGCCACCGTGCCAACGGGGGCAAAAAGCATCCGCGCACAGATGGAAATAAAATAAAATATAAAATTGGCTTGGCGGATGGTCCCTTATGTGCAGCACAATAAAAAAAAAAAAAACCCGAAGCCGAGCGCATGCATTCATATACGCGCCGTGCATCGTTTCCGTGTGAAGTTGCATGCGCGGTCCGTGCATTGCTTCTTAAAGAAAACGCCAAAGATCGTCGATGCCCGGTGCCGACGAGCGAGAGAGGACCAAAAACTAGATCCGGACTGCCGGCTACGAGGGGGCCACGAAGCATGTGGCATACGAAAAAAATAAAAATAAATAAAGAGCTCGAAGATGATAAAAAATGACCCGAGAAAAGGCAACGCGAACCAAGAAAGCAGCTGAAAAGGCAACGGGAAGAAATTGGCAACTGAAACAACCCCCGGACGGGCGCCGTCGGCGGGTGGCAGACGAATATAAGGACGAAACATATCCTCGTTTTTTTTGCGGACGGACTCGGGCACAACTACAGCCGCACATGCCGGCCCAGAATGTGTTTGTTCCGCTTATATGTTCGATGGTTTCGAGCGAAATAATGCCAATGATCAGAAGAAGGAAAAAAAAGAGCGGCATGCATGACAAAAGCAATAGAAGCGCGAAGCAATGGCAGAAGAAATCGCTCCGGAGGAAAATGCAACAAATAACAAAGAGCCGAGCAGCAGCGTGATGAATATCGTCTTTATTGCACCGGGAAAGCTTGAGGAAAGGATATCTCCATTCTAAGACGACATTGTTGTAACATTTTTTTCAGTTTAATGTTACACGTGGTCCTAGTCTTCTTGGTAAATCAAGTGCGACATTCCTGTAATACACCACAGACACAGGAATTTACAGGAACTCGACTCGTCTCGTCAACTTCTCGGCATGTCCGTCCGCGTGGAGGAAAAGTTTAATCTGAATTTGAATTTTTAATGCTAGACGATCGAAACTGATGCTTTGCCACTCATAGTGGATTGCTCGTGTAAGGTAGCGCCCGTGAACCGCAGTGGTTCTTGGAACGACAAGTGTACCACCAACTAGCTGAAACAAGAATTTCTATATACAAATCTCTATAAACAAATTTATAGACCTCAGCCAGGTGGGTAGAGAAGTCGACAGTATTCAGTTCTGGTAGCAGCTGCAGACACGATAATTGTTCTACAATCGAATTATTGTACGACACTCATAATCGTGGGATCAGTGGACCTTTGTGCTTTAATGATTCGATTGTCCTTAAATAGTCTCATATAGTTCTTAAAGCAAGTGCCTCGAATCATCATAAGCGTGTTGACAGTGCTTAATTTGAAATGAAAAACATTAAAACAATACGCGGCATTCGAAGATCTGTAATGGTAATTGCTGATTCATAAACAGGCTCTCTATGTAGTCTATGATATGGCCATACAAAACATGGGTAATTGAACAAGTGTTTCTTTTAGGGCATATGCATTTTAAGGTAGTCGGTACGATGAAAGCATTTTTTCAGATCCTGAGCGTGCAAGTACTGTTGTAGTACAATAGCAAGTACATAATGTAGATAAGGATTTCATAGAAAGGTTTACGAATATCTTAAAAACCATTAACTGCCAGAAAGAACAATTTAGTAGACACAAAGAGAACAAAAACGTTGAGAAAAGTCTGTAGAGTTTTCCGCAAAAAAAAATATTTTCGTCTGTCGAAACCGAATTCCCTGGAGCTGGTGCTAGTGCCATCTAGCGGCATAGCTGCGAGAGCAGCCAACAGCCAAGACATAAACCATCGCTTTGACGATTTTTCCACTCTGGCGGAAACTAACCGGACTAAATGTTTCTAGCATGTTTTCGGGGCGTTTTTTGTCGCATGGATCCGGATCTAGTTTTTGTGGGTGGGTTCGGAAGTTACCGGATTTTGTATGTTATAATCTCTTGGAACATGTATTCAGCATAGTATTTTGGCGTTTTTATGAAGAACAGAAACAATACACACATCGAACATTTAATAATTAAAATCATTAAAGCCAATCGTTAAATACCGCGCTTCCAACAAAACTAGAAGTGATGTGTTGGCAGTGGGCTCTATTCAGAATTCAAGTTTTGACTATCCCCGTTCAAAACAATTACAACCGTCGACATTGACATTGTTGGCGTAAGCGTCAAAGTGAGCGAAAATGAACCGATCCTTTCGCCCTATTGATACTCCGCTCATCCCAAGACGAAGTGACTCAGGTTGGTGTAACAAGCGTACAAAACCACGTCCATTAGTTAACCCTCCCAGTCTCCTAGTCCAGCGCATCTTGTGCTTCCGGTGCCACCGTAGCCCATCAGCCCATCTGGGTCTCTGGGGGAGCACGGTGGCAAAAGAAATTGATGTAAAACACAGACAGCACGATCGCCTATGAGATATAAGAGGTAAGTCTCTCACTTGGGGATAGACACACACCATAAATAAACGGTTCCAACCGCTCTAGGCGAGGGTCTCCCTTCTTGTCCCTTCGTGTTCCGCGGTTGTTCTTTCACGTTGAGTCACGGACTGCACGGTTTTTATCGCCCCAGTCCGTCCGGTGCGTGTGCCGCAGCTCCTCCAGCTGTCCGGACCGTGAGGCGCCACCATCACACGGTACGCGCCACAACGGAGGCTCTTTCTCCCGCCCGTGTGATGTGTGACAGCGCCGAGGTACAGACCCCAGACCGTTGAAGTCGTAGGGTGCGGTTGGTCCTGAAGCTGCAGGGAAAGCCTGCCTTATCTGCGATCGATTGGGATCGCCCGGCGACGGTTGGGGTGGCCCTTGCCATGCCCTGGTATCGTGTTTCTTTTTGCTACACTTTTTGCCTGCCATCGTTTTACATTTTAATCGAAACAATCATGCGAACAGGCCGGGGCGACATAGTGGAGACTTGCGTAAGACTCCCATCCGCGGTTCGTTGCTCCCGTTGCACTGCAGATTTAGCCATTTTCAGTGCGGAATGGCCACATGGGGGCTTCGCCGCTGTGTGACTTCGGAGATTGGAGCGGTCCAAGAATTCCCTATTGATTCTCTCGCTCGCTCGGCGTGGACTCTCGCCAACGGACTTCGGGTAAAGCTCGGCGAGCTCTAAGCTTTGCTGTCTATGTGTGTGTCTTTTTGGGGGCGGATTTGAACGTTAGTGAGTCGAAAGTGCGTCACCCGGCGTGTGATTGCGTGTGGCGCTTGGCGAGCTTCCGGTTCGGGCGCACATCGTGGGGCGTGGCTTTTCGGCGAGAGAGCCACTTCCGACTCACGTGTTCGTGTTAATTTATGAAGCTTTCGGGTACCTTCACCCTTCGTTGCAGTTCCACCGTTCCGTTTCCGTCGGACGACGGGATGCAGCTCGGAAGGATCAACGGACGGTTCCACCACGCCTCAATTTTTAAGGGCCCAATTTCCACCACGGGAATCGGGCACCGCGCTCTAATGAACGGCTAACAAATCGGTTTCGGGGTTGTTTTGACAAAAACCGATTGGCCCATCTGCGGCACGCACCTGGCGCGGAGGTTGATTAGCACCAACCCAACGCAAGGGCTTTGGTTTTGGGGATTCGGTTCCGTGCCAAGATTTGTGCTCATTACACGCAAACCGACACGCCATTTGTGGTCGATGAGGAACTGTCGCTCGCTCGGGAAGGTCCAAAGTTTTGCATAAAATTACGAGCTCCCTCCATCGAAATGGCCGAGGACCATGGGCCCTGGGTGCATGTTTTGTGGATTTTAACGAAATGGAACGGCGGCACAAAATGTGATCATTAGCACGTATGCGGCTTTCGGGCCACTTAGTTCGGGTTTTGACCACACGATGCTAACGAAGCAAACTGGGAGTGGGTTTAGGGTGTTTGGTAATATCGAAAGTGGAACGCATTTGTTCGTTATTGGATCCGCCATTTTGTACACGCGTGGCGACATCAATTGTTAATTGTTGGAGTTCGCATTTGATTGGGTGTTGCTTTGCGAAAGGCTTGGCAATGGAGGTTTTGTTCGATGTTAATTAATGCCATTTCAACTATTGGAAGTCCCCGTCACTATTGGGAAAATGGATTGGAACAGACGCCGTCCACAAACTCCCATTATAGCGATCTATTTGTGAAACAAGAAAAAATGTTGGTATCAGATACAAAGTGGACTTATCAAAACATCAAAGGGTCCAGAGTCCCCAGTCAGCGAATCCTGGATATGTCCTGTTGGAACACAGTTTATGTATAATAGGTTCAAAACTAACCAGAAGTCGTAATTAAATGTTTGGTGGTAAAATAACAGCTCAGTGGATGATTCCATACCGATCCAACCGGAACCATAGCCAAATCTTTTTAACCTTAAAAATCCTGACAAGAAGCAGTAATTGCGTTCATAACACTGGTCAGAATCAGTGGCTTCCGAAACGTGTTGATGTTGTTACGGTTGCGTTGTAGATCTCAATTCGTTCCATATCGGGCTTTAGGTGTTAACTCTTGTGGTACCTCACATAAATAGCTTACTTTTGTCTCTAGACTATTGTTCAAAGGAAGATTTCGTCGACATATTTAAAAGTGCACTATTAGGAGCAGTGCCAGGTCTAGAACATGAAAATCCGACTGTAAAACAGATGACTCTAGCTGTCAATTTGGTCTTCCTAATTATGAAAATTCTTTGTGAAGTGGTTTTTCTTCTACCTACTGCAGAAAATTTCTACAAAATCGCATCAAACGATTGTCGAAGCTTGTGTTTGGGAGATCGTAGTACTTTAAATGGTTTGAAAAAGTAAAAAAATTGCGATTTTGACTTAAAGAGCGTCTTAGGACACAAAAAGGGATTTTCTGATGGGACATAAAGGTGTGGTGTATCACAAGCTTTTAAAACCGTTAAAACCGATCCCTACTAACAAGAAATGATCAATTTGAACAGTGCATTGAACGAAAAACGACCACAATGGGCCAGAAGACACGGTAGTGAGGTAAATTTGCTCCATGACAATTCGCCTGGACACAATCCAAAACTGCTTCAAAATATATTCCTACGAGGATGTCGAAAATTGGATGACTAATTGGTTTGCCCGAAAGCCGATATTCGATTTCTAGGTCGGTAGTATATTTGTTGGTCGTGCTTATATTTTCGCCTTTTCAGTAGTCATCTTAGCTTTCTTGAACAAGGCACAAGTCCAAGAGAATTACTGCAATTCTGGATTCCTTGTGCCCGTGACGCATTCACTCCGTAATATTAAATTGAAAAATGGCGTAAACTCTGAACCGATCCTGTTCCGATGCACCAGCGGCACCAGATGTATTTGTCAACTGCAGCTCAGCAGTTCCACCCGAATGCCTGGGCAACAAGGTAAGGCAAGCAGACAGGTCCGTGGTGGACATCGACCCACCACCGGCGGGAAGACGATGACACGCAGACGCAGAGAGAGAGGGTGCATGGAAACACGGCCGATGTGACGAGTGCAACGACGTCGTTTCATGTAGACCACGGCGGAAGCCGAGCTCTGAATTTGAAATCAGTTCCTAATGTCGGAGACGGCTTGAGGCTGCAGTTTGCCCCAAGACACTCATCCGGTGGCTTAATTTATACGCCAGCCGGAAGACATTATTTTCCAAGCCACAAGCCGTGGTGATAAGTTGCAGCGTAACAAGCCAAAGTTTGGCGACCGTCGGACTTTCCCTCCCGGGCACTCAGGAATCGGAATCGGAACGGTTGCAGGACCGCGTGGGCAACCATTTGTATCGACCCGGCCAGGTGGTGGTCAGCAGTCGGTAGCGGAATAAATAATTAGTGGCAGGCGGTTTTTCACGGTTCTTACGACGGATTGGTCGGTCGGTAAAGTACGCGTCGGCTTACACGGCGCTTGCGAGTAACGTGGCGCATCCTTCAGATCCGGCCGCGGCCAGTGGAATGCTGTTCGGAAGCTTTTAGTGACAATTATCGGGTGTTTGCTTTCGCCGCGCTCTGGACCTGGCCAGCCATCACAATCACGCGGTAAAACAAAACGGAAACCCAGTGGGAGCACACATGCATTTTTCCACGCCTTCCAACGGTGGCCAAAGTCCCGTTCGGTGGCGTCTAATGGAACCTGCGCTGCGTCTCTGTCATACACGCCGACAGGAAGGCTAATTAGGAACGCCACCAGCAATTGGTGCAACAATCTGGTTTCGATGCACCGCCGACGGCCGTACGCCACTTCCGTTTTCCGGTGCCAATAGGCCCGAACGGTACCGTAATCCGGGCGAGTCCCCGGACCAAGAACCCGACCACAGGCGACCGCAACGGGCACGCGATTGGAAGCAGGTCATCGATCGAACGTGTTTGGCATTTGAATCGATTGCAACTGCAGAGCCAGAGTGCATCAGGCAGAGAGTAGACGGTTGGCAGAAGAAAGATCAATCAGCTCGATCGTAATAACGGACGCAGTATTTTGATCGATTTCTTCGATCAACGCAGAGAAGCAGATCGCCCGATCGTTGGCGATGGGCAATGAGACTGTAAACAATGCGGTTAAACGCAGCATCCCCATCAGGTGCCGGATGCAAAGCACCGCTGTGGTGGTGGTCCTCATTCCTCATTGTGTTCATTTCTTTTTGCACACATTGCAAGACCTAGCAAGAGATCGATGTGCGGTAGACGAAACGTGGGGCACGTGTGTCCGCCTTATGATTCAACTTTTCCACTCAGATCAACGGTCGTTAAGAATACACGATGAGTTCGTTTGCCAGACCGTTCTATGTTTGGTTCCGTAAGAAAATCTTTATATCTTATGGCGTTGTCAAACTATTTGAAGAATTTTCTTTTCAAAAAGTGAAAATCAATTCGATGTAATAAAATAATGCAGATAACATGTTAATAAATGAGTAATGAGATACGGACTTTGTTCACATTATGTCATATCCAAGCTTTTCAAACCGTGAATTTTTTAGTAAATCTTTGTTGCAAAAGCTAAGCAAATGGTATTTGAAATTAAACCTACTGTACTGGAATTATCGTATAATGGATCGTCGAAAAAGAAAACTATTTTTTTGCGTGAAATTCAAAACTCTGTAAGATGTTTTGACTATACCGAGCTGTGTCAAACATGCACCATTGATTGTATTAATTTGTTTCAATTTTAAAGGTAACTTCATAATGTTTTTCTCATAAAGGTCTTGGTCTTTACTGGCGAAAAATTCTACTTATCGATTATCCTTGAGTATGTTTGTGTTGTGTGGCATCCTCAGTATCAATGTTGGATTGAAAAAAGGGCTACCTTCTAGTTGGGCCACGATCATTCGAGCAACGTAGACGATCGAGTTCAACGTGTTTTAGCATTTAAGATCTTGACTTCCCGTATTGACTAACCGACCCTTCTTGCTCAGTTTAACTTTTCAGCTCCTGCCCGATGTTTGAGACAACGATCTGACCTGGAATTGTGATGATTTTCCATTCATGCCTTCACAGTACTTATTAATGTAATCTTAATACATTAGGCAACGTTGCCCCTTTGACTGTGTTTTAAAATTAATAAATCTCTAGATTCCAATTTTTCATCACTTTGGAAGTTTTGCAAGGCGAGAAGAAGGTGGTAACCACTTGGTGCTAGGTCCGAACTCTATGGTGGATGCATTAAAACTTCCCAACCAAGCTACCGGAGTTTCTGGGGAGTTCTGTTGACCACTTCTGGCCGTTGTGGTATATCGCTAGCATGAGACTGTTCAGTTGATGGCCAGCAGAGATCTGAATTTGGTGTTTGGCCAAATGGAAGCAGCTCATAATAAATTATTCCTTTCACGTCCCACCAAATACGCAGTAGGACCTTCCTGCCCGTTTGTCCTGGTTGACTATAACTCACAACGGAATGGAACAAAAAATAAGCAGCAAAATATTTTATTTTGTGCGAAAACTTGACAATGAGCATAAACTTGGAATTGTTCGATCGATCATTAAAGCCAACTAACAACAAAGTAATGGATATCTTTTCCCAACTTGATAGTCTCAGGTGGCTTTCTCATTCGGTCATGGGGTTTTGGCAGTCATATTAAGTAATGATAGTCTCAGTACAAAACCATTTATTTGCGCCTAGTGCGCCAATTCAAAAGTAACCATCACTTACAAAAACACGAAAGTGTGTTTGTAGCAATTGTCCCAAGGCGTGCTGGCTCGAGATTAGTGATCCTTTACGGTTCGTGAAATAGTTTAGCAGCGCTAGAGACGGTCGGTGCAATCAGGGGGCCCGGATGGAGAGCAACGTGACGCTACCAACCTACCAGGGGCCTTGTTACGTCGAAAATTTGCATTCGCTACGAGTGCGGCCGGAAGTGGCGGTTATCAATATTCAATAAAATAAAGCTCAAAATAATGAATGGCAGTGGCGCTGCGCTGCGGCAAGTGCATCGCAACACGCCAGCAGCCAGCGAACCGGAATCGGACGGTCGGGCTGGCACAAGTGGCATGCGGGATGAATCAATTGCCTCGGCCTCCCGTCAGGATCGCCCGATGCCGATGCTGCCGGAGGCAGGAAACCCTCCACGAAGCAAGAACACAGAGCAAGGAGGCCGAAATTGTCGACGGAATTGATTTGACCGTGTTTTGGTGCCCCGTTCGCAAGGACACCGGACAGAACCGGGGTGGCTTCCTGATCGGTGCGATGGAGATGGCCAATTTATTGTAATTCATCTTTAAACCGTTCCTAACGATATGCAATTTGCGAAACCGGGCCTAATGAGGGATCGGTCAAGGTTTTCGGGGAGCAGGGCCCACGACGGAAGTAATCGACATTTTTCTCTCCCGGAGGTCAGCGATACACAAGATCTCCGCTCTCCGGCTCTCCGGGCTTCGGGCATGGCGCGTCGTTTTGGTCACCCGAGTCCTGAGGTCGTTATCGATGAAGTTGCCAACCGGCGGCCCCAGACAGATGTGCTCCGCCGGGTGGTGCAATTACGATTGGCATGAAGATTTGTTGCATGTGACGGCCACCGGTGACAGCCGGTGCAGTCCGACGGTCGGCCCGGACGTCTTACTTGCGCCGAGCCTAACAAGCACCTGATCGGGCGCCTCGGACACACATTTGGCGTCTCGCAGGATTTCACGGATCGGAGTCCGCGCGTGAAACCTATTTCGCGTCCTCCATTGTGTAGGGCCGGCGTTTGGCAACGTTTTGCGAAAAGAATTTCCAGATTATGCCATCGTCGATAGGATCTATTCTGCCCCGCTGCGTCCACCCCAGTCTTCCCGTGCTCGTCTTCGTTCGTCGAAACATAAAGCCGCGATGAGTGCCACGATAATGTTTGTTCTACGATGCGCGGCCGTTCCCTTCGACACTGCTCCCTTCGACCGTTCCTGGCTTTTCTTTGATTAATTGTCTTCGATGCTAATGATATACGTCTTTGTTTGCAGATTCTACCCGTGGTCTGGGCTCCCCGGGGGCCGCTCGGTCCGGTCCGGCGAGGCTGGTCAATTTTCTCACCATTACGGCGGTGAAGGCACTTCCAGCTATTGACCAAACGCACTGCCAAGTGGCATTGCGTTTCGCAAGGACTCTTCGTCCGAAACGCTTGAAAAATTGTGTTGCACACCGTAATGGTCCAGGACGCTTCTTCGGAAGCGCGTATCTCTCTCTTTAATATTTGATTAACGAACGGCGCATCGACCGGAAAGCCTCGGTAACGCCCCTAACGACTCCGGGCCCGGGATTGAGTAGATGACATTGACAATCCAGCTTAAGCACATCACGGAACCCGGCCCGCATTACGTAAAGTGCCGCGCGGCGGGTGAGCGATGGCGCAAGTACGAAGACAAATTTCCTCTCTCCATGGCTCGCCCGACGTCAATCGATGACAGTCAGCACGACGGATGACGAATTTGGCGGAGAATTGGCGGCCCGGCGGCGAAGGGCAATGATATATTGGGCAACACCACCCGGACTCGGCGACGTCACGGACCATCGTCAGACCGTGCTGCCTCAGACGTCGCTTACAGCAGCAGCAGCATCCTTAACCTTCGGCGGGAATCAATTAATCAGCATGCCGCACGCCGGCGGCAGGCGGATGCAAAACGTACGACGCCACGAACGACAGCTAATCGATAGTTTTAGGGCTGCCGCCGTGGAGGGTGTGTGTGCTGGCAGCCGCAGCCCCTGCGATAATTATGATGGCGATGGTGATGATGCTGATGACGTTGATCATGATAATGATGATTGTAATTAGCCGCCCGGCCAAGGTGCGCAGAGTAAAAGTCCGCACCTTTGGGAGCGTTTAGCGCAAAACGCGCGCCGCAGTTCGTCGTTGGCGCAATCGAGCGACGGGGCGATTTAGTCGTGGCAAGTTTGGCCATCGAGTGCAGCTTGGTTCAAAATCATGCAGTATGACCCGGCGAGATTCGTTTCTCTCAAAGATGGGCTTTGGTGGGCATCGAAAACTTATTCTTCAATCGAAGAATTGGGTATTTTACAATTCCTATTAACAATTAGGAATACAATGTTTTTAGTGTTTCCTCCAGGTCCAGGATACAACAGATGAACTGGCCACATACAAGTGACCGTGAGAGAAGCACTCATTTTTTACGTTTAACGTACATACTTAAAACAATTGCTTCTTGGGTAACACAATAACGAGTCGCACGGAAAATTAATGTTTTAATTTTCCAACTCATTTAAATTCTTAGAGCATATCCGTCAGTAATACCGGAACTTGAGGTGGTAGTACATAACATTCTCCTTTATAATTTTCTCCTCTGTTATTCTCCTTTATAATTTTCATTAGTTTCCATTTCCAAAATGGTGGCTTCGATGATGTTGTTCATAAACTTTTTTGTGGTAAGCCGTGTGCTATTGCAAAGTTTTGGCGGATTGATATTTCTCAAATAAATAATCATAGCTCCAACCTCAAAACATGTGGAGGGCGTCCTGGTAAATCATGCGAGATGAGAAATTATGTTGAATTGTTTACTGCTTCATCCTGATTTAACGCACTATCGATTGACATGAGAATCAAACCTTCTTCAGGTATTCCATCCAGAATGCTGCAGTTGATAGTATTTTCGTCGTAATTTTTCCTGCTCATAAAGCGCGTTTGTTACAAAAAAATTCTTGGCAATATGATAGAATTTGTTGACACATATTTTGGAATCGAACTATTCCCAATATCATCAAAATTGCTTCGTGAACTCTGTGGCTGATACATCGCATTGAAATTGTTGTACAGGGGTGCGTAATCACGACAGGAGATATTTAAATGTTTGATAGCTCTGCCGTTTTTCAGTCAAATTAGGTAAATGAACAAGATTTATTGAGGGTTCAGAGTGCCGTTTATAGATAATTTACTCAGAATACAATATCGTTCCAATGGCCGTCTCCAATAAACACACAAAAAGCGGGCATTGTTTACTTTTTTTTGGGGCATTTTTCGTTGTATTTGACAACATTTCGGGCATAATAGCAGCAATTTCCGCTGCGATTTTAGCTTCAATCAGTTCTTCAATGATCTTCGGTTGGCTGACATACACATAGTAACAATCAACACAGTGTTCACAGTTGAACGATTATTTTCATTGTAGAGCGCTACAATTTCACAACAGTTTTTGTGAAACTACAACGGCATAAGCTAACGTTTCAAAATCTGGCTGATTCGTAAAAATCGACCAACAGGTGGCCTAGTTATCCAACATTTCAATATTCTCTGTCATGATTACGCACCCTGTACATATTTTCTAATAGTAATCTATATATTTTATGAATAAGTAATGCCAAATAAATGATAAATGATGAGTTAAGCAGCTGTTGTTAATAAAAACGCAAATGCCACCAGCATATACGAGAATTAGGATAACCAATTGCCTCACAATGCGCCTAAATGAAGGCTATCACTTCACGGCTGGCATCGACTTGTGGTCCAAATCCGCCTCAAAGTATGCAACCCCAGCTGCACTAGTTCAAGGCGACCCCGTATTTCCGTCGGATGTTCGAGTGTTGTTTTGAAAGACGCATGATGTTTTCGGTACACCAACTTTAAGATAGTTTGGTTCGCCAGTATTGGGAATTAATTGATAATAATTGCTCTATTTTAATCGATTGGGACGCACAGTACCATACATGGGGTTTCGGAGTGAAACGCCCAAGAATGGCTGTCCACACACACCTCCAGCGGCAGAAAGATGCCGGACGACGTAGGGACGAGTGTCGGAGTGATACATTTTAGTGCGCGCTTTCTACCACACAAGGTGCGCGCGCCAATCATCTGGGTGGAGAATCTGGGCTGATCCCGGTCACAATTAGGAGCTACGATAATTAGGTGCAAAAATGCACCCACGAGCCTAAAATGGCCGATCTCGTTAGTTGTCTCGGCCGAATTCCCCACGCAAACGAAGCAATTCAGCATCGGTGTCGGTGGTGTGCTCATCAACTGGGCCGGGCCGTGACTTCCCAAAGATGGAGCTCCGCGGGCACCAAGCGGATTCCGTTCCGAGAGGTGAGACCCATCCAAATGTCGGTCCGATTTGGTGCCGTCCCGCAGGTTCCGCAGACACCGGCGAGCCTCGCCGAGCTGCCGGAACATAAGATGGAGATCGGGTGGACACACGCGGACCAAATAAGTGCCGAGCACAATTAACTCACCCACCGCGCCGATCGGCGCAACTGCACCCGCGATGCACCATTTCGCGCCGCTCTAATTATTTTCCCATAATTGAGATTTGTGGTGAGTTAGGTTTTTATTAGCCTTTCGCAGTGGCCGTTGGGTGTTGGAGGGTGTTTCGTTCGGTCCACTTGACACTCTGCCCGTGCGGTTCGATGGTAATTAAAATCAAATCACCCTGTACTGCACCGCTGGCGGAGTATGGCTCGGTATGGTCAAAACATCCCGTAAGTGAGCTGCACTGACAATGATTAGCCGGCCAATTCGTTTGTTCGCTGGCGCGCCATTTTTGGGGCGAGTGGTCGCAGGTTTTAATTAATTGCCGGCGGAGGCCCGGAGGTCCGGAGGCATCCCTGGCCCCGAGCTGTGGATGCCGAGACGGACGTGACACGTGCGTGTCAATTAATTGAAGGAGCGCCTTTTTGCTGGCCTGGATCGGTCGGAAATCGCCCGACTTCCTGGGCAGCGATCGCCGGGGAGATGCATTCCACTGGCGAGGTTTCTTCACTTCCTTGGCGATCTCTGAGCGATCCCAACGCCTAACACGGGCCAGTCGGGTTGTCCGCGGCGATAGGCGATCTGGTCGCGCACTGCTTCACGCAGCGGACGTGCTAATGTCTGCATTTGGCCATACAGGCCGACTGCGACTTTGACGCACAGAAATGGCACAAATCGGATCATTACAATCGACTAGTTGTGCTAGGCAACCCCTGTCACCTTCGGCCCTCATTCCGTGCCGATCTTCGGATCTGTGTGTGCCGAGGGTGTTAGCTATCGAGAGTGAAGCATTCTTAGGACACCACACCACAAGACTTACGGCTAGTGTCGTCGATCACTATCGCTGCGGTCTGCGGACCAAAACCCGACCACCGCCAACGACCAGATCATTACACAACTTTTAGCCAGCCCGGGGTGAAGAAAAAAATCAATCGCAACCCGTTGCCCGTTTATGGCACGCAAGGATCGATTGAGACAGTTTTGATTAATTACTGCGGACTGCTGCAGGGTGCAGGGAAAAACGGACGCCATCTCCGGCCACTCGCCGCTCGGTGGCAGATGGAATTGGAAAAAGAATGTAATCGGTAATTGAAACTGTGTTTCAACGCAAAGGAACGGCGTCCGGGACGAGTTCTGGAGCTATCTTCGGTCTAGCTACAGGTCATCCCCGATGGTGGTGGTCCTCAAAAGTATCTTCATTTCAAGTGGGAACCCGTCGAGACCTTCTACAGCGAACCGTACCGGGTTGTTCAATAAGTGTTGCGATTCACTTCATTTTGTTTTGTTTGTACACTGCTCATATGAACGTGTGTGAAGTTTCATTTCAATCTGTCAATTTATTCTTTGTTTTCAAGCCATTTAATATTTCAGTAGCCATTTAGTCGACGTCTCACAATATTTCTTTTAAATGGTAAAGAAATCAAGTATCGTGCAGTTTTTTTTTATTTTGGAAAGCTTAAAAGCAAAGGAAATTTATCAACGAATGTTGAAAGTGTATACGGAATCTTCGCCTTCAATTAGTGGTGTATAATCTTCGCCCATTAGTGCAAAAATGGGTTGCTGGATTTAAATGTTGTTGTACAAAACGCCGTGGTCAAACGCCGTGTACGGGTGGTCAAAAACGCGTGATTATTTCGAAGTACCCATTATTTGACGTTTAAAACGTTAAACTAAATTCTGGAAAATGTAGACAATTGTTAAACACTTCCACATTTACGAAAAGGGTCGCTTGCTTGAAAAATGCTGGGAAATATTAAAAACTTAGTTTCAAAGTGGTAAGTCTTATCTCAAACGGTACGATATTGGAAAAGCACCTTTTATTAAAGCTTATTCCAACTTCGGTGGCTATGTTAATTAGCAGAATTGTCCTTTTTGGGGTTCGTAAAACTCACACGTCGTGCAAGAGAATTCAATGCATGCAAAAGGAGTTACTGTTCGGTGTGGTTTTTGGTCCGGTGGCATCATCGGCCGCCGTATGACTGAATGAAGAAAGAGCCGTCGTAACCGTCGATGGCGAACGCCACCGAGAAATGCTAGCTAATTGTTTCTTAAACGAAATTGAAGCTGACAACTTGCCCGACATTTAGCTTTAACAGGATGGCGCTACGTGCCATACAACGACAGCCACGATCGATTGTTTGCGTCGCATTTTCGGAAATCGAACATTCAGCAGAAATGGTGATGTGAAATGGCCTCCAAGAAGCTGCGATTCGACGCCTTTGGATTATTGTCTTTGGGGAGCAGTGAAAGATAAATGTTAATTGAACAAAACCAGCAACTATTGACGACCTCAAGACCTAAATTTAAGTTGCTATTGACGAGATAGGACCACAGACAGTCGAAATGTGCTCAAAAATTGTGGCCACCGCATGGGCTACTGCGAAGCCAAGCGTGGTGGACATTTAACGGAAATAATGTGATGTATGAACCTTTCAAATAAAAGTTCAAGCATCGGAAAATATGCAGCCATTTTTGTTTTATAACCAAACGAAAAAGTGCACACGTTTTTAACCACCCTGTACAAGACTCTAAAACGATCCACGTCAACGGCGTCCAAAAACGGTAGCAACAGCTAAAATCTTAGGAAAAATACAGGATATCGTATTGGAAAATCGTCAAGTGACCGAAAGAGATTTAGTAGAAGCCCTAGGCATCGCATTGGACAATGTAGGTAATATTTTGACTTAAGTATTGGGTTTAAGAAAGCATTCAAATGCAACTTTCTGGGCGAGACTTGGGTCTATCACCACGATATTGAATCAAAACAAGAAGCTAACGAGTAGTACTAAATAAACTGGTTCTTCGACTTCGAAACGAGCTCATGTCGAAAAATCAGACAACAATGTGTTAACATTAGTTTTTTGAGATGCGAAAGTAATTTTGTCTGTAGATTACTTGAAAACTGGAAAAAAACAATAAATTCCAATTATTATTGCAACCTTTTAGACCAGCTTAAGGAGCAAAATCGTGAAAAAACACGGTTCGCAGAAGAAAATAATGCTTTTTCTTTGGGATCGTGTCACAAGATCCTTCTGAAAATTGCAAAAATCAAAAAAAGTTCGAATTGTTGGCGACTTCCATCTGTTTTCAGATCAAAAATATATCATGCACCAAATGATGACAGGATTAGTGTGAGAGTAACGGCGAAGAATTGTGTGTGGGTCAATCTAATGACCAGTATGATCACTAAGAAATTACTAGAGTAAACCTAACGATAACCCATCAACGCGTCGGAAACGAGTCAACCTGGTCGCTAAGGCCCATGTCCTTCGACGACTTCTTGAGGTAGGCGTCGTCATCGGTTTATTAACATTCACTTCCTGGCGCGAGCGGAAATTGAGATGTACAGTCGTTTTGTTTAGCGGTAATGATCTGCTGGCTACCGATTCGGAAGGTTGCCTGGCATCTGTTACCTATCGGAGCGTCGAGTGCTCAAGACGGCGCCGTGCATGTGTGATCCATGCTTCCGCGGGGACACACGCCTTGCTCGCTCATTAATTTCTAACATATCATCAACACATTTACGGGCGACATGGTTGAAGAAATTTATTGCAACTCTGCTGGCGCGGCGGTGGGAAACGCTGCGCCACGCTGAGCAGCGGTGCAAAGCAGGGACCAGAAAATCCATCCTCCAGCACGGGCAAGAATAATGATAGTGAGAAAAGGGAAAAATGGTACGCTAAGAAAAACGCTTAAACGATGATTTATGTGCGATTCTTCGGCCGCGCGAGTTGGTTTGTGCTATTCACTCGAATTCGTCGGCGCCCGCGGGTCCTGCGCGCTAAAAAGAGTTGCTGTCGAGCTATTCTTTCCTCATTTTCGCTGCAGGGCTCCACTCCTCGGTTTGTTTCTTTTTTTGGGGTAGGCGAAGATTGCCTACGAACCGCGCCGGCCGATTCACCGCTTCCGGTTTCGGTGACAAATGGTTTTACAAATTTTCATCTTCATTTGATAACCGTTTTGAGGCCGGTTTTTTTGTTCACGTTCGAATGTTTGCCGCTTTCGTTCCGTTCTCGGGTTTGGCACATTTTGACATCTTTATCATAAATCGATTTGTACGCACGTATGCAGCGCTATCGCCGCCCTCGATGTCGCTTGCATTTGCGTACTTTGCATCGTTCGAAAGATGGACCGGGACAGGCGTGTCGGCGTGTAATTTACATAAAACGTTTTTAATGATACTTCCCGAATCGTGCCAATCGCGTATGCCGATGCGAAAACAGCGTCAATCTGTTTGTTATTCGTTCTTTTGTTAGAAATAAAACAGAAAAATTCTCGAAATTGGCGAATTATAGTGCAGAAAGGCGCAGCTAAAATGGCTAACAGGAAAGCATTTAGCATTAGCAGGTAGTAATCGGTACTGCAAATGAATAAGTCAGTGAATAAGTAGTTAAACTAAACAATGTACAGCTGCTTATGTTGGTTTTTGCGGTAACCATTTTTATGAGATGTTCGCATACAATATGTCGATCCGAATCCAATCCAATAGTTAGCCGTCAAGATATCGATGGGACGAATATGATTGCGATTGCCATGTCGTTTTGGAACATGTTTAGAAGCTACGCAATTGAAAAAAAAAATGAAAAAATGAAATGCTGTTATCAAAACAGTTCTCGTCCAAACTGCTCAATAACACATTTTAAAGAGGCTGAGGAATAAGCAGAGAAGCTTCGAGAGCATTGTAAAGTCAGAAAATGCAAAGGCATGAAAGTTTAATTCGTTCCACTACAAAAAGTTATTTATTAAAGACATAGGAAGCAAAGAACTCTGAGAAGCACGAATTAATTTACCTGATCTTGCTTCGAGCGACATTTTTTTCTACCTTTTCACAACAGATAAAATCAACAAATATTATGAGTAAAAGCAGGAAAACCCCCCAATAGATTTTCTATTGAAAACCAAAAAACCAAAAAATAAGGAAAAATAGTTTGATACAAAGAAAAAATACAAATTAAACACAGAAACGAAGTGAACAAGTTAATTCAACCTTTTCTTTAAGCAAATATAGGGTGGTCAAATAAGAGTTCTCTTTTTCATTTGGTTATAAAACAAAACAGCTTAATATTTTTCGATGATTGAACATTTATTTGAAAGTTTCAGTTATTTTATGAAAATCAATTTTGGTCAAATGTCTACCACGATTGGCTTGGAAGTAGCCCATTCGATCGACCTATTTTTGCGTACATTTTTTATTGTATCTGGACCTATCTCGCCTATAGCAACTTGAATTTCGGTCTTGAGATCGTCAATAGTTGCTGGTTTGTTCACCCAACAAAAATATCGATTGTGGCTATCGCTATATGACACGTAGCGCCGTCCTGCTGAAACCAAATGCCGTTCAAGTTCTCAGCTTCAATTTCACCGAAGAACCAATCAGCCAAAATCCGCACCAAACAGTCCCTGGGTTATACAGTTATTAATATAACCGACGGGGGGCTTCAATGAAATGTGCTTTTGACGAATGATTTGACGAACTACCACTTTGGAAATAAATTTTTCATATTTCACAATCTTCTGCACCAAAATTTTACTTTATACATAAATTTGGTGAATCGACCTTTCAAATAAATGTTCAAACATCGACAAATGTTAAGCCGTTTTTGTTTTATAATGCTACTTGCCAGCTTTAGAATGAGTTCTTTTCCAACGTTGCGCAGATAGGAAAAAGGATATGCACTAACGTGGCTTGACTCTAGTTTTTCCTGTTAATTTTATCAGGGCTCTGTAATTACCCCATTTCCATTGATTTTGGATATTGAAAACCCACTTGGGTCTGCGATTGTGAGTTGATTGCACGCGTCGGCAAGCATGAATAGACGAGAATGTGTCTATTAACAGCCCGCATAAACACTTCCGACCAACGAAACTAAATCAAATGAAACTAATGATTATGTTTCTGCACAACAACTTCGCCGTTCATGACATAATTCGTATGATGCGCCGCTCGAGCGCATGATTTGCAAGCCGCGGCAAAAACATGCCGAACCACGACAGATGTGGAATGGCTCGGCGCAAGTAAGTGTTGCGTTCGGTGGCCACGCAAAGGGTTAACACTCGTGGCTCCCCGGAGTTGCCGGAGGCGCATTTGTCATTACGACCCGGCCAACCTGCCAACTATCTCATTAGATACCTCGTACGAGGTCGGAACCGGGCGGAACACGGCGGCGTGCACCTGACGTACGCGTTGCGCTTCTGGTCGCGCCGAGATGGTCGCTAATGCCGCGCCGACCAATTGCCGGCAAATGACTGTTATTACACCTTCACCGGGGCCGGCTTTGGGCGAAGGATCGTTGCA
This sequence comes from Anopheles bellator, assembly GCF_943735745.2. Lineage (NCBI taxonomy): Eukaryota > Metazoa > Arthropoda > Insecta > Diptera > Culicidae > Anopheles > Anopheles bellator. The sequence continues at coordinate 46,582,002 of NC_071286.1, forward strand.
CGCCGGATCTCGCAAGACAAACATCCCGGCACCCGGACAGGATTACCGATGTCATTTTCACGCACGAAGGTGTGAGCTGATCATAAGAGTCAAAAATAAACCGCCGAAGGGTTTGTGTGGACGAGTTTGGCACGGCGAAACGTTTGCTACGGCATAGTCGATTAGCTTCAGAAGGATACTAATTGATAAGTGGCGCCCAACTGCATCGGGTTAATCGGGTTGCATTGCTAACCGGCATAGTGAGCATTCTGCAGATGCGCTCGGTGAAGGTCTGCGAACAGTCGTTTAATGCTTTTCGAAATTTGCTAACTTGCTATACCTTGGGGCACTCGTTAATTCCCGCCCTGAATGCATCAGGAATAAAGTACACACCTCCGATTCCGTTCATCACTTTCGAGACGTTCTCCAAATCGCTACAACCAACCCACCGAGGGGCTCGTCACACGAAAACGGACCTCTTGCTAGGCCATGCTGCCTGTGAAAGTGATCGGTCTGCGGTCGGTCGTTTTCGCCAACTGCAACTCATGAATGCATAAAACTGTGAGCGGTGGAGGACCATGACGACCACACCCCGTGGCCGGGTTTGGTGGCCGGCCTGCACCGAAAACCGACGCGAATGTGCAGAAGGAGCTGTTACTATTTCGCTGTACGCGAGGAATTAACATATTCACTTGGATAACTCCCTCCATAAAAGTCAGGGCCCGTGATGTGTGGTCCGGTGTAAAGGGCCTTTTTTCCTGTCGTTCCCATCGTGGGCCCTCAGCTGGCCGTCCGAAACCGTCGCTTCGAGTTTCGAGGCTGTTCCCAAAGGCGTATAGAGACCTCAGCTGGAGTTCGCCAGGTTTGTGGTCCGCTGGCGACTGTGCCCCCGATGCATTCGACCTTCTCCTCGTCTCCGCTCGCCCCAGTCAACGAAAAGTCCTTTGTAGTCTAGTGTTCGAACCGGTCGTTGTTGTTTGCTAAAATCAGCAAACAAATCCCCGGAGCGACCCGGCGCAAGTGCAGTACGGGCCCCGCCGTTGTACAATCGGCCGGTGGCGGTCGTGTAAATCGAGGCGAAACGATGTAGATCTTATCGAGGTAGATTGGTAAATCCTCGTTAGCGCTTCGTTTGTTCTTATTTAGCGGGCGAAACGGGACGCGGCGGTCTTCGGCGGAGCAATAGAAACGATCGCAATGTACTTCGGCCGCAGTGTCCTGTTTGATGTTGGCCAAAACGGCGACCACAGAACGGAGCCAGGAGCGGGCACGGTACGTGAAACACGCCCAAGCTGAACCCATTCGGGACAGAGTTCATAAACGCAACGTTTATTACTTTTTATTGTTCCACGTTTAATGGCAATTATTGTAGCGAACTTTTTTTAGTACTCGAGATTACTCATTTGCCTCATTAATTATTTTATACTTAATTTTTCAAAATTAATAATATTCTTTTGATTTTATTTTATAAATTACGGCTGGTACACTAACTTTTACGAACTCTTCCTCCGTGTTTTTACGCCTACTTCTGCTCAAATTTTCTTTTTATCTCTGCCACGCACCTTGTAATCAATATTTGTTAAATTCAATGTTCTACAATTCCCACCTTGTCGAAGACAACTTAAGATACATAAGCGTAAATGTTGTATAGGTATAGCAACTAAGCATCGAGAGTTATTTTTCATTCAATTTCTATTCTTTTTTTAATAAATATTTTCAATTATTAGTATAATAATATGGGTCTTGACTTGACTTGATACTTGATTAGGACTTGATTGAACATTGTATAAAACTTTTTTGTGCGTTCAATCCATATGCAACTCAATCCATATGCACTCGTCCTATAGATGCATAATGCAACACTCGAGAATGCCTCTTTTACACCGGCAAATCATAACACCCGCCACAGTCGCTTATTGCCCCATTTGATCAGTGCATATAATTCCCAGCTCAAACATGCTTATCACACTCTGGCGGCTGTGCGGCCAGACCTTCTGCGGCGCGTGTGTCTATCAAACGAAGGGTTTTTTATTCCCTCGGCGAGACCGATCGTGAGCCAAGTTATGTGACTCACATGCAATGCTGCTCTCGAGAAATTAATAGCGACACGTCGACAAGCGGTCCGCGAGGAAGGAGTGTCCGCAAGGATCATCGATTACGAAATCAAACCGTTTCGGGGTGTGATGGAAATGATTGACTTGGCGTAATTAATGACCCGCAGCCGTTGTATGCTCGCTGGTGCTCGCGCATAGCTAACACGGCACGGCAACAGCATAGCGCTAGGGACAAGGTTCTATTTCGTCGAGCATCGATAGAATGGCACATGTTTGTGATGCATTCATTTTTCCTTCTAGCATTGACCCAGAACAGACCCATGAGCTGGACTGGGTTCTAATGCTAACCGATGTGTGACAATATTTGAAAAGTGAGTGACAAAACTCGTCAAACACAATTTATTTTCCGTGCCGATGGTGGCGATGATTGAGACCATTTAGATGGACACACGTGACGAACAATTCAATGTTTGACCTTCCACCTGCCTACGAGCTTAGTCCACAATCGTTAGATTTAAGCCATTCTTTACACAATCTCCACTAGCGTTAATCAAATAATGGCGCGTCCAAACGGGTCCACTTCCGGTCCGTAAGCTCATTAGCCGCATTTGCATGGTGTGAGAGTAATTGAATGTTCTATCTATTGCCCGAACAGGTGTGAAGCCCACCGACTGATGACAATGATAAACCCACAAAGTACCGACCGACTATGTAGAGCGGCAAACGAATGGCAGTTGGAATGATGGCGCACTGGACCGCCCGAGACGTGGGCATGTTTCGAAAATCATAACCCTCCACTTTTGATAACCCCTAGGGGGGGGTAATGTGGGGCGTAATTGGCGAAAATAAAAAGAGGGAGTTCTTAATGGGATAGTTTTCCACTGCAAGTAGAACGGAAGCCCCGTGGAACCGCGTGGATCTTTAATTGGACCGAGCGACTTGCGTAATGCGTGCCCAAAGCGTGTCTTTAGCGTGCGCGGTCCAGCAGAAAATCCAGTGTTTTATCACCACTTTCGGATTTACCCGCCGATAGTAGCCATTCATTATCCAATCGCAGGGCACGAAGCAGCACAGCCCCGAACACGGTAGCGAGCCTAAGCTAATCGCACCGAAAGGTAATAATTTTTCGCCCATCAACGGCGCATCAGCTCGATTGTGCTTTTTGTTGGGTGCTCTGCTCACCGATCGAAGGTCGTTCCAACAATGCACTTGCAACTGCACAACATCCGGCAGATGAGCAGGGCGGCGGCCGATTGTATGCCTCGGCACGCAGAACGTTTTAATTCCCCCACAATTACGGGCCGTTTTATTAATCCTTTGGCACTCGGGCATCCTGGACGGTTCAACGCACAGGATTATCGCTACTCGGGCTGAACAGGCACCGGTTTCCCGCCGGTTCGCTAATGAAGGTGGTCCGCTCATTGGCGCGGTGTTACCCCAACGGTAATCGATTCTGGGACCCACGGATGGACGTAAGGCACCTCCTCAGGTTAATCCACGATACGATCCACGGGCACATAAAATCGAGCCGAAATGATTAGAAATCAGCTGCCAACACATAAGCCCAGTTTTGCCCAAAAAGAATACAAACAGCAGATGCTAGCGTCGTCTGCCCGCCTTTAGCCATTAGGCGGCTGGTCGCTTTGGAAAAAGGGTTCGGACTGCAATCATTTCATTATGATTATTTCAACACCAAATCTCATAAGCTAGGGCCACACGAAGGGTAAAACCTAACGTAAAAGCAATGTGAAATGCCAAAATCGTTTATGCTTCGTGTGGCAGGCTTAAAATATAAAAAAGTTTACATCGAAATGTTAAACGTGTTTACATTCGTGTTCTTGGCCCGAGAAAATAGAAATCGAAGAGGTCAGTTGATTTCTGAATAATTTTTCTATTTTTTTCGATTTTAATGCTGTACCAGCATTTCACGCTGAGTTATTTACGCTTCTCGTGGCTTTAGCTATAAACTTTTCCGATGTGATTTTTGGGCAATCTAAGCATTCCATCGTGTGTTTAGATCAGGACGATTAATTATTTGTTTGTTGCATCAACAGAACTATTGTTTTTTGGGGTCGGAAAATGGCCTACCTTGCCCGGGAAATCCACCGCCAGCATGCAGTCACTGTAATTGGCCTCGGTTTTGATGGACGTCGGCCCAGCAAGTGGACTGCACAGTTGTCCGACGCTAAGTTGGGCTTCTCTATACCACGGATACATAGCTCACGAGCACTGGCACTTGGCAGCATCGGTCACACAAGAACATTTTCCACTTGCTGCCCACTGCTTTCTATTGCACACTTTGCTGCCAAATCATCACCTTTTTCGAGAGTATGGTGTTTGCCGCACCTGGGACTGGGATTTCTGATTCAAACCACTTCCTTTGCCACACGCGGTGCACTTAGTTGATCGGATCGGAACCTCAAGATATCTTACGACCGCAAATCACCGACAATTAACACACAAACGGCACCGCAACAGCGGCTTGGGGTCGATTGTCATTTTGTGTCGCTCCAGTTCCCAACATCGGACACGAATCTACGATTCCTTTCGAACATGCAATTCCGTTATTAGCAGGCTTGGGCCGTATCGATGCAAAATCCAAACTCTACACACAGAGGACACCAGGCGCACTATTATTGTAACGTACTCACTTATGCTACGATGTTCACCGAAGCAACTTTCGTCGATTGTCGGCGGACCCAATCACCAACCGGGGGATTCAACACGCAAACCAAAATGTGTCAACCGAGCATATCAACAAACAAACCCCACGATACGACACGGGGACGTCATCTGGAGCTGGTGAAAACCGGAAAACGGGAGGAAAACTGCTGCACTCGTCGGCGGCCACATTAGATCACGTCCGAACCGGTCCCCTCGGGTCTGACGGTGTTGCTAATTGCAGCAAAACAGCAACACGGAATGCTATTGTTTCGTATGGCGCGTGTTTTGAAGCCTCATTGTTGTCTACGCGGAACGGAGCAACCTATGGATCCTTGCTGCTTATGGTCAAGCCACTTTCTCGTTCTTTCCACATCACTGTGGCGTTTTCACTACACTGTTTTTTTCATAGAAAATTTTCCACCGGCTTCTCACACGGTCACACGGTCATTCGGTTGTCACGAATTTTTCACTCTAAACAGACTATCCGGGATCGACGGGAGCTGAGTCACAAAATACGCTTTTTTACCGCGTGCTCCCCAACGACTGGCGAGTGCGATTTGACAACTCCCGTTTGGATCCCTCACGTGTGCTAAGCGCTTCGCCCGTGCCTGTGTGTGTGCGTGTTGGGGACGCGAGAGAGGACGCGATGGTGGGCTCTCTCTCTCACGCGCGGCTGTTGGAGCAGGATGTTAACTCTTTTACCGGTTCTTCGAGAGAGAGGTTATATTCGTTATGTTGCGGTTATCAGAAGCATCGGAAGCTGTTGTAGGGTTCCGCCAAGCTCTCTCTACCGAATGTGAGAGAGAAGGAACGCCTGATGCTCCATTCCATTTCAACTGGAGATGGCGAGTGTTTGCAAGAGCAGGAACGGATGAGACAGAGCAATAGTGCACTCAGCAGGCTTCGACAGCCATCTAGTATATTTGTTGCTAATTTTTGAGTTAGAATTGCCGTGAGGTAGTACATAAGTGAGAGGTTGCCTTAAGTTTCGCAAGCAAACAAACGTCTATTTCACAAACAAGAATGTTGGAATAACAATACGAGTAAGCCAATTAATAAGTTGCCTTCCATTTAAAGGTTAAGATCTTTTAGATCAGAAATTCTTTCATTCGCAAACAAGAAGATATTCAACATGGAATCTTCAATGAGTTTCATTCCATATCATTATCAACTGAACAAAAGTGTCTGGCACATTATTCTCACGATCGATCCGGAGTAATGTTTTCAACAACCTTACACCGCAGAAGCCCGAATTGTCATCTGGAGAGCACTTGCAGATACACATTGCAGAGCCATAACTTGCGAACGAATTCTTCCTGGGACTGTATGAAGTTGATTGCACCAAAAGGAATTTCAAGAACCGAATAGCAATGGGAAGCATATTATTTTTTATAACTCTTTCACTCCAGCCGTTACGTATACATGAAAATGCGCCAGACTGCGTGTGTCAGGCAGCATCAAAACATTATTGTGACGTACGTAAGAGTCCGCAAAAAATAGGTATTTTCGCTTTGTAAAATTACCTTATTTGAATCATTCGAACGATAAACTAAAGACGAGTCGCTCTCCATTCATTCGTTGTGAGAAGTTCCTCTTAAACTGGCAGCATGTGAACGCCTTACGCCTTTCTATGCAAATGATACAAATGCCACATTTTCCCATCCGTTTGCATCCGCAGATCAAAATTTGCCAGCCACTTGGGCTTGGTTTTGCATTTGGCCGTGCTGTCACAACCGTGACCTATCCCTCGTTTATGACTGCCCAGGAAATGACGGCCGTTAGCGATCTGTTTTTCTTCGTTTCCCGGTTTCGCGTTTTTTTTTTCACCACATGACGCGCAAGACGTCAGTCTCGAAATTCGCTTGCGCTTCGATTGCCCTGCATGTACGGCCCAGAATTGTGTGCAAAAATGATTCACTTTTTAGATTACGTCTTGGCCGTGTCCCGGTCGTGTAAAACAGCAACACGGATGGTGTGGTTCCCGTTACGGTTACGCTAAAGTATGCGTATGTTTTCTGGTGTGTCGTTCTCTTCAGGCGATGGCTGGAATGCTCGTGGCATTGGTTGTGGTTGTTTGGAACAGTAAAGTGTGGAATTTAAAATAAACATTAGTGAACCATAACACTGACCAAGTTAACTACCAACTTTCCCTTTCTTATCATACGAAAAGGGGAAAAATTTAGTACAAAAGACATAATTGGAGATTTGTTCGTTTCACGAGGCGAATATTTTAACTACCAGACTATAGTTATCCGTTACCGTACAATTTACCGTAACATTGTCTGAAATCTCCACGTAAAAATACCCGGAGGAATGCCCGGAGATAAGTGTGGGTCATGCATTGCTCTGAGGTACGGACGGACGAAAAGAAGCATACCCAGGATAGAACAAAAAAGTGTCTTCTTGAATTTGGATGCTCCGACATTCGCAAGCGAACGTTAGTAAAAACGGCTCGACGGGACCGGACAAAATGGAGGCCGGGAAAAAACATCAGACCACAGGCCGACTTCATCAGTCATACGACAGTCATCATCGATTTTTATGCGACTTTAATGCTGCTTTATTCGTGTTTCACTGAGCAGGAGACATTAAAGTTGCCTGTTAATCGCTAGCATTACTTAAGTGTTTCTCTAAGTGGAGTGGCATATCACAACCGAGACTCGCTAAACACGAAAAGTTTAAGATATGCACAATAAATACAAGAAATAAAAAATAAAAATCATGGCGACGTACGATTTTTAAGGGTCTCAATTGGGGATTGCAGAACATTCTACCTTGGGGTGTTGTTAACATTTAGGCAATGGTCTAAACATTGGAAAGTGGAAAAGAAGGCAAAGGACACTTGAACAATCGATGGGTAAGGACTGAAAGCTTATACTCCACAGTCCTTTTTTGCCCAACTTGAGAGCGTGTGAGAAATAATGTAGTGGCAGCTGAAAGTGTGGCGCAGAGCTTTGACTTGCCGTGGAGTCGCTAAAATATCACTTGCAGTCCGTCGGACACTAGAGATTTGTCCGCCGGTCGCACGGCGCAGTCGCGGAATTACGTCACTCCGCCTTCAAACCGAACGCGGTCGCAAACTGGACGCTTCCCATTGGTCGCTTTTTTACGTGCCTCGGAGAGACTAAAGGGTGGTCCGGCCGGAGCAAAAAAAGGCCATAAACAAACAACCCGAACACCCGGCACGGACCGGAGAGGCTAATGGGAAACCTGTTTCTACGAACTGGTCCGAGCGAGACGGCGCACATGTGTCGCATCGGCTGCGGGCAACGTGTGGGAGAGAGCAAAAGGGTTCCCCAAACGGCCGACAGCTTTCCGCCCATCTACCACCCTCCGCATAATTTCTAAACGCCGAGAGAGGCGCTCTCTCTCTCGGTCCAAGAGCTTAGAATCTAGGCACTGAGCCGGAGTACGATGCTTTCGCTGACCGTTGTAGGGTTTCGCTTTTTGCGCTTTTCCTCAGCACTCAGCACCAGGCTGGGTCTTCTCGCTCACCTGTCGTGCCGGTGTGGCGCCTAGCCATCTACCGGATATGTGCATTCTTGGGCCAGGAAATGTCCTCACGTCAGCAACCGAAGACGTTGTCCGATAAAACGGGGAAACACTAAACACATATACACCCGCGGCAACCAGAAAAACCAGACAGCAGAAACAGAGAGACACAGAGAGAGAGATAGAAGCGGCCGACGGAACAAAACAAGCAACACTATCATAATGAGCACGGAGAAAAGAAACGTATCGAGTGTGCAATTAAAGCAATTATTTAATTAAACATAAAAACACACGCCTCGGTCGGAGTGGCCAACGGGCGCACTGGGAGCTAGAAATCGCAGACTATGGACGATGGGACGATGCATAATTTAATTATGCCCTATCGAAGAGTACGATCTCAAAATAGGCATTAAAACGCTGGGCTATGCATCATTCATTAGTCTATTCGTGCAAAAATGGGCCGGATAGAAATAATTGTTGATTCTAAAAATGGACTCACAAAGCGACTAAAGCGAGAGATTCCTTAAAACACCGTTCTCTAAGGACGGTATGTCCGGCCAACGTTTAGAAGCAATTAGGCCTTTGCTATGTTTTTGGAAATTGGTTTGAAATGAAGTTCTAGAAAAGATGTGAGTGTTATTGGTCAACACGCAGACGTGGCAGAGTACATTACAGCAACGGAAGCAGGAGACGACTTGCGACACCGCTGACGTCGGAAGATGAATGGATCACGCATGAGTCAGCCTTTTTGCGTACCAAACCGTGAGATTTGTAATGCATGGCGTACAAGTTACACGTGAACTGCATTTTGGGACCATGCGACTCACAGTTTGTGCAGAAATTGATGACGTCTGCAGAGGCAAAGGAGAAATTAATGATAACCATAAACAATGGAAGAAACATATCCATTAGGTAGACACTAAAAGATAAGGCTTTTCGACCAAAAATCATCACCCGAAACACATTAAAGCACAATTTGACAGCAGTGTAAGAATTACATTATATATTGCATTGCAACTTTGGGTCTGAGTCAAGTTAAGTTTGAAAATTACAACATCTAATGAATCCTCGGCAAGGCATCATTTGACAGTATGGAACGCCTCGGGGTCGTTTCAGTCAGTCATTGCGATGTGTTACTGGCGGCAATCTCCACTCCTTGTACGCAGCTATCACCGTGCGTAAGAGTAAATTCTGGAGAAATCTTCGATCAGACTCCGATTTTTCGCGACGCCGAAGCCTTTTCATTAGCCACATTAGCCCGCTTTGTTTGGTTCGCGTTACCCGCGAGAACCGATTAAGTGGTCACTCGATGACGTAGGTAGCTTGTTTTTTCTGCTCGTCCTGCTCCTCTCGAACCATTTTATGGATTTTGAGAAGCATGACTTTCGCGCCACGGAGCGGAACAGAAAACAATTTTGGGTTGATCGTGTCGACCAATCTGATCACGTTTCACTCTTAACGCTCGGCTTCGTTTACTCCAATCGATTGGCTCCTATGAATGGGGAGCTACGCGTGTGCATCACCGTCATCATCATCACCCCAGCATCATCATCATCATCGCCTGGTCCATCAGCGAGCGAATGAATGGGGATAATGGGTGACGTGAGTACGACGTGAATGAATTGCACAGTTACCGCCGGGTGTTAATACGTTTTGCAACAAACTTTTCCCCGTGGTCCGAAAGCGCCGACAAAGGCCGGTGGCCGGTGGCGGATGTGTGGCCGGCACTAAACCGATCAAGCCGAATCGGAGCTTCTCCAAAACTCCGCCACTGCTCCTCGGGGACGCCGGGCGCACGACGGTTCCATTATAAGGAAATTAAACATGAAATAGATTCGTCACAGAGGAAATTGTTATTCATTCAGTGGCGCGCCGAATGCAGTGGCCGCGTGCTCTGGAGATGGCAGTGATGCCAGCCTGGCTTTTTCCGTGTGTCTTGATTGCTTTGGACGGAACGATTGCTTTTGTTTTCAGAAAGGCATCCGCCGCTAATCGAGGCCCTGTTGGTCAATGCCCACTCTTGGATGAAGTGCACGAAAGTAGTCCGGTAGCGCTGGCAGCACTGCCGGCGTGCGGACCAGGACAGGAGCCGCGACATGGTAATAATCTGTAACGGATTACCGGGTGTGCCGCGGAGCCGACTCCGGCCGACCTGAAGGGATTTCGGTGCGGTCACTTTCAAAGACCCCGGGCCGGCTCCGACGAAGCCGCTCACATCAAAAGGCGCTACAATTTCGTCCGTTCCGTCGTCCGGTTCTGTGGACGTAGAACGGTCTCCGAGATGAGACGGCTTTTGTGGGGCGCGTTGATTAGTTCGCACCCCCGCCACGGAGCGCGGGGATTATCCCGGGCGTACCAAGCTAACCGTCTCGTGTTCCGTTCCTCCTCGCGCGGGGATTATGCTGGGGCCGAAAAAATAACAAAACTATACAAACACCCATTACAAACTACCGACAGCGGTGTGGCCCGCGGCAACGAATCGTCAGATTTAATCCATCAGCAGCAATATTTGCGAAGGATTTTTGAAAGAAACAACACCAACTGATTGCCCTCATTTATCTCTCTTATCTCATTTTTCACCAGCGCTCGGCCGCTCGCCGGAACGGACGCGGAACACTCTCTCAGCCGGCAGCATGGCCACTGGAAGCATCGGTGCAAATTATGTGATTGCCACAGGAGCAGCACTCAGCAGCAGCAGCAAGTTGCAGCGTCGACACTGTGGGATGTGTGCGAGGATGGACGAAAGTGTGCAAGATTGGCGCAAAAGGGGGGCGCGAGGAAAAGAAAGCGCAGCCCGAGCCAGGGGGCCGATTTAGAGCCAACGTGCATTTGGCAACGTGAGAAACGCCACCGTCATGTGGAAACGTCCGACCGACCACCGAGCATGACGTTTGACGAAACGGTGGCTTACAAATAACCCGCCACCTCTAATGGAGCCGGCCAGCGGAAACAGAACGAAAGGATCAGAAATAATAAATGATTCCCGGGCTGATGCTCTCGGTTCGTGGTGAGGACGACGACGACGCAGCTAATCAGCTAATGAGGCCCGAGGGCGACATGTTGCGGTCGAATTTCGGTATGTTTGATTGATACATTGCAATATTATTGGATCAGTTGCAGTGTGACCAACACGAAATAAAAACATAATCTCTCGTTTTGGTAGAACCAAAACGTGCGATGCATAATCAGCGTTCGGAACTCGGAATAGGACATATTTTTGTCAAGCGTTAAAATTGTTGTCAAAGTTGGAAAACAGATTGCATTAGTAACATTTTATTATTTTAACAGTCGCTTTTGAATTATGTTTTTGTGGAAATTAAACAAATGCCAATGAATTGCAGAATTTTTATTTCATTCCTATCCTTACTTTATTCTTAGTCTGCAGTCGTAGTGAGTAGTAGAGAAAAGCTAATTAATTTGGGTGTTAATCTTCTGAGAGTTAATTTTTAAAAAAGTCATCCAGGCTTTGTGTAACAATCGTTTGAGTGAGTTTTTGGCAGTGTTTTTGCGAAAATGGATAAAATCGAGTATTGGGGTTTTATTGAATATACTTTTAATAATACTTTTCGCTCCCTCATCTGGAAAATTTGCTTGGAAGAAAGAGGGTTTCGTCAAATGAAGAATCAACCAGCTTCATGGACAATTATTTCAAAGAGAAAAATCACAATTGCACTGTTAGGGCGGATTAAGTTTGTGGTGTTACATGGTGATTATGCTGAAAACTAATAAAACTAAAAAAGGTTTTCGTTTCTTGGTTAGGTCGGAAAGATTTTAGGATTTTCACTCCACCCTTGTAATAGCTGTAAGGTTTCTGAATAACCTGTCAAACTTGGCTTTTTCTCAATTTATGCAGATTTAGAAGAAATTCGAACGTGATTGCTAAAAACACGATAGAAATGAATAAATATGAACTCAGTTTAAACATAAAGTATTTCCAACTACTCAATTACAAGGTGTTCAACACTGTATTTAGTAGATCCACTTTGCATATTTCATGGGTTTCTACTGTGCTGCGCCAAGGTGGTAAATTGAAGATAACTTAAGAGACCCTAATCTAATTTAGTTGTAGTTTCTTTTCATATGATGATGCACAAATTTACTATTTACTATTTACTCAATACTATTCCTAGATCTGCAAATCGAAAGTTTTGATGTCGATGAAATTGCATATAATGAACGAACTATTCCAAAAAACTTTAATCAGCGTGACTCGTATGTTAACTAATAGTTATTATTATTTTAGTATCGGTCACAGCCTTGTCTTGGTCTTGGTTATGGCCGTTTGCGTTCACTCAGAACGGTTGTTAACGGCTCCCGATATTAGCTATCAACATGGATAGTCGAATGTTTTTCCTTTCTGTGGCCTTGCTAAAGATCCCGGTGGGACGATGTTACTAAATTTGCAAAAAAATAATGCTACACAACAAAAACGGATTCCGGGTGTGCCGGTTGCAAAACGGCATCGTTAAGCTCTTGATTAATTTGTCGGGTTGCAAGCTTGTTAATAATTTATTGTGAAAAAGAAAGCAAGAAGTCAAATTGAGATAATGAAAAATTAATTTTATAAGCCGTTTGGCCTGCAACAGGAGCGATGGAGCTAGAGTGCGTGTCCATCCGCGGTGGCCACATAAACGATTTCCCCCGTTGCGTCTCGAGAGGCACCGTACGTGATTTTTGCAATAATGATTAACCAATTATTTTATTAATTATACGTCTCAATGGTATGGCATGGAATTATGCACAATAAAGCAAATGACTGAGTATTAAACGTTTCATTGGTTCGCAATATATGTGTTTCCCCGCACTGACGGCGTGTGCCCGCCGTGCCGTGCGTTCCGTGCCCGATGTCCTAACTTTCCCGCGCTTCCCGTCGCGGGAACAAACTAATTAATGATCCTGGCCGGAAAGACACGAGCTCTTGGCCGTTTGTTTGTTTGAATGCGCAGAGCGATCGGGATAACAACTCGGTAGCGGTTTATGGCTTCACGTCCTCTTTTATGGACTCAACTCGTTACAAGTTTCAGAACTTCAGCAGTCCGGTAAGTCCTTTCAACCGTTCCGTCGGTTCGCATTTGAGAGTACATTAAATATTTACTTGAAATGGAACAAATTTCGACTTTTGGCGATAGGTTTCCAAAAATATCGCCCAGGAGCCACAGTACTCTTCAGTTAGCTTTCATCGCGCTGTGGCACTGTCGGCACCGAGGAGACCAGCATAGGGGACGCTCGGTGGGGATAGGGCCCGCGGGATGAGAAATGAAGACGAATGACCGTACCCTCCCAGCAATGAAGTGATTCGCTTTGAGCAGATTTTTACGATCCTATCTATTCGTTACTCACAGGCTCGAGTTGCAACCGAACCGTTGCAGGAAGATGCAACGACGGCCTCGGCGCTCCACTCGGCAACGGTAGCCATGGAGCCATTTCCTACGCCACCACTCCACTGCCCTCGACAGGATTCGGCCTGCACCGCCACCGTTCATTCAGGACGCTCAGGCAGGTCGTGCGTTTCATTAAGGCACTGAACGAAACATTTCATTAACTGTCGGATTTTCAGCATTTTCACGCGCCCAAGGAACGCCTTGCGCCGTCTGCGCTCTGGTCTGGTCTGCTGTCGACGCCGGTCCGCCGCCGACAGCTCACGACAACATCTGCCCCAACATCCCCCCGTCGTGGCCACCCGCCCCGCCCCGGGGGGCAGAAGCAGCAAGTTTTACGCCGCCGGCGGGGTTAATTGTTTTCCTTTTACTGTCGTTCTTTAATTCGCCCAGCTTTCCGGTCTCCGGTCTCTGGCCGCGCCCTGGTCGGGATCCAGTTTTCTGCAACTCTTCCGTCAACTATCGGCCACTTTCTACCATTGTATCGCAGACGCTGACGAACGCGATTGCGCAGCGAGAGCGAAAACGTGTCTCGATCGATCGCGTCCGACGTCCCGAGTGTTGCCAGTCATGCTTAGACGCTGGACGCAGACGGCCAAGTCATTCTGAGACATTGGATAAGTTTCTCACCACCAGCACCGATAGCGGTCTAATTAGCAAAAGTTTCCCCAAACGTCTACTAAGAACGTTCGTATTCGTTTGCTATTCTGCATTTAGCACTTCCATTTTCCAGAGAAATGTAACGAGAAAAATATTAAAGAATTATGTTTCGATTTTATCGATCCTTGGCACAGTTCATTTCCTCGCGCGCCATCAACCGGCGCATGATTTGATGATAAAAGTTTCCTCTTTGTCGAAAAGATCCCCGCGGCTTCGTGTATGTAATTATCAATGTAACAAATGTGTAATTTGCGATTTCCTTAAAGGCGTCGGCTTCGACTGTTGTGGTCAACATAATTCATCGATTCTGTCACCATTGGTCAACGCCGCACGCTGGAGCGGGGGTGCTGGGCTGGGCTGGCACTTTCGACGGTGTGGCGTCACTTTCGTGCTTAGTCATTATTTAATTCTCCACTCTCTGGCTCCAGCGCCGAAAGGGGGTTTAAGTTGCAATCTTCCGAAATTGTAGAACCCCCCGGTAGCCGTCGTCGGTGCTGTTCTAAAAGTGGCCAGTGGTTTCGGTGTTTGCAATCGGACTGCTCCGTGTGTGTGGACAAGGACACCGCACAAACTCTTGCTTAGTAATTAAATTATTATTTTTGATTACTCATAATTTACGACTACTCTTTGACAGCTTTGCTCACATCTTGCACGATTCGATTCGTAGTTCCGGATGCCCAGATACCGGCGAATAATTATATATCTGCAACTTCTCTATCGCATCTTTTTGCAAGCAGCACCGAAGGACAAAAACCCGCGCGATCCCTGGGAAGTGGCTGGAGAAAGGACACAATCGAACAGGATGACAGTGGGTTTTGAACGTCCCACAAACTGGTGGCCATAGCTGCGTCGGATGGCAGACTTGGATTCGCTTTAATTAAAATGTGTCCGAATTAGCTATTCATGGCGTGTTCCCTGACGGCTAACGGTTTGCCGGCGTGGCCAACAAAGGTCAACGCTGGTTAAGGTAATCCAGGACCTTTTCCATAAATTTCCGCAAACACATCTTTTTGCCCGCAACTCCGCCAAACTTATCTTACCGACTTCACACATGTGGCTGAAGGATTGACAGCTCTCGTGTGGGATTTGGCAGAATATTCGAAGCAAGTGTTCATTACCGCCACGCTCCCAGTCGCCCCTCCTGGAGCTGGAAACTCTAGAACGGTATGTCACTAGCGCTGGATGGATCCTAATGATAGACAGGCTATTAAATCGAAAAAGTACGATTTGATAAATTGCCTGAGTGCCATCAATTAAACGCTCAGCTTCATTTGTTGTGCCGATGTTGTTCCGATGATGGTAATGATGATGATAGCCCTGCTAATGATGGGCGGGCGGGCGATTCTATGAACATCGCCCGGCTCGGGCCATGCGTGAGGCTTCTCGGAACATAGCACATTAGTTGGCGTATGTCACGTCGAAATCGCTTCATTATTTTGGAAGGAACGCTCATGAAGTGCACATGAACCTGGAGCCTGACCACAAGGAGGGGAATTTAACTAGCGTACTACACATCTTGTTTGTTGCTACAAATTCTTAAAAAAACATTCGAATAGAATAGAATCTTCGTGAAAATACTTCTAATCTCCATTGCAACTACTTGCGTTTTGCGCTCCAGTTTCTTCCGTTTACGCTACATATTTGGAATTTATTTCGCTTTTTTAGGCGGAATGGTCCATTTTAAAATATGTCAAAAATGTGTCGACGTTCGGCATCTCCAGTGAGGCAGCCGGAACAAGAAACGTTTGTGGCGGTTCTCGTTTTTGTCACCACCGAGCGTGGAACGATTCCTCGGTTTAGCTGACCGTCGATGCTTGTCCTTCATATTCGGGCTCCGGGTTTTATTACTGCTATCGCGCCCGACGATATCTTTGGGCTGTCGTGGCCAGTGTTTCGCAAGTGCGAAATTAAAAAATTCTCTCTCGTCGATTTTTGCGATTATCTTTCTCGGGGCTTCTCGGTTACCGATCCTTCGGCCTTTTTTAGAGACCAAAACATTGCGGTCAAATCAGACGGACAAATGATGCCGCAGCGAAAGAAGCAGCGAAACAAGCCGGCCAGACGGGAGACTTTCGCTTTTCGCCCAGCGCGGATCATTCACTGTCACCGATTTTGTTGGCACATTCCTTCGATTGGCCATTCCGTTGCGATCGCCGCGGTCGCGATGTGTTCTGATGTGTTTCGACGTCCGGGGCCAGAAGCAGGTCCGTTTCCGTAGGCCGGTCGCGCAAAGTGACGTTCATTTATGTGTTTTGACTAACGTTTTCGCCTCCTGCCGATATTATGCTGTCCGTCTGGTGATTGACGTCGACATTTTGGTTGCAGTTTAGAGCACTGCATCTCCAAAGGACTATACCGAATATGTGGTCGTCGCGAGCACGGAGAATCAATTTCGTCGATTCGTTTGACACAAGGCGGTGGCATGGAACGTCCTGCGGCAAAGGGAGATAAATTAATAAAAGGAAGAAAAAAAAAAACAATCTACTATAATACCAGGCGGTGGCAATATTCCTGCGAGATTTACGATTTTGCACTCCATCGAGCGATCGTCAGATGTCGGGCCAAATCCATCAGCCGTAGCAAGACCGTTCTCGCTACGTGTCTCGGTGGACCTGCCGACGTTTCATCCATATTTATAATCCTTGGTCCGGGTTGGGAACCAAACTATCGCGCTCTCCGGTGGAACATTTTCGGCAGCGCTCGGCTATCCATAACGCCGGCCGTGGACCGTCGTCTTTTTGGCTTCCGATTTTAAAGATCGGTCAGTCGCTGCCTCACTGCGGTCGTGGAGCTGCCTCTGGTGGTGCAGACGACGAATTTTATCTTGGGATCAAAATTTTTTAATGGTACAACCGAAGGCACAGGATCTACGGATCGGGCGCGGTCTCGAATGAGTTTAATTTTCCGAGACTCATTGAATTTTAATTCACTCGACGGTCGACTGGCTGAGTGGGCTCGGTTCCGACCAGACTTGTTGCCAATCGTAAGGCGCGCTCCGTTATCGGCGGAATCTGTCTCTAGACAAATTTATCACCGCACCGGCCGATGGACGGCCGTGGTCAGTGGTCCGTTCGGTGCGCAGTCTGGTGTTGGCGGCGAAACACGTACCTTGAAGGATGCGCCGAATGGACGGATAAAAGTGGACCGCTCCAAAGGCTCGCCAAGCTTGAGCAGGCCCACCACGGCCTGGCTAACAAATAAAACAATAATAATAATAACAATTCATCAAATAAATTAAACGATCCACACATAAATAAAACAGAATCATAAATTTAATTAGTGAAGGAATTTTCCCATACCCGGGCCGAACTCTCATCTCGCGATCGGCGCATTCATTACGCTCGGCGGCCGGAAAGCTGGCCTCGAACCGTGCATGCCCGTGGGAGGGCAACACGTGGTGGTATTTGGACGAATTATTACGACGAGGGGCATCTTTATGCTCAGGCCCCCTGTATACGTGCAGCTTCCAGCAGCCGACAGCGGTAATCCTTCAAGAGAAGCTTGCCCAGAACGGGTTTCGCCATGGAGTGGAACATTTTTCGTTCACGTTGCCAAATGTGCAATAAAGAACGGACGAAATGCGCTGCTTTACAGAGAAATGTTGCAACAAAGTGCTGCATGTTGCTGGCTGCAACCTATTGCCGGAACTCTTTCTCTATTTTACTAACTCATATTTAAATCGGTTCGTTTGCAAAATTGAAGACTACAAGAATAAGCCGGAAGTGATGTTTGATAACCTTCGCGTTTACGAAGAAATTGATCCATGCTTTGTTCAGCAATCAATTGACCGATAAAGTATGAAAAGGCCAGTATGGGAAGTTGAGCTCACGCCCTACGGAAGAATACGAAATAAATCTAGCCCTGATGCTATTCACAGACGGGATGATATATGGTTGCTTATTAAAGACAAATTTTGGCATCCGGACATCTGATTGGGGCTCGGCTGCCATCCGCGCCATTACATCGGATGCTTTCAGCAGCAGAATCCCGAAAGCGTTTATGAGTCGGAGCAGGTTGCCAGATCCGTGCGGGGGATAGATAGGCGTGTAACGCGCACGTTTCCCGGTAATGATGCGAGCCAGAGCGACGCCAGCCGTTTGCCATTCCTTTGTAGACCCCGATCTTTTCCAAACCACCCCGGGGACGGGAGAAGGTTTTCTTGTGCGTCTCGAATGAAAAGAACTCCGACCGACCGACTGACACTTGACCGTCTTGTCTACTCGGCTCTAGCTCTCGGCTTCCGGTTGCAGAGAAAAGTTTTGCACAGACCGGAACCCGACATGGCAGACTATTGGTAGAATAAATGTTTATTTAAAGACCACATGCAGTGCAACGAATTGTCTTTGAGCAGTGAAGCGGAAGCGGCCACCAAGTACGCTCCTGCTCCTGCTCCTGCTCCACCGAGGAAAGTGTTCTCTCCCAAGACGCCCAAGACGAATGGCGATAGTTCGACATCCTGCTGACAACACTGGAAAAGGGTTCGCGACACGTTTTGAAAACAACGTCATAAATTTCCGGTACAAAAACGATCACCAAAATTAAACCCTCTAAAAATGTTCATCCTTTAATTGTGTGAGTAGAATGAGAATAAATTAAATGATGGACTTTGCACTGCAAATTTATTATCTTAAACTTGTGACGCACTAAGAAATCGTGTCTTATTTGGTTTAATTTACTTAACGATGAGCTATTTATTGACTTAAAGCGAACATTGATCATTCCCTTTTTGCGATCCGAATCTTAGTTTCAGCTCTTGACTCCTATCACTACAAATGATATCAACCACTTGTATGGTTTCTAGAGGAAGTCATTCGTGCATTGACGTGCAGGAATATGTTGTGATTGATATGAATTCTTAAATACAAAAATATGTCCAGCAGACAATGATTTGGAAAAAGCCCACATTCTTTATCAGAAACTGCCCATCGATGGAAGTATATTGAATACAAAGGTGGCATTCAATTAAACGAAAAATTAGTTCAGCATACTTACTGTATGTACACAAAAATTCGTTCCAACCCATCGCAAAATTCGTTTCTGTTGAAAATAAATCATCCAAGTTCATGCTGTGTGTGAACTATCAGGCTGGAATTACTTTCAGAAGTTATCGTCGCCAGGCCTTAAGTGGTTTTTACGCGGTTTTCTACAAAAGTTCGAAAACCCCACGCAAAGATTGCAAAGTACTTCTAGGAACTCACATTCTGCGTCGCCTGTTCCCATTCGGGTGGGCCGGACGCCCTGGGAACCATTTGCTGATGAAGTTTTTCTCCAACCGTAAATTATTTGATTTATGCTTAACGGCTCAACATTACAGCTGCTACCAGTTGAGCCTGGCGAGAAACTTGCTCCGAGCGCCTCCGATGGTCGCGACCAATATTTTGTGGTCAAACCTGCAACCAACCAAATCACCAATTCGTCGCCTCGTTTCACTCGAGTGTCGAGACCCACTCCAAAACAGGGGTTCATCCGGGGGGGCAAGATGATCAACGCGTCAGCCGAAAATGGGAGAGCATAAGATGATGCCTCACACTCGCATAAAGTCAATAAAGTGCATCTGGCTGCAGCAGACTGTGGCGTGGTCGCAGAAAAAAGCACCTTCCAGAAAGGGCGAAGGAAAACAACCCAAAGCGCACCGACCACAAATCATGTGCCAAGTTATCGGGGAAATGGTTAACTGTTGATTGCCGGAGGCACCTTGCCGTTAAACCAAAATTATGGCCCAACACAACGCCGGCCGGCGTCCATGACTGCGGTTCTCATAGTTAGGCGATGACTTCTTCCTGTGCAGGATGCAGGCTCTGCTCCTGTACTACCGGTGTCCGTGCAGTTTCGGGCGAGCTGCAGTTCACTATCGTCCACAATTCGGTGCAGGGCGATAAATATTTGCTTTGGCTATCATTCTTGGCCTTGGCTTCTCTCTCGACGGTACGGCCGTCCTAGCAATGCCGGGCTAGAAGCCGAGCTGTAGACACTTTCCAGATTGCCAGCGATTGTCCGGGTACGGGTTCACGGGCACAATGGGGCGAAGAAGCAAGCACCAGGATCTTACGACCTCGACATGAATGTAAATCTCTTTCTTTTATCCTTTTGAGCAAAAGATTTAGTGAGTTACCTGCCGCTGGAACGGAGAGCTCCCGGCGCCCGGAAGGTTTCGGTTTGGCAGCGAAAGTTGGAAAGCCAACCCATGGCAACGTCAGATAAATCCCTCGCCAAAGCGATTCGTGGCCGCGTACGGGGTGCGCGGGGCCTATGCGCCATATTTCACCCGGCAGCTCAACCAGTTTCCGGAACGGTTCATTTGCTTAATTTACTACCATAATAAACATGTTATCACATCGTCTTCGGCGGGCCAACCGCCTTCTTCGGCTTAGATTTCGTCCCTTTTTTCTACTCGAGGCTTTGTTCTTGACGAAGAAGGGCTCCTACTTGGCTTTTTAATTCCGAACACACACCCTTCCTTCCGGTTTCCTGAGAACCATTTCACCGACGAGAGTGTCCAGCAGCTCCCTGCGAGTACGCCTGGGGGATGAGAATATTTTCTTTAAATTGGATTAATCTACCGTGGCGGGCGGATCATTGTATGCGAGGCAGAATGTTAAATCGACCACATAAAAAGACAAATAAAGGCATACATCACCGAAAACGTTGAGACACCGTTGAGCCGCTGATATGGTAGCTGCTCGATTGCCGGTGTGGGTCGTTCGAGGACTTGTTAAGCGGCTTTTGACCACAACGGCAACATTTGGAACATTTTGTTGAACTCGTTGAGCCACACGCAAACACAGTTTGTCTTTTGTTGTTTGGTTCGAAAACTTCACAATGACTACGAAGTGTCCGGTTGGTGGATGGAGTGTCTTGACTGAAAGTTCCAGCGCTTCCATTGCACAATTCTCTAGTTTCTAATTAGATTTCTTCCGGGTTTTCCCACACTCACCCGGCCAGTCAACATTCATTAGCAACCACATTGCTTATTTATGTAATTTGCATGGCTACTTGTTGTCTGGTTTATCTCGAAGACCCCAAAAAACCCACCCAAGTTCACTCGGCCGAGCAACTCCGGGACCCAGTTTTTGCAAAGTGCGTCTCGCTGAGTCAACATTTTGCTCGCAAGGAGTCAGGAATTATAATGTAGCCAGTTTCCGTTGTGTTTTTCTTCACTGCTCTGTTCGAGTGTGAATATGGAATGTTCTCGTCGGTCCGATTTGCCTGTTGACCGATAAAAATTGTTTCGGTTCATCGATAGAAAAACGATTGCGCACAGGGAAAACTTCACCCGGTCGCTTTCGCTTTTCGGTGCGTTGCAATTTCCAATGGGAATGTGGGGGAATTGGCAATAAATTTAAAATGTGGCTTCCATTAAAAAGTGTGGCAGGAACAACAGGGAAAAACCGAAACCCTACGAAACCACTGCTGACTCGAGCGGTGAAATCTTATTAGAGTGTCCAGTCCAAAGTCCAGCTCCAAGGGGCTACGTTCGGGACGCAAATGTTTTGTAGTGTTACACTTTTTGTCGTTTACATTTTACACAAAGTCCCTCGTGTAAACAGGAAGGTTTTGGGAAAAAGAGTTCACAGGAATTCACAGCCATCAAGAGTTTGCTTGACCCCGACGAACTGGCGCAGATTTGTCCATATTGCAGATAGTTTGAGGCTTGCGTTTTTTTCTTCTGTCAGTGAGTTTGAGTTTATGTTGTGTCAGGAATGAAGAAAAAAAAACGAATTTTCCACTGAAAAGGGTCAGCAAAGCGGTGTACGTTTGCGGAAAACTTTGAGCGAATGCGGACCCGTTGTGCAAAGGTTGCGATTTAAATTTAAGTTTTTGGAACCAAGTTTATCGTTCCATCGATTGTTTGCGAACGTAGAGGAGTCGCAAAAAAAAGAACAACGTGTACCATTCGGTGGCAACTGATGTAGATACGGAAATGGACCAACTCCGCCATCATCATTTAAATGTAAATTTACATTGTCTGAAGAAAAAAAAAACGATGACAGCAATCCTTTTTATTCGAATTAACCCACTTTAAACTCATCATACCATTTCACAGAACCATTCTGGACTAAAAAAATGTTCGCACTCCCGGCTATCACCGGACATCATCGAGGTGGTGTGTGGTATGTTCGACAACAATCAGCCTAAGCTATCGCCGGCCTAAGGCCGGAGCATAAAAAAGCGTTTGCGCTCCCGTCAAGGTGCAGATAAGCAAAACAAAGTGACGGAAGATACTGTCCCGGAGAGACGGGCATCGTTAAGCTGGGACGTGAAGCCGAAGCGCCAGCCGACCTTGCCGCCCTCCGGCCAACTCACACCACACCCCCTCAAGGCCCCTGCCGGACATCGGGGACGCTCCCACGAGACCGTTTACCGTCGGTCCGGTCTGGTCCAGTCGGTGTCTGAAAGAAGCCAGAAGACATTAAAAATGATGTTTATAAATGATGATTATTAAAGTCAGGAGAGTCACCAGACCACGGCGCTCGGTTCGGCTCCGGTAGATGATTTAGGGGACGAAAGACCGCTCTTAGCAGCAGTCCTGTCCCGAGGACACTTTTCCCTGCCGGCTGGGCCGGGGCTGCACTGTTTGCGGTATCAGTGCAAACGACAGAAACCCGTCATGTCACGGCAAATTTTTCTTCCCCAACACACACATTTTAAGCAGCAGTCGTCGTCGTCGGCAGCCGTTTTCTGGGTGAAAATCTTGAGCCCACTTCGGTCGGTTCTTGGTTAGGTCGCCGAACGGGAGACAGTTCCTTTTGCCCAAAGTCCCAGAGTCGAGCCAGAAGATTCGCCTAGAAGAGGAAGGAAAAATGCACAACCTCATCGTAGTGGCACATCCCACATCCGGCCCAGGCCTACGGGGACCACACAGCCACATACATGTCACAGGACACCCGGAATGTTATCTCATAAAACGTGCGGAGTGCAATAAATCACCCTCAGGATGATTGCGGGCCGTTGCGGCGCGTCGTTTACAGTTGGACGACGACGGTGTGTCCTTCCCTTCCCGGCCGGAGCATCCTGGCGGGAACAAGTGGGAGAAAGTATTTGCCACGTACAGGGCGACGCGGGTTAGTGTTGGAGTGCTAGAGGCCAAACAGCGCAATGTTTGGCACGGCACACCGCGGGAGTTTGTTAACTGACACTGCAAAACTATAAATTTTCCGTCCCACGGTGGACTACTTTTACGCACCTACAAAAGGAACTGCAGAGCCTGTGTTCCTGTGTGCCCACGAAAGCGGTCCGAAGCGTCGGAATTTGATGTCATACTGAATCGATGGATTACAAAGTTGCTGGTGCCGTTTCTTATCATTATTCCCTGGTATTGGGAATATTTAAGAAACATTAATCTAATAAGATGATTGTAAGAACGGGCGAAAGAGGACTGAATTGACACACGTTGAGTTTCAATGTTCTCAAAGCTCATTAATGTTGAGATCGAAGTGCAATTTACGTATTTTCAATATGCACAAACACCCTGCTCATGATAATTTGTGTGAATTTTGGAGATAGAAATTTCCAAAAATTGACATCGACACGACATCGATCGAAACAAATTAGTAAAAGCTTCAGATTATTTAGCTAGATTGATGGTCCATCATGTAGGAACAGTTTTCTTTGATAATTAGAACGACACTTTATTATTCGTTAGCCATAAGACATTCGGTGCTAAGTCAGGCGAATAAGGTAGTTGCGACGACGGTAAGTTTGAGACAAAATCCACACAAATTACGAGAGCAGTGTGAGATAGTGCATTGTCGTGATGCAAAAACAAAAAATTGTCTCTCCACAAATCATCACAAATTTTGAGAGACAGAATTACGTGAACGACGCATAACACCCAAATAGTATTCTTTGTTGACAGTTTGGCCGTTTCGAAGGAAATCGTGATGCACTTCGTGTCGTAAGCGTAGACCCAAGTGTCCTCTCCACAAATGATACGTTTAATTTTGTTTTGATAGTCAAAAAGCTTTGTTCTACATACTTGAACACCGAGCTGTTTTTCCATAAAATTGAGCGTTTTTGGCAATTATCGAAAATTTCACTTTTAAGAGGCCCAAAAGCTTACTCAAAATATTGTCCTCTGATCCATTTGATATTCCAACAATCTGAGCAAGATCTCGGACTGTCAATCGACGACTTTGGAGCTCCAATTCTTTGATTTTATTGACCTGTTGCTCATTTCTCGTGCCTCGTTTTCAACACTTCCCCGACTCTCTTTGAACATTTTGTACCACTTATAAACTCTTGGTTTCGATGCTCATGGAAGATTTTCGGTAATATTTTCAACCTTTTCGGCAGCAGAAATTTTATTTCACACACAAAATGTGATGGAACTGCATTGTTGGATAGTTTCTTATATTATGGAAAACGAAGAATTCACTTTGAACTGCTTACAAAGGGACCCGTATCGCTAACACTAATTTGTATTTCGATGCATAATTTTACTCAGATGTTTGATAGTTTCTTACAACATTTCATAAACGTTACTCAAACACCTCAACTGCGACAACGAATCACTCAATCTGTGTTGTGGTTTCGGTTATCTTTAAACTAAGGCCAATGGCGAATTATCGTGTAGATCGCTTGAGAGACGTAGAAATTACATTTGAATAAATCATTCGGTCGTTTCCCAGAACAACAATCACGGCGAACAATCAACATTGCCCCGTTTTCCAGCGTTTATGGTTGGTTTAGTTTTGCCGCGAGCTCATTTGCATACTCCTTCGTGGATATGCCGCATGTTTTTCTGTCTTCAAACTCAGTTTCCTCCAGCAATCATCAGCAGTATCTCGTGCGGCGTTATGAAAAAGTAAATATTGAAAAATGTAACCTGAAAAATGCTATATATCTTGGGCTGACGTCTCAAAAGTTTTCCGGGCCTCTTTCGGGGGGGGCCTAAAAATGTAACAAATCACTTACAATTAATTAAACTTGTTTCGAAACTAACAGTCACCGAAACGTTTCACTATCGGCACCGGTCTCCCCGGCGGGGTCCACCTTAGGGATGACGATTTAATTTTCTTACCCCGAAAAACTCCACCCCGTTCGAAGCAGTTGACCGTTGGCTTAATGCTTTGGCATGACCGCACGATAAAGCAACCGGTCACAAGTGGCCTGTTCCGGTTGGAGCTGTACTCTGTTGTTGATAGTGGATTTGGTACTGCCCATGGCTGGACCTTTGGCAGGACGACATGTCGAGGTGTTACTAACACGAGCTACTCCCCTCGGGCTGCTAAGTGACTGGTGTGATAAATATCTTCATCCCAGGAGTGATCCCTTTCTCGAGGTCACCACAGCGGCAGCCCAGTGTCCGGCAGGGCCAACGCTAATCGACAAAAATGGCCTTTCCCACTCTTGGGCGGATTCTTGTAACCCTTCCCGGAAATACGATGGTCAGCACCTTCTTGGCTGGTTGCACGGATTCTTACACTCCGGGCGCAGTGCCTTTCCACATCGAGGGTGTTATTCTCTCTTTAGGATAATGCAAATCAATGTGTAAGTGTGTCGCTTGCAATTGTGGTCACAAAATCCATCATACAACGTTCGGTATAGTTCTTTGTGTGTGATTTGCTATTCGAACTCGTTCAAGCGTTACATCGCTATTCTTTTCGTGGTGGACACTGTTGGAAATCGTTGTTGACACACTTATCACTCAATTTATATTTAATACTTGAGCAGCATTTACTTTGTTACAATTGTTGTAAAAGTGGTTTGCTGCAGAATTAGAGAAAACTATAAGTAAATCATAGCGCGTATCGGCTTTTGGCCGATTCTAAAATACAATGTTTGTGGAAAGCCTACATCGTGCAGGATATGCGTGAATAGTGCGGTTCTGGGCAGGAAATAACAAACACCCAACTAGTCTACGCTATGGAATATATCAGAAGAATAGGGTAAGCAAATGGGAGGATCATGCCGCACTCAGTCATACCCGGCACGCCTAGCAAGATTTCAGGATAAACATCCCAATTGAATAGGGAATGAATTTGTCTCTGTCGCGATTGTCGGCATCAAGACGCCATCGGTTTCCGATGCCGGGGATGCCGATCGCTTGCTTCTGGGCCCTTCCGTACTCGTCCACGAAAAGCGCAACACATTTCTTTGCGCCGATCCGCTGGGGCCTCACCCGGGGGAGCATTATCCATCAGCATTCAGCTGATGGCGTTCCATCAGGAGCCAGTGTGACGAGTGTTCGGATTCGCCATTTGGTCAGCCCGGGCGAGGACGTTGACGATGGCGACACAGCAGCAGTGACAGCGGAACGGATCCCCGAAGCAGGAGCAGGAAAATAAATCAGTAATGCATAAAATATGCTGATACGCGCTCCGATCCATGCCGGAGCCCTCTCTCTCTGTCTCTTCGCGCGCGCCAGGACACAATGTGTTGTGTTTGCTGATTTTTCATCAGCGCGAAATGGATAGTTTTTTCCTACCAACACTGGGCCCGGGATGCGAACAGTAATTGGTAATGCTTTACAAAACATTCATCCGCAACGGCTGTACGCCTTTATGAATATTAATATCCGGCTTGCGTGACTCACCGATCAGCTGTGTCCAATAAATATCCATCCAACATTTCTTTTAACAATTATCAATCATTTCGACGCCATCCACCAGCTGTCGGGGCCATTTTTATTGCCCGCAAAAAGGATTGGCTACGTGTTTGTGGGGAAATCGGTGGCATAGATTTTGTGAATTACCTTCTGTAAGTAAACTTTTATTTGTTTAGTATAAATCTATGCTCCACTTATCTGGGCCGACTTGTAGCAGATCTGTGGGAACTCGGAGCAAGGTTTTGCTTAAAGCATCTCAACACTCTGTAGCCAACTCTCGTATTACCGGTCTTCAATAGGTTCTGCGGCACACTTGTCGGCCGTCTGGATGCCCTATGCCCTCGGGGCAGCGAATTGTGGGGTTCGCCGAAAACACTTTTCATTGTCGTTAGCACTCTCGTAAACAATCTGTCTACAGGACTTTAAGGATTTACTGTTATTAATTCAATCGTTATGATAATTCTTGGCACAGGTCGCCCTGCCAGCCGGTTGCCAAATTATCCCGGTTCCTGCCCTTCGACAAATCTTCGTCCGTGCCGGATATTGCCTCCCTTTGGCCTTTGGCTGAGGGTGCCTCGCTTTGGTTCGAGGATTTTGGCACGCGAGGAGGCTGGCCTGAGTTGGACTGGTTGTCACGCAAAGCGGCTCTAGACGGAGCGCTGTGGATTTCCTGAAGGGGAACGTTTTGATGACTGGAACATCCAGTATAATGAATTGATGGTATTAATTCCGGTCGATTATTTTTCGTCTTTTCACGGGCTTCGCTGCGGGTACCGTGTGAATCGGCCGGCATAGCTTTACACTTCAGCATCGCTTAGATTTAGAGAAGCCCTTGAAGGTGGCACGCGAAGTTTTCTTTTTTACTTCGTCTCCAAGTGGACCTATGAATGTTTGTTTGAATGTAACAAAATCAAACCCAAATCTAAGTAAGGCAAACAGGTAAACTAAACTAAAAGTAGCTACATTACTGTGAAAGCGTTCATAGTCTCGTAATTCAATTATTGATAGACCCGTGTTTTTGATATCCTTGCTTACTATAACTGCAAGGATACCATTTCATTGTTTGTCCCAAGTTCCCATTGTTTATTCCTGTGTACGGCTGTGCACCGTTTACTTTGGCTTCCTAATAGCCGATTAGGTTGGTTGGCGTAAACGTATAATGTTATGCGAATGCTTTATGTGTTCCCCGTCGTGTTGCTGGCATCCAAACACTCAAGTTTTAAGATGGCAAGATTTTCAAGAGGGTTGTCTCCAGCGACGGCGATGTTTGCTAATCCCTGTGCTATCCCTTGTCTTTGGTAAGAAGGTCGCACTCCTCGAACATCTTTCTTAGTCCTTGAGGGTTTCGCTTGTCTTTCCCTGCTGCCGGCAAAGCCGACACCGTTGACTTGAGACTTTTGAGCGTTTCGGGCGGGCGTTTCACTCACAAGATAAATGACATATATGTGTTGATAATGGCCTTATAAGAAGGTGTTGAGCCGTTCCATCATTTGCATGCACCTTGACGCAGACACCCAGGTCAACACGGGACGATGTTTAACCGGAGTGTCTTAAGGACGTTGGCGAACTGCGGTCTTCAGTTTCTCATTTTTACGAAAGTATATTAGCGGACGGCGCAGCTGTATCCGAGCACATATCTGGGCGTCCAGGACGAATTTAACAGTTGTAAAACGTCACGTTTCCGTTCACTAATTGGCTGCTTATGAAGCGATCAATACCTCTTCTGTTCGGGGCGCTGTTTGTCCGTTCGTTACCCACGCCAGAGCACAGTAAGTGTTTAATTTCACCTGACGTGCTCGCTTTTTACGCTGAGCCCATCCGTCAGCCAGCTAACTCCGATGTTCGGCCCCAGAAATGAGGAGAGTAGTTTTCCGTTGATGCTTGCCTGCTGGCGTTCGCTACTGGAAAGGACAGAGGCTACTGGCGGTAACAGCAGCAGAGGCAGCAGCCCAAAAACGCTTGCGTCACGTTTCATCTCGCTCGAAACATTCAAGTCACGTCCGCATCATTAAAAATTATTGATTGCCGAAAATAAACTATTTCATGCGGGGCAGTACTTTACGAAAAAAGCCGAAATATAACTGCATTGGCTGGCGTGGTACTGGCTGCGGCTCGCGTAACGGATCTTCGTTCGAACCGCCAGCGTCGTCGACGAATTAATGAAATAATCAAACTAGGACAGGAATTATTTCCCAAATCGAGCAAACTGTTCAGGCTCATCTTCGTTTTTTTCCGTTTTCCGCACAATAATTGCAAACTTCTGTCAACTGTCAAAAGACTGTCAACAAATAGTTATGAAGTAGCTGTTATGACTAATGGTCACTGAAGCAATGAGAAAGAAGTTTAATAAATTTAAATTCGAATAAACAGAAAATGCATTTCAAAGAGGCTTTACTTTAGGGCGCACCAATACTGAATATAACTTGCATCCGTGGGTTTTGTGATGGTATCAAAATAATTTTTTTATTAAAAATATAGAAACTTATAGAAGTACAGAAAGTCCTACCACTTACCACCGATGAAGACGAAAAGCGATCGTCACAAAGCAGGGCAGCAAAATCTCGTCCATCACTTCTCCGATTGTTGATTCCCAAGGACGCTCGCGGAATAAGGCGCTGCCAATACGACGTTCTAGACCCCCGATCGTCTTCCCTTCCCTGGTCGTCTACGGGAATCAATCGAAATCACTACCGGAGTTACGCTAGCCGCGGGCTGTTGGCCGACCGTCTTCCTGGAAGGATCCCAGGGGCCCCGTATCCTCTCGGCTCGGCACGATAATTATACGGCGATTCGTCATTTGTAGCCATTATAAAGTCATTTGCCGTTTTTATCTGTCGATCGGCGCGGCAAAACGTTGATTTGGTCAGTGTTTTACCCGTCTTCGGGAGCCTTCAGCGGCCACTTTCTCGGTCTCGGCTGGCCCAGACCACCACCTGGTGCGCTCGAATCAACCCTAACCTTCGCCCGCGGCCGTAGTTGAGTCCGTACTCGCTGTAACTCTTAATTACCGCCGACTGTATCGCAAAATGTGAACGAAACTTTGTAAACTTTTCCTATACACCGATACGACGCAGCCTTGAAGGATTGCATCTAGACGGAGCTCTGTCTTCGACTTTCGGTTGCCCCGGTCGAATCACGGTGAACATTATGTTGTAATTATTTATGAATTCACTCTGGTCCCGATGCCGGTCCCGGCGTTGGGCGTTTTTCGCGCCAGCAGCAGCAGCGTTCCCAGACGAGCCGCTCCAGACGAGCCGATATTCCGAATTTGGACCGGCGACGACCACCGATCGGGGCCGGCGCAAGATCAAAGAAATTAGTCACCGCTCCGCAGTGCCGTGCAGCGCGAAGGGCAAGGCGGTGATGAACTTTGTGGCCCCGAAAGCCGTGTCAGTAGGGCCTGTCGTCCTTTCGCGGGCTCCGTCCCTGACCGGTGACGGACTGTTGACGGAAACTGGACGTTTGCGGACCCAGACCCACAGAGAATGTATCGAAAATGCGCGACGCGAAGCCATTCGTCTAATCGTGCTCTAATCGATACAGCGATCACCTTGACATTCTTCGCTTCGACCTTTTGGAGCTTCGATTTTGGCTTCCAGCTCGAGCTGCGGATCGCCGGCGATAGATTATTGTGTTTTCTTCCAATATTTGTCAACTTGTTTCAACTTCACCGTCCAAGTCCGGTGGCTCTCAGGGAACTTGTTGCACTGTCCCTCTAGGAGGATCGTTTTATTGGTTCCCTCTTGGCCACAGGTGGTGCAGGCAAGGACCTGGAATAGAAACCGGTAGCTGGTCCGAATGGCTGGCTGTCACTGCCGGCGGAATGCCTTTTAAAGTCCCCCCAAATCAGCTCCGGACCAAAAACTGCCGCATCGTTCAGGCCCAGACATTGTTTTGGGAGCCTGATTCGGGTTTTCTTTCATCCGCTCCGCTAGATGATGGAAGATGAGTTGCGAAGCGTGTTGCAGAGGCTCCATACATCGGGTCGAGATTAGAAACCGGGGGCCGGTTGTTGCACACCTCCAACGTTGCATTCCACGCCCTCTGTTCGACCAGGGCCTTTGATTCCTTGAAGCGATACTTTCTCATACGTGCGCGAAACTAAAAAAAAAGGAAACCCGAAGCAAGAAAAGTGCATCGATGCTCCCGGCGACTGCAGCGGCAGCCGCAGCATAAAACCAGAAAAGCATAATGAGCGGCCCCGACCGACGAACTCTGCTACCAGACACAATTAGTGGTCTCTTTCGCTCGGTGGATTTAGGAACGCGCCTTCGAGCGCCAAGGATCCAAGCTGCCAAAAAATCACGAATCCCGAGATCGAAGTCCCGTTGCTTTTCACCGCTATTCCCAATTACTGCCGGCCAGACCGACGGATGCTAATCCCGGGTGCCGTTTTTCCTGTCCGACTTTCAGGCCTGTTTCGGACTGACCCCAAGCGATGACTGATTGGCCATAATTTTTGCCTTCGTTTCGAAGGCGTACGCGGTCTTTTGGTCTCGAACCGTTCGAAAGTAGCGGTTTGTTTAAAAGCGAGATCGTTTCCCAAACACTATGTTTAGTATTTTACGTTTGTCTGTGAATGTTTTCCAAAAGTTCGCTTACCTCAAGAGAACCCACCACCACCAAGGACGGGTCTAGACTAAGCAGAATGTGCGTCAGAGAGAGCAACCCGGTTATCGGTTCTCTAGGAGTTTGTCTTGTCGGGTCAGCCACAAGTGCCATCGAGATGCACCACAATCTCGGTTTTAAATTTGCATAAAATTTGCGTGCCAAATGCTAATGATGCAAAACGAAAGTTTGCTCCGTGCGCGGCCAAGGTGGAGACTAAATTGGTGGCCTGTATCGAGTCGTCGCCGGTCGCCAGTCCCCGAGAGAAGTCTCTTCGACCCACTCCAGATTGGATTCCCACACTTCCCGTGGAAGTCAGTCGATTGGGGTGCCTCGGATGCGGGCCCTTTTTGTGAGCTCTGCTCATCGTCCGACGCAAGAAGCGGTTCTCGGATTTGCTCAGATTGTTTGCGCGCGTTATCGTCCACTGCTCGGTCGGCGAAATTGAATTTACGTATCAGCCAAACGTGACCGGCTAGATCAATATCCGGTGGATCGCCCCGGACCGGATGCCATTTGGTGGCGACATGCGGCACTCCATGCGGTGGCCGTTCGCCGGTGAGAAACCCGGGGACGCCGGCACGATTATTATTTATTCTTGATTGTTATGAAATAAATCTTCAAATTTGCTGCCCCGCACCAACCAGGGAACCGAACGATAATTTATGCTACCACCCCCTTGTGGGGGGCCCGCATAAATCATAGCGTAGCATCGAACCCGTTTTTCAAAAGTTTTGCACTTTTTTCTCCGGCCACGCCACGCCAAGTGAAGTCGAAGTTAAAATGGTAAACTGACTGGCCGAGGGGAGCACTGCCACCACCACCGGACCCCTCTTCGACGGGCCGACAAACAGGCAGACCGGGCAAATTAAGTTCAATTTAGCTTGAAACAATGTCAAAATGATGGCCGCCAACGAGTCGAATCGTCGAAAATCTTTGGCGCGGCGACCCTCGGGTCTCGCGGGCCTGACGGTGATTAAAAACCAATTTGTCTCATTTTTAACGCCACGCCGCCATCAACGCGGCAGTCGAGCGAGACTCGCGAGACGCTTATGGCCAATGTTCTCAACAGAAGTCGCACATGATTACGGTCAGAGCGCGCGGCATGTCATCTGCGGGCGCCCCCGATTATCCCTGGCCACCGAAATTGGACACATTCGGCGCAATGTTCCCTCCCGGCCACACATCGTCCTAATGACCCGAACGGAACCGGACCGGATATGACAGTTGGGACAGCGCCCTTTCATCAATGCCAGTTTCGGGTGCGCCTTGTAATCTTAAAGGGCTCACCCGGATGGTGCACGATGCAGTTGCGGACCAACGAAGCAGGTAGCGAACTCGGGAAGAAGTTGGAACTTCGAGCGGAACCCTGGACTGGAAAGCGGGCTCCCGCGTGGTGAGTTTCGCGACAATCGCGTCCCGCGATCTGGATCGGTATCTGGTCAATTAAAAAATCAGTGTCGGACGGCAGATAATTTCACGAAACGCACCCAACAACAGCGAACGCGGCGGCGTACTAGGTTGTTCACTAAGTTTTGCGGATCGATAAAAAGGGCACACACTTTATTATTCAGTATTCCTTGAGCATCAATACACTTGTTCCGAGAAGACTTCAATTCATAAATTTCATCCCTGAAGTGACAAACTGGAGAGGCTTCAAAAAACGCTGTTCATGCAGGACTTTTTAATGGGTCTGAAAACAGCTGGAAGTCGCCAGGGGGCAAATCTGGTGAATACAGGGGATGCTTCAACAATTCGAACTTTATTTCATGATTTTTTCCATTTTCAAAATGCTCTTGTGACACGGTGCATTGCACTGATGAAAGAGGTTGTTTTACTTCTTTAAACCTGGTTTTTTTACATGAATTTTTACTTTCAGTAGGTCTGTTATATAACTATAATGTTAACTATATTACATATTATTAATGTTATAACACTAATCAAAATTTATTGTTTTAACAGTTTGCAAGTATTTTTTTTTAATCTTAGAAGAACGGACCGGGCCGTATTTATAGTTTGCAAGTAATTTGCTAACGAAATTCCATTCGCATCCAAAAAAACGGATTCCAACACCTTTTTGGACGATTTGTAGACACAAACTCGTTTCGGAGCTTAACAAGCGGGTTCACACCTTAGCATCTTGTTTTGATCCATAATCATGGTGATAGACCCAAATCTCATTCATAGTAATGATTCTCATTCCCAAATCTCATTCATAGTAATGCACAAAATCCACTTTATCGGAAAACACTCTAAATGTTGTCGAGAAAGTTGCCTTCGATTATTTCAGTCAAAATATTAGTTATACTGCTTAATGAGATGGCTCTTTCAGTGAGTCAACGATATCCTGTATTTTTCCTACTCTTTCATGTGTTGTGTCGGTTTTTTTACGTTTTTAACTTGGGTCGTCTTAAGGCTAGTACGACCCTCCTAACTCTGAAGGCGAAGAGTCTATAAACACTTTCAACATTCCTTCATAATTTTCTTTTGTTTTTAAACAATTCAAAACCAAAAATTAAATAACTGTACGATACTTGATTTTTTCCATTGCAAAATATATTGTGATTTCAATGAAACTTCACATACATTCATGTGAAGAGTGCACCAATCACCAAATCAGGCTCATAGCAGGGCTCTCTGGTATCGACTCCCAAAACTTAGTAAACAACCTAGTAAACGCGCACGAAACGCCACCACGAACAGCGACCGGGAAGCGACCGTCTTCGCAGCATAATTTGCAACCGCCGAATGCGGAAATTTCGGACCGCGGACAAAAAGCATTGGGAAAGAACGCCAACCAAGCCGAGCGCGCCGTTGTCGAACACCATCATCATGATCGTGTCGCGTAACGATCACAAACCGCCCCAGGATCCCGGTCCCGGTCGTGGCCGTCCGCGGCGCTTGCCGTAAATATGCAATAATCACCCGGGGGCCGGCAAGGCTTTCGACACAAAGTGGCCGATTGTGTCGCCAGCGTCATCGTTTGCATCGGCAGAAGACCCGGAAATCCCAGCACAGCACAGATCCCGCTGAATCCACTCCGTCGGATCGATCGATTGCGGCGGCGGATAAGATAAGCGGAATTTGCTTGCGGACTGTGGCCAATACACCCGACGTGCTGGAAGATCGCCCAGAGGGTCCGGGAACCCGCGGGTGCCCCCCAACACGGGAGCAAGTTTATTTGTAATGCTTAACGTAAATCGATTATGTTTTGCGGCGTCGATGGTCTGGATTCCGTCGGGTCCGAGGATAGCTCCGATGGCTGTACAGCTGTGTGTGCCGGGTTGTAACAGATCAATCGAACAGATCGCCATGTTTTTCAGCGAGCACACCCAGCGAGATCTGGTGGTTGCCGGGCTGCGTCCCAGATCTTCCCCGACCGATGGGGCACAATGAATTGTGGTTATCGACGCATGTTACTACATGCGACAACAATCCCGGGTATCTCGGGTTCCGGGCGAAAACAATAGCATCCACTTTAACATGACAGCCAGTACAAGCACGGTCGGTGGCCGGCGTGCGGCCGAAGGATTTGTTATCCACCGTTCGCACCCGGTCCCCGGCCATCGTGGAGCATTTGCATATGCATTTTAAACTGCGATGTTGAATGTCGTTATTTTTTAAACCTCACTGATGTTTCTGGTAATTACACTGCTTGTAATGGAGGCTCGGGTAGCTCCCAAGCTTGTGGCCTAGCTTGGGCTTGTAGCTTAAGGCCCATCTGCTTTGAATTAAAAATGTGGCATTTGAAAACTTCTTTTACATCTTTGTTATGGAGTGGATTCGATTAACCATTTATTATCTTATTACTTCAAATATAACACTTAAAGTTGTCGTTGACTTCAATCATTGGAATCACTTTTTACCATGAGCATGTTTCGTCTATGTCCTACGTATGTCTAGGCTTTCGAAACTGTCATCATCTCAACTTTTATTCAATAGTCAAGTTCCAACACTTTTCCCACCATTTCGATTCCATGCGAGGATCTACCAAACATAGCAAGATGTCGGGTGGTCTATGGATGGTGGATGCATTCGGAATCCGGTCCTCGTGAAAGAACTCCCCGAAATACTCGATTACGAGCAAAACCAGGACTAACACTTGATAACAGAAGTTGTAAACTGAGCGGCAAATTATTTTTTGTCAAAAAATAACAAAATTTCCTTTGTAACTTATCTTTGAAGAGGTTAGACCTTGTTAACTTTTGTGAATGAAAATAACGTTTTGCAGGGATCATTGCTTTTCTGCTACCAGCTAAAGAAGAGGTACTTTTGTTTAGTGTATTATAGAGACTTTGAACTGCAGTAGTCTTTTATTTACCTCTTATTGCTAAAGAAAACTGCTATAGAATCGCATCAAATGCTTGTCGAAGCTTGTTTTTGAAGATCGCAGTGCTATAAGCGGTTTTAAAAAGTTTTATAATTGTGATTTTGAATTACCAAGCAAATGTCCTACAAGGACTTCGAGAAACCTGAACTAGAAGGAATTTTGGACGAAAGTGACAAGAAACCGCAACAATATCCCATATCTACACATATTCCTATGTTTGAAAGCCATGGAAGATCCTGAAGATTCGAAAATGAATGCCACATGAACTGAACGAAAAACAGAATAACGCCACGCTGCCGCCATGGTGCTCTGTTTGTCCTCCAGAACTGCCTCGTCATTAGTGGACTGATCCATATAATCGGTTTGGTAGCTTTAGTGGATAGCCTACGTAGTAAGTGACTTCATTGGTTCATTGAGAACTTCATACCATCTGTACGTCCTGATGACTCTACGGTCGGAAGCTGATGAGAGCTCTACAATTTGATTACCTGAATCTTGGCATTCATATAGTGCAGTTGCTTTGACGTCGGAAATACAAACTTGCATGGAAATAGCAAACTATTTTGTTTTATTTTGTTTAGTGACACTGCATTCAACTACACTCCATAATATGTCACGAAAAAGTCACGTCACGATTGCATTCGAACCTTACTTCGATCATCAATAAGTAGAGTTCTCTGGAGAAAAGTTCAATTGCGTTCTATATTTTTGTGTGACCGTACTTCGTATATTCCCTCACATTGTCCAAAAATATACAAAAAAATAGTCTCTGTAAATATAATTCTTAGACTTGTATTGCTATAATTCCTGTTCCTAACTCTTTACATGAACTGTAATAAGATCGTCAATCACTTTACCAACGATCAGTAGTGATAAGGAGCAACCTAAAGGAAATTCACGCCAGTTTGGGAGTAGTAAAAGTAACTGTTTTGAGTATATAGAGATCAAACCTGCACGTTTAACGCGAAGTTCTTATGAAAGATTGTCTCCATTTAGTTCTTCATTGGCCCTCTGCCGTGATAAGTGATTCGTCTTCTCACCCGGCAATCACAACCGCCGAGCGATCTCGGCGTACAACAGAGACACTGTTAATCTCTGTTGCTTTCTGTAACGTTGTGTTTTTACGAATGGGATACTGCTCGGCTGCTCGTACAAGTCCTTTTAATATCAATTCTTCCAGGTTTATGTGTGTAGAAGTAGACCTATTGATGGTTGGCGTATTTAAGAAAAATTGCATTGAAAACTTCATTCTCTCTGCGACCCATCGACACCAAGACTTCAACAAACAATATTTTGGAAAACAAAATTGCAAAATGTGGTTGATCTTTCGTGTGCCGAACTGGGAACAGAGCGCTAATGCTCTGTGTGATGAGCAATCAACTGGACTGCTGAAAATTCGAAAGGCTCCATTATCATTCGCGTCAGGACCCTTGTGGGTACTCAATAAAACTCGCATTACTTTAGATTAGCAGCATAAATAATGTAAGTGCGGCGCATTCCTTTTGCCTCAGCTCCTGCCAGGTGCTCCTGCTCCGAGGACGAAGCGGCCCAGCTTTCGATCGATTTTAGGGCCGCGGGCTCCGGTGTGAAGCTTACTGTGAAGCTTGTAAAATAAATTAAAGCCACTTTTTTCTCCGGCATCTTCCGGCATCCATCGGCTATCGATGGCGTAGCGCGCGGAGAGTGTCGAAGTGGCCATCGGGCGCGATTCCGGGTGCCGGTTAATTGGAGCGACCCGCATTCACCGGTGGCGCTTAATGAAACAAAAGTTTCGAAAATAAATATGTACATTTCATTTGGCTGACCCCGGCCCGGACGGACGGCGAATGGACGCGAGTGCATACTAATCGTGCGGCGCGGAAAATCCAGGAAGACCGCTCGGCCCCGGGGCGGTCAAGATGCTGGCCAATCGGACCCGGTAGTTGATTTGCCGAGAGCTGCTCCTGCGCTGCGCGCGCCGTGACCGTCGAAGGGAGTAAAAAGTATGGTGCAGAAGGGTGCACCACAAATGCAGCGCCCAGCCGACCGCGGAAGAAAATGATAAATTATGATGCGATGCCTCAATTTAACGTTAATATTTCATTTATGCCACTGGAAATGTGGTCCTCCGGTAGCGGTCGACTCCAGAGCTCCAGAGCTACATCTTGTCCCCGGAGTTGTCCCGCGGCCGGGCAGAATCTGTCCGTTTTTTTTTTCTTCTCACGTGCCGTACGTTTTGGTCAGTGTCTTCAGCTCTTCTTCCTCGCCCGAGTCCGGCCCGTCCGGTGGTGATAATTATTTAAAACTCATCCCGCTCGCCCAAGTCTTCCCAAGGGCCGCGCTGTGACTGGCACGCCGGCCGGATTCATTAAATTTCATCGAATGGCCCGACGGGCCGCCCAGTGGCTGGCCAGCGGAACATTATGCTGCTGCTGCATCGATCGTTAATGCACTCTCGAGAACATGCACTTGCCAGTGAGCATTGGCATCTGTTGAGCATTTCGACACTTTTTATGCCGTTTTCGCGTGTGCCACGTCGAATCTTCCGATTGTCCGATGCGCTCGCCGCACCACCGTGTCTTGGAAGGAGTATCCTACGCCGCTTCGTATTTGGGCCATTCCTTGCGGCGTAGGCAAATAAATTGGATTATTAGTTGATTGCTTTTCGGCGCTCAAGGGATCCTGGCGCAGATCAATCTCGCGATGAAGTCCGCTCCCGGTGACCGACTAATGAGCGTCGACATCGATGCTTTCTCACGCGGCTCGATTGCGCCGTCCCTTGAAAAGTCATGCTCTTTACAAGATGATTTATACGCATGAGAAGAAACAAAAGTTCCCAAATGCCGCGATTGATGGCCGATTGTGTCGAACCACGGCACGAAGTGTGAACCGTTCATCCCCGCTTGCCGACACCGATAACGGACTGTTTGCGTTGTTTGCGCACTCTGCGTCTCCCACGTTTCAGCAGCATCGCAAATAACGATTTACAACCCCTGCGAGAACAATTCGCTCAAGAAGTCGGTCGGTCTCCGACAACGAGGGCTGTCTTTCTCCGAACGGAGGGGAGAGTTCGGCAAAGAAATAAAAGCCCGGCACACGACTCAAGGACTCGAGGACGTCTTCAGCCACGAACGCCTTGCGTCATCTCCGGCCACTCTCGAGCCTCGACCAAACGACCTACGAAACACGCGCGGCCGATTGTTGGGTGTCATAAAAAATCTATCGCAACTCAATAAAACAGTTTAAAAAGTTATCCAAAGGGGCCAACTAAATTTGCGGGTAAATCATAGCAGTTCATTGATCGGGGCTATAAACGGGGACAATTGGCCATTGGCCGGTGGGTGGAGGGGACGTAGGAAAAAGGGGCCGCCCGAGAAACCGAGAAAGTTGGCCATTCGGTCGGTGCTGTGAAAAGTTTGGGTTGCTCGCTTTTTTCTCGGCATTGCTCTTTGGATTTCGGCAGTTCGGAAGGGTTCATCGCGCGGTAAGCGCAGCAGGAATGGCTGAAATAGGGTGCTCCAACCAGGGTTTGCATTCCGAAGATGAGCCAACATTTCTAGGTAGCGTACGTCATCGACGGGTCAGGCTCTTTCTTCATTGTCAAAGAAAAATTCGCCGATGATGTCGTCACACCAAAATCCGCACCAAACAGTCTCTCGTTGTGGATGCTTCTCTTGTCTCAATTGGTTTCTCTTGCACGTTGATCGTTTACAATTTTTGAGTTAAAGACTCGTCACTTTTGAAGTAATTTTTTTCAATATTTCCTTATTTTCTACAATCGTGTAGCGTCCCATTTCTATAAATGTTAAAGTTGTTACTAAATGTTTACAATTTCCACAATAAAGTTTGACCTTTCAAAAGTCAAGTTATCGATAGTTTAAAATCTAAACACTTGATGGATCACCCTATAGAATTGCTCTTATCGTGCCAGTTGCGTTCACTATTTAAGAATACGTGGCATGTTCAAAAAGTTCTGACAATTTTGCCTTTACGCGGGCTATGTGTTTTCGATTTTCGATTTTTTGTGTTGTTGTTGTTGCTATTCATATCACCATTTTAAGTAATCAGTTTAATTTGGACGGGTTGTTTGGCTAACAGACTATTTTTGTCTACACCAAAAAATGAATGGCAATAAATCCTTATCAAATTTTTTGTGAAAGACGAAATTAAAAGCCCGGACGCAATCGAAATGTTGAGTGTGGCTTATGGTGAAGCTATTACGATAAAAAAACAGCGCTTTTCGGTGGCTCAAATTTTTTTTCAGAGGACCGAGAAGATGTGAACGTCGTAAAGTCAAATCTGGTCGAATGTGAACAGTTTTGCTTACAGTTTTCGCCGATTGCCGAAAATTTGCGTTTGCTCCGCTGCTCACACATTGCTGTTTCTACGCGAATTTTTGATCAAAACAATATTCAAATGATGCCAAAGCCACCGTACTTCTCAGATCTAGCCCGATACATTCTCCAGATCTGGCTTTTTCCTGTTCCGGAAACTAAAGAGGGCCATGAAAGGACGACGCTACGCCACGATTGAAGAAATAAAGACGGCATCGACGATGAGCCAAATCATGCCCAAGCAAAACAGCTATCAAAAATTGACTGATTACTTAAAATGGCCGAACTTGTCACCATGAGTGAATGAGATTAGTAGAAACATAGCGACAAAAAAAACTAAAATCGAACATACTTAGCCGTGTAAATACAAAATTGTCAGAACTCTTTGAACACACCTCGTATCTTATGTTAAACTACAACATCAGTCACCACGGTGGCGGCGTGAGCACCGCAAGATTGCTCGAGAATGATATGCACAAACCGCAGGACGAGGACTCTACACCCACACACACACACAGCTCAACAGGAAAGGCCATTGGCCAAAACTTTGCCAGCGAAACGAGGAGCGCTCGCGAAAGAAAGCAGACAGCTCAACGCCTTCCTTATCCTTGGCCGCCGAAAGATCGAATGTTTTTGTTGGCCAACCCCCGCCTTCGAGATCCGGGGCCGCCGTCACACCAGGCGAAGCAAGACCAGCTTCCTGCGTCAAGTCAACATTGTGTGCCGCTGTGTGTTTGCGGCCCCTTTCCGGGAGGGATGCTGCACAATAACAGCTACTAGACAACCAGGGACTACGGGAAACGCCGCACCGCGTCAACGAAAACCGATCAATAGCCAGCGCCAGCGAAAGACGAGGGCATCCCGTCTCTTTGTTGGTCCTTTGTTTGTTTGACTTCCAGTTCGATTGCTTGCCGGAGCTCCCACCCACCACCGACCGACCGGAGGGTTTTGCGGAAAATTGTGGTTGACTCCGGAACTTGGTTTGGGTGGATTTTCCCACACTGATTATAAAGTTCTGCGTTCTGCCGGAGTCCCAGGCCAATAATTAAGTCCATTTCCAATCCTAGAACCCACCGAACAGGGCGAACAGTAAGAGATGTAATCTGGCACTACTTCGTGGCTTCCGAACCGACTACAAACTCTTGACGGTCGTTATCATCGTTGTTGATTCCCCGATTCCCCGTGTCTATGTGGCCGAAACTGTGTCAGCCCCCGGGTCCCGGCAACTGTTGACATGTTCCGAACTCCAGCAATAAGAAAACCAAGCAATAAGCCACTTCCCGTGTCTGGTGACCAACAAACCGATCGATAACGGGTCGCCCATTTCCGTTCCCGATCCGATGACGCGCCAAAGTTTCAGTTCTTCTTCCCCAGAGTGAACCAGTCACTTCCTTGCATTGATCACTGGAAAAACGTGTCTGCGATCAAGACGCACGTCGCGAGTGCGAAGAGCGCACCGACCGTTCCAATTACACGCCAGCCAGCCGCGGGAAAGATTCTTCCTCGCACACTTTCAGCGGAAGTTAACGGTTGATCGTGTGAAGGACAACCCGAACCGCGGTAGGTATTCGCGGTGAAAGTTCCATCCCGAGCCCCGGTTCGGGGCGACGCTGGTAGCAACATGGCTTTTCGGAATGTTTTAATTAGAATTTAATTGAAAACAATTCCGGAGGCATTTTCGACGTCGTCCGCGCGGAAATGCCTGTGCGCTGCGTCTTACACGGGCCCTTATCACGCACACGAGTTATGGTGCCTTTTTGTCGTCATCGGGATGGAAATGTGGTGAGCTCCCGTACTTCATACGCTGCCCTTTTCTGTGTGCTCGCCGTGACAACTATTTGACACGCAAAACTGTCCTCCAGAGTAACGGTTAACGTTTGGTGTTTTTCCTTCCTGTGACCTGTATGCTCAGTGGTGCTTAGAAGACCTTAGCACCGCTACAACGCATCGTATCAACCGGAAGCGGTTTCGGGAGCACCGACGACGCACTGGCCAAGCGTAAGAATAATACGCCAAATGAAACATGAAACAATTCGTTCGACTTGATCGATCGGCGGAGAGTGGGCCTCGCCACGCCATTATCGAAATTAATCAAGCGTAATGGGTCGCCGTGGCTTCTCGGGCCAGGGCGGCCAAACATCTTCACCGGCCCGGGCTCGCGGGAAAATTGGGTAATCAAAGCGATACGTTTCGGTTGCGGCACCGTTTTGGTGGCCTGCCCATCCGTCAATCTCTGCCCCTCGCTCACAATGGACAGCTTTTGGCGCCGCTCGACTCGAACCCCGCTCAGGGTGACGAAGATTTGAAGAACGTGTCGGTGTCGAGGGTGAGACTGGCCTTTTCGCGGCGATACGCGTCATTGTGGAATTGGTCCACTCCGGCCCACAGGCCGCACACAGTGTGTGGGGAGCATTGTTGAAAGTGGGAAAGTCATCGCGACGACACCGGACACAACCTGCCACAGTGCGCGGAACGGTCATTTCTTGAGACCATCTCTAATGGAAAATTTCACCAGTTGAAGAATACACGTCTGGCTTTATTTAAGTTTAAATGAACCGGAAGATTTCAAAT
The DNA here is from genome assembly GCF_943735745.2 of Anopheles bellator. Taxonomy (NCBI): domain Eukaryota; kingdom Metazoa; phylum Arthropoda; class Insecta; order Diptera; family Culicidae; genus Anopheles; species Anopheles bellator. Next base: position 46,624,598 of record NC_071286.1, read on the forward strand.
ACCCAAACACTAGACGATTCGCGCGAACCTTTCGCTTCCATTATTCAAAGATATTCGACAGTGCATTATCTTTTGCTTTCCCAACCTTATCATCAACGCAAAGCTACAAACATTACACGGCTTAACCTAAGGTCTTACCAACAAAGCTTAGTCCGTAGATTGGATAGTATTAGATTTGGAGGACAGGACTAGCAGCCAGGAAGGTTCTTCTTTGTAGTTGTAGTGACACTTGAAAGCAACCATTTATCGTGAGTTGCATCATTATATCCGAGCACTAAATTCAGATCTCTACTGTTCAACAGCTAAACCGTTTCTAGCTTCAAACGGGTTAGCTGATGAACAGATCCAGCTGTTGACCAGAAACGGCCACAATTGGCCAAGAGAAGCGGTGTTTATGTTCCACCATGACACACACGTTTGCAGTGACTCGCCAGAAACTCCGGGAGATAAGATGGGAAATTGCAATGCATCCTCCATATCTCCGGATCACCATGTAGTCCGGATCTGGCAACAAGCGACTACGACATGGGATACGATTTTTCTCGCATTGCAATATTTTTCTGAGTTATATTGGGATAAAGAGAAGATTGTGAAAACCGATGACCATAGTTTTACGTTAATGAAAACTAAGACTTCCATGAGAGAGGCATTGTGAAGATACCTTTAAAATGACAACAAAATATACAACAAAACAGTGCGCCCAACTCAAAAATGTTGAAACATCAAAATAAAGTTTTGAATTTTATGTAATGCAATAATAATTCCTCAACCTAATATTAAGTGTAGCCATAGCCTGACCCAGCATAGACAATGTTTTAGTGAAATAATTTGTTTTAAAGAAGCAACGTCAAGGCAGATAAGATGATAAGGTGCTGATGGAACATAATCCTTTGCGGCAAGGTCAAACATATGATTTTTATTATGATATCTAAAAGCAAGCTTCAAAAAGTTTCTTCGTTCAAGGGTGGTTCATTTATGATCCGGCTGTTTCTTCATTTGGTTATAAAATAACGGACCCAGCCGATTTTGTGATGGTTGAACATGTATTTGAAAGGCTCATTCAAGACATTTTTTTATGAAAACAATTTTGATCAAATGTCGACCTATTTTTGGTACATTTTCTTGAGCTGGTCAGTAGTTGCTGGTTTGTCTGCCTAACATTTATCTTTCACCGCAACCCAAAGATAATAGTCCAACGGTGTCAAATCATAACTTCTCGGAAGCCAACTCACAACTTGAAATGGGTGGAAATGAGCTTAAATGAAATGAGCTTTTCAAATATCGTTCCATTTAAGTTGAAGACCTATTATGTTGCAAATAAGTTTTTCATATTTCCCAATTTTTAGCAACCAAAATAGTGTTTTACACATAAATGTCAAGAATAAACCTTTCAAATAAATGCTCAACTATCGAAAAAAAATCAGCCGTTTTTTTGTTAACAAAGTTTTATTAACCCCCGTGTACTATTATACCTATGTTACATCGTTGTTGTATGTGTAATTAAATTATTTATTAAGGATAGAACTTTTTAAGTCGTTTTCCAACGCAGTTTTTGAGGACTAACGTCAATAGCGGTAATGTTGAGTAAACATTGTTCCCAACTTCTGTAGCTAAATTCTACTAAAAGTTTGCACTAAAGCTCTTTAGTACAAGGTAGCCAAAGCTTAAACTCTTCATTGCTCTCCATAAGAAAGACAATTCTTCCTGGCGACAAACACAGTGTTCAGCACACAGCAATGCCAGGCAATGAAATCTCGTAGAACTCGCGCCCTCCGGGGGCGGAGTGTCGTCGAGCATTGCGGCCAGGTAACTAAAGCGTTTGTCTCACTTCGTCTCCCAGTGTAGACAGTTACACGCCTGGCTTTCCATGCTCCATCCCAAACTGGCCCCAAGATCAGCAGACCCGAAACAGAGACAATCGATGTTTCCGGCTGCAGTTTTCCGCCTGCTGGAGGTGCTTCGGAGTGGAAAATGATGCGCCCGTTCAGTTCGTTAGAGCCAGCCCCGGGAATGGCGAGAAATCACGTGATGCCGAGAGGGAGCGCAGAGGTGCAGCATAAGCGATGCTAAACCCTTTACCCTGGCCTGGGATTCCAGTGGCGTCGAGGTGTGCGTCTGCGCATGGATCCGATAGTTTAGTGCTTTTCTCTTCGTTTTTCATCCAAGTGCTTCAGCCACCCAACGCCCAACCCAAAGGCGAACCCAAAGGACGTCAACGACGCTGCCAGGTTTATCATTTTAATCTTCGCCTCGGGGCGCTCCGACTGTGTGTCTGAGCGTTTCGCCCCCGGTAATGCGGCGCTCATCCCGCTCGACGGGGTTTGTTTTTCTCGCATCGTTTGCAACATATCCCCGGCACATCTACGCCCTGTGGGTGGTCTGCGGCTACTTTCCGTCCCTCCCGGCCGACCTTCCATGGGGCAGCTAAAGACCGGTGGCAGCGATAGCGCCGAGTTTGGCTGCTAATGTAACACCGAATGCAACATTGTTGCAAATGACAACACACGGTGCCCGATGCGGTTTGTGTTCAGGTCGGTTGCCTGGCCAACAATGTTGCTGGACCTCTTGATTCACACCCCACTCGCACAGGATACCCTGGCCGAGGTTTATTTATACGGGCCAAATGCAAGTGCTGCAGTAGTTTGAAAATGGTAGGCATTAATGATGATGCATCGGGGAGAAATGGACTGTTTACGGAGCGTAGCTTCAGCAAGGGCTCAGGTGTTGCGAACGAGACCCACTGTTGATATAGCCCCCATCGGTAAACAGTGGGGCTGTCATTTGGCTTTTGAAAATTGGGCAAACAAAATTCCAAACACTTTTGTATTGTACACGCCAACAAGACACAACAATGTCGTTTCTGATTTAATTTACACATTGCTTACTGGAGCAGTTATGGTGGAGTAATAAATGGAATAAACTGTTCAGGTGTTAAATTTGGTTTTGAACTAGTTTGTTATCGGTCTTATCTCTCACTTAGCATGGCTACCACTACCAGCGTCAAATTATACGTCAAAATACTAGTTAGCAATTCTTGTATGCAGTTAAAAGAGAATTATTCGTCACCTGTTAATTCTTCCAAATACCATGAAAGCCAAAAAGGTTGAAAATGTTTCAGAGGACCTTCGGTGAGCAAGCTCCATCGAAAACAAGAGTTTATAAGTGGTTCAAAATGTTCAACAAGGATCGGGAAAAGGTTGAAAATGAGACACGGCCAGGACAACCACCGACGTCAGCTGATAAGCTGCACGTCAATAATAAAAAAAATTGGTGCTCCAAATCCATTTAAAGTGAACATGTAGGCCTTAGAAAAGTGAAATGTCGATTGGTGCCAGAAACGTGATGTTTTTGCATTTTATTTTGTGATCAGGTCGTGATCAGTTCTCCACAAACTCGACCCATATCGTTCCGCAGCAAACCGTATTAAAAAAGAGGCTTCGATTTATAAGTACATTCTCATTATTATTTTGCCACAGTAGTGAATTTGCACAGCACCTATGAACTGCAACAACATCCACCAAACGAACGCATTTCAATTTCGGTAAATTAATTGGCCAAACGGAATGTGAGTGCTTATAAAATGTTCCTAGCGAATCTTCTATGGTAAACAAAAACAAAACCATGAGAATTTATTTATGGATTTATTTATTAATATTACTTAGATTTTTTTGTTTATAAGTACCTCTCAAATTTTAACAAATCTTATTTAATTAATGTAACAGTACATTGTCGTGAAAGCTATACAACTAGATAGGGATGAACCAAAACAAGGCACGGTCAGCAACACAGCAAAAGAAACGTTTGACAAGAAAAGTAACAGAAAGAGCATCAGTAAACATCATAAAGACGTAGTACCTAATATAAATAGTACCATTGTAAAGACGTAGTACCCATTGGCTGTGAGGATGCCAACCCAGGCAAGCGAATTGCTCCACGAACGCACCAGGGCAAAGTCGTGCATCTTTCAACATAATCTATAACTATTCCGGTAACAACAATACTAGACATTTCAAGTCAAAAGGGCATTTCATAATCCCATTTTAATATCTCAAGACGTACTTGGAGAATTTCCCAACAAATGGGTAATTTGCCCCATATTGCATGTATTTAGATTATAACAGTTCAAACAACGTTTAAAAAAATAAGTCTAGTAGTTGATAGTTTGTGGTTGAGAGGATGTTAAAAAAGGGACACAAATTAATACCGCTACCTGGCCAGCTGAACGAGTTGTTGGTCGAAGAAGTCACTGTTTATTCGCAGACCACCGACGACCCAAGAAAGCCTTCACATGCGTTCCCGTTTTGGGCGCTTCAAAAATGAAGATATCGAAAAGCGGTCCCCGGATAATGGCTTTTCACACTCACGGGCTACTGTTTTCGGCCTTCGGCCCGTGGCCCCGGGCCATGATGAAGATGTAATTAATCTGAACGCGTGAAGGCGTCACCGGCGGGCGCGTGTGTCTCAAGGTGCCGTTCCGAAGGAAGAAGCGTTTACGCGTGTGGAACGCTAGAGAACCGTTCTACGGTGGGTGTCCGCGGGTCTGTAATTAACAATGACGCGCAACACGAGCGACGAACCCGGCGAATAGATTTTCTTTCCTTCATCCGGGCTTTGTTTGGCCCACCCCCGACCGACCGATCGTGATGATCGTGACGTGTGCGAGGAAAATGATGGATACGATGATCAACAAGATTTGGACCGCCGGCACTCGCCGTGATTATCGTTGATTGCCGATTGCTGGTTCGATTTGTTAACGATAATTACAATCGGCATCAGGGGGCCGCACTTTGGTAGATCCGTTCCGGAAGTGGCCGTTTTCTTTCGCTTTTTCCCGCGGCCGCCGGTTCCGGTACCGTGTGCGTGCATTAGGCGTGCCGTTTCAGCTACCGTAGATCACCGGCAGCAGCAAATGGCTTAATCAACGGAGGCCAACGGGACACTGGCAGTCGGGTGCGAGGCGTTAGCGAGCCGGCGAACGATTAAGTGATTATGGTCAATCAATACCGGCATCGGAGGCCTCCACGTCTTCCACGTGACCGAACCGTGGCCGCAGACTGGCGACCGGAGGTCCGGTCGATGCCACGGCGGCCAACGGCTGTCTCGGAGTGGCCAGCTGTCCGCTCTCACGTTTCAAACCCAAACCGCCAGCGCATTCCACGCTCCATTCGCGTCAACGCCGAAGTGACCCGCGCGAAGTGTGTGCCCTTTTTTAGGTCTCCCGTAGAAGGGCCCAGTCCGTTGACCGCCAGGAACATTCCGGTGGCTTCCAAAAGCAGGCATCTGCGCGTCCGGTTGCTTCGCCGAGGCCGAGGATTTTTATTCAAATCAGTACAAATTGGGAAAACCGAAGAGCTGGCCGGGGCGTTCGGAGTTTGCGGACATTTTTCACATATTTTCACTCTACCCTTTCCGGGCCGGCGGTAAGCCGGAGATTTCATCGGTCAGATACTCCGGGTCGGGCTCGTTCATTATGGCAATGGGTAATCATTATGAGCTGAAGCTCGAACAAGGAACGGCTGTGTCCGTGAACTCCAGGTCCGGTGGTCCGGGTTTTGAATGCCGGATGAATAACAATCGCATCCTGCCGGTCGCAGGTTCTCCTTTCGAGGCGTCAAGGCGGTTTCCAAACTCTCCTAGAGCACCGGCGGAATATTGCGTCCCGAATAGAGCGGGTGCCGAGTTGCGGTAGTCTTGGCTGGTTCTCGATGCACCTTCACCGCCACATAAAGACCGACACGTCCCATCATAGGTGTCCGTTCTGTGCCGTACTCCGTACCAGTCCAGCCGGGAGTGCGTTACGTGTAATTAAATTAAGCGAACGGAATTTGTCCTATCCAACCCGTTCACTTCCTTTGCCGGCCACTAGCTAGCTCCGGACCGACTCCGAATGGAAGTTCAAAAATGCAGCCGATTTCCTTATCGACCGACTCCGGGGGCATTCTGCGCCAGCGACCCCAGGTCTCCGACATTATTGCCTTCCATCTAGAGAACATCAGATTTGTACCGACTGATAACACAAACGGCTGGCTAACGGCGGCTGTCTGGCTGCAGATCGATTGCCGGGTTGGGAGCTAGCAGGGAGTGGCCATGTCCAAGACGCTACACCCGGGAGGGCGGAAGGCGACTACGACTCGCTAACGCTGGTTGCGCAGAGCTGGGCATAATTATCATATTTCTACCATTAGGAGAGCAAGCCCCAGTGGCCGGTGCTTCGCGCGCTTAATGAAACAATTATCATCAGTAACGGCGAATGAAGTTCCCCTTCGGTAGACGGCGGTCGACTAGCTAAAACTTTCTATTTACTGGCAGAATGTCCCGGGATGGGCGCTGAGCGCAGCGGGCAGTGGGAGCCGCGGGAAGGGATGCAAAAACTGTCGCTTTGCGTATCTAATGGCGCATTGGAATTTTTCCAACCACTACTCGCTGCCGTGGCTGGGCCTCACCGTAATGCTTCAACCCGCGTCCAGCATTTACTGGGGACGATTTGTTGCTCAATTAAAGTGTAACAGTGGCAGAAGGCGCATAGCAAACGAAGCGTTAGTAAATGGGTTGCAGGTTGCGTCAGGCATGGAAGAAAGGTCAAGATTAAAGAACCACGAACAGACCGAGCGGCGACCGGGAGCGTTTGGTGAAAGCTCTCAAAACTCGTTTCGAAAAGGTAGGTTTGGTACATTTTCTGTACAATTTATTCGAGAAACTCACGGATGGAATTGCTGGTTTCGTTTGAAGGATTTGTTCGAAAAGAAACGAATGGCTTTGTTTTGTTTTTTTTGGATGCATAGTAAAATTGTTAAACGGCGAAGCGTTGAACCTCTTAATCATGGCCGTTCCTGGATGGTCCGCGCTGTATTGTGTGTGCCGGCATACACTACGACCTAAGGACTAGGCGAAGATATTTCAATACGATTTCGGGTACTCGATAGGATCTAGCGTGGTACCAGGAACCATTGTGCATTGAGATCCAATCTGGGGCTTGTACAGAGAGTTAATATAAGGACTCCAATAGGTCACTCTATCTGTGTACACCTGATTACCAATCCCAATTCGAACACAGATTGTACTCTAGTGCAGTGTACATTGCACATATGCACAGCGGATAGCGAAAGTTATACCTTTGTACCCGTAGACCTTTACATGGATAATTCGAATTCGATTTTGATAATGTCGCCACTGAAAGTCGAATCCAATTTAATGGAAATTCCTTAATTTCTTCTATACATAGTGATGTAAATTTGGTGTGAAAACCCAAAAGTTAATTTTGCGGTTTTTGCAATGCCTAACAGTAAATGTCAATGTCAAAAGTTTTAATGTCAAAAGTTTCAAGTCAAAGGTCCACAACGATGAAATACTAAGAATGTCATCCACACCAGACCTAGTTACAATGTAACTTCTGGCTGTTCTCTAAATTAAACATGCTGCTCCGTGGACAGCGTTTTTTTGTTGATAGACGATACAGCAGAATAGAAACCGAATCGAAGATGCAGTTTGAAACGTTCCAAAAAATTGCTGTTTATCGACTGTTTCGAGAGTTGAAAAAAACGTTAGGTCCTACTTATGGGATGGAAACTAATTTAAAAAGGTTTAAATAGATCTTATAAATAATGAAAAATAAATAATTAGTATTTAGTATTAGTTGCGGGTTTCGTTTCATTTCACTTAACATCATTCAATGTAAATGCCATTGTTTGAGTAAAGCAACAATGATGGATTCTTGTAGCCACGCAGTCTATAAGAGAATGTAACAGAAACGGGAGCTGATTTTCAATTAGTTAGGATGAGGTGAAGTTTTTCGATGAAATACAGTAAACGTCAAGCCATCAACTCGTGGTAGCCTTATAACGAGCGTAATTTATCGGAGAGCGAAGTGTACAGAAAAATGATAGAAAAAGGCAGGAATATAAAACATAATAAAACGGAATATAAAACGGAATACAACACTCCATTCCATACAACATATCAGAAAAGAGTCATTTAGCTGACATGATATGTTGAGACTGGCCAAGGATAGTGCAACATTGTTCCCAAAGTCAAGCAGCCGTTTTGTTGATTCGGATTCGCGAATATCTGGTGACCATTGCGTTGTGGTAAATTTAGGGAAAAAAACTAAACCACAAATTGTATCGTCAACGGTACAATTTATGCTTTTGGCGGCAGATAAGGGTTGTCTGTGCGCACGATGAATCACCATCAGCACCAGGTTTTTGCTCCCCAAAAGCATGCGTTACGTACGCTAATCATCACAATTTGTTACTACAAATGGGTTAACGATCCTCGCAAACCTGCACGTAGGACCCGGGACCGGTGCCGGGACCAGAACCCGGGGGACACCCTTTGACCCGTCGTCGTTGACGGGAGAAATTGCATTTTGATGTCTGCCATCAGTAAGTCATCGTGGCACCCACCACCTGAGCACGCTTCGTGGCCCCCTCGTTCGGGGGCGACTCTACCACATCGAAAGCCATCACGAAAACGGCAGCCATTATGGTGAAGTTTTTCACCGAGCATGCGTTTCCGTTTTTAGCTTTTTTGCTCACTGTTTACATTAAGTTGGCCCCGTTTTGCATGCCTTGCCCTCCGTCATTGCCAATCCATTAGTGTGCGGCCGGCCATCAGCAGCGCCGACCAGTGACGTCTGTATGCGGGCAAAAGGGCATGTGCAAGGGCAGGTAATAAAGCCCCAGCTCGTGGACGTCACTCGCGTGGACCGGGTTCGGTCGTAAAAATAATTCCAAAATTATTGCACTCAATTCGTTCGAGATGGAGGCCATTGCGTGTCGCCTCGCACCGCGCCCAGTTTCGTGAAATTGCATTGGCGAATGTTTCACACCCGTTTTTGACGGTCCCAGGACCCACTCGGCACGGGGTAATCGTGTTTCACTTTCGGAGCGACTAACGGGATCGTGGCAGGAAGTATGGCAAACATTTGTATATGGCTGTCCCCACGATGAACCCGGCACGGTGCGCACGCAGCGCTCGCAATGCACCGAAAGGGATTAAGGGGGCGCCCTCGGAAGCGCATCGTAGTACAATATAATGTCCCGTAGTCGGCCCGATGTGACCACGCCTCGTTTTTATTGCATTCGCCGGTGCCACCCGCCGATGCACTCGGGTGCAGCGCGAGCGACGTGCACCAGTTGCAGCTGCCGGCTTCTCGGTGCACTTGTTCGTCACCGAGGGGCTAGGCCTTTTTGCACCGCCAGATTGTTTGTGTTTTTCTGCTAAAATGGACCCGTCCTCGTCGGGCTGCCCGGGACCGGCGCCTTATCACGTGCCTCACGCGCCACGCGGCGAATGCAACCGTTTCCGGTTCGAATTATGGTGCGCTCGGAACGATCAATTTCGTGCTCCCGGTGCACTCTCCCTTTCTCCATCGCTCTGTCTCTCTCTCTCTTGGAAGCGGCAATAATAAAAACCGACGAGTATCCCACATTTCCTTAATATCGGCCCCAATTGGGTGTAATTGAATAATGCGAGGTATTTGATCGTTTTTTTTTTTCGGTACCGAGTCTTCTCTCATTTTTCGTTATTAATTTGTCCTAAGCATCCACCGTGTGCCGTTCGGCCGTTGTGTGCTTCCTTCCGCTCAAATGCCTGCCCGAGAGCGGAAGCGTCACTAGCGACACTAGCAATGCAATCGTCACTTTTAATTTTAGCTCGGACCAAGACCGGCCCGGCCAGAGGGTTGCATTGCAAAAATGCCTCTCTCTCTCTCTCTGTAGAAAAAAAGGCAACCAAGGGGCAATTTTTCAAAGTAAAATTCTTACGAAATTTATAGGTCAATTATCGCATTAACAGTGGCATTCCGCACCAAGTGAAGAATTTTTCTGACCTTCAGGACTAACGGATGGCGGCTTGGGATACCGGTTTCAAGCACCACGCCACCGGATGCAAATTTGAAGACTGGTTTCAGGCTTTATATTCTTACAAACACCGAAGATATAAAATAGCAAACAAACGCTTCAAAATTCCTATTCATTTACTTATATTTAACTAGCCAACCCAGCAAACGCTTAACGTTCGACTAAAACTCCACATACCTATAAAATATTTGAAAAACAAATTAAGTAAATGTGTAAACTATTCCTCAGGTCCGCAATGAAATCGAAATTATTTTTCAATCAATAAGCAACATTTTTCTCGGTTTTCGGCCGAATTCAACCCAAGTTGAACAGATGGCGATCGGTGCCATCGCCATATGTGGTTGTGCTTCAACAATAAAATAAAATATTAAAGTTATTCAACAAAACGGAAAAGTATGGACACCGATTCGCTTTTATTGTATATGAAAAAAAGATCTTTTAAAATTTAGATTGCCAACGTGGATGTGCCATATTAGAGCCATGAAGTCACACGAAACCAAGAAGTATAGAGATTTTGTATGTCTGAAAGGTATCTTTTGTTTACTAGTCGTGCCTATATTGGATTATATTATCATTACTAGGTCCCCATAATTATTAACAGAATCTAATCACTACAGCGTAATTTACCAACTTTGTGATACGTCCCCTAGACCGGTACGAAATACACATGTACTATCGACGTTACGGCCGAATGTTTGATAGTAACGTCATCAGAACGCAACCTTCAACCTTATTAGGCATTTGAGTACAATGATTAAGCTTTTCACAAATGACATCGGTGCAGCCACTTCTCTGGGTCTTTTGAAGCGGTTTACTCCATCGCGACTTTGTAGGACTAGAACAGCGTTTCGTTTCGAAGCCCGGAGAAGGGAACCCTTCGAGGATCCACTGTCAGCTAGGAGGCTCCAATGATATAATTGCGTTGTCATTAAGTTTGATCCAACCTTTTGAACTGATTCAACAAGTTGTTGCATTGGAATAAGAAGCTTAAATAAAACCGAAAAACAAACATCTTACAAGAACCTCTACTAGCCACAGAACAATTAAATCATAGTATGTTTAAGAGACATACCACAAGGCACACGATTGGCCTCAAAGCGTCCCTCGAAGATGAAAAGCTTGTTAAGCAGTGAAGCTGTGTGAACAAATGATGCAATGTGTGTATATTCCTTATTGTTCTTCATCTAGGCAACGGGTTCCAAAAGATGAAACGATAATGAATGTGAATAATAATTATTGATTTTGATCGTTATTGGTGAGATGAAAATAACAGAGCAGCGAACCCGTTCACATCCTTCGGTACCACCGGCACCACCGGACGCTCATTGAAATAAAAATTATCCGCCAAACGCGATTGATGCCAACGATGACGGTTCAACCGGGCGAGGCATGTTTCTGCCAAAAGTCGACCCAATCCTCCACGCGGACCTTGTTAACGAACCGAAAAGTCCTTTTTTCCCAAATAGGCCATCGGCGATCCGCCTGGCCTGCCACGGCGAGAACGTGGAAGCGTATCCGTTGGGGGGGATCCCCTCGATCCCCTCATCAGACCCGTGCAGATGCAATGGCAGATTTCTGCTCCGTTTGCTCACGAAAATTGCCAACGTGCCCCAACTGTGCACCATGGTGGATGCATTCGGATGCGCGCGCGCGCGCGCCATAAATGGAACTCGTGGCCGTGGCTGGCCGCGGTCAGGGTTTTGAAGAGTTTTCATCGTCGAAATCGTCGCCGTCTGTCACTCCGCACTCCGAGGGGTCGCACAAACACGGCGGAGATTGATTGATTGATAAATGGATGAATTGATCACGCTGGCACAGGCGGACGGGGTTGGAGGGATGGTGCCGATCATTCCACGGCCAATGGCCGAGTCGCACGTCATCAACAACAAACATCCTCCAGCCAACAACCTGGCGAACGACCGATTTTCTGATCGAAGCATACGATCAAAACCCATGAAATGGGGTCTGGCCGAAGGCACGAAAAGTTCTTCGAGAACGTCTCAAAATGGTTGCCATCGCCGGGCGCAGATAGTCGCCAAGGTTCACCGCTGTGCGATAAATCTGCAGCTGCCAGCGAGCGTCCCATGCTCGAAATGGAAACTCCTTTTTGTCCACGTAGAACGACCATTTTCTAAGGATGCCCGCGGTGGCCGAAGGCTTGTGCGTTATGTTGCACTCTTCTTTACTTCGACGTCAAACTAAGCTTTCGATTGTGAAGATGCGACAACTTGCAGGATACCCGGCACTCTGAAGGCTCAAACACGGAACAGCCTACACATTTGTCGTATCATATCCATCAGATCTGGTCATTGGCTTGAGTCAGTTGATTACGATAAAAGTAACATAAATATGATTTGCGTTGAAATAATTTTTTTTGGATCAATGGCTCAACATCAATGTGACGCGTTTCTTCTAGAAATTCACATTGAATAGGCAAAGAACGAAACAAATTAAGCCAACTAGAAGTTGTAGTGTTTGATAGATGTTTATAATTAAATAGTTGAAAAGAAACAACATGTACTGAGAATAATTAGAGACAATTCATAACGCAAAGCAAAATTATTGTAAAAAAAAGAAACCATCAACAGAAATCCAAATAAGCCACAATATTATTACAGATGAACGCCAAAAAATATCGCTAATTCGCTTATAAGCCGGAAAATCTTTATCCTCTTAAAGCTAAAAAATATCCTTCGAATCTGCCTCTTTCATTTGATTGAATACCAATATTAAAAATGTCGAACGAGTAAAGTACTGAAAGGGTACTATATCTAGAAGTTCATATTTGACAACATTTTAATATATTAAATGTCTTTAGAACCTATTTCAATGATAGCTTGAACAGTAACGCTCACTAAGTAAGGCCCTATCTAAATGAAATATTCACTTTTCGTTCTAATTCATTTGCGGATCCTTAAAACTCCACCTAATTGACGCGTGTACTCCGGTGTCACGAACTCACTATTCGTGATTCGTTCTTGTTGTTTGCTATACTTAAAGGCACAAGACGACGATGACGGTGCTACTGCAGTATTTCGGGTATTTTGTGGCCATTGTCTCCAACAGCAACAAGACTTTGTATCTTTATCGATTGGCTTCAGGCCCCTTCGCTCGTCGACAGCCCGGCGCACCGCATCCGGAAGGCGGTGCTCCGTGATGGAGGGGACCGGAAAAATGTGATTCAATAATTAATCATCCTGCCCGCACCAAACGTCTCGGAGGTTGTGGCGACAACTACGCGACGGCAACGCATCTTGCGACAGGTCCCTCGAGACGTTCGGATGGATCGATGAGTGCGTTCGATCAGGACTCGTTTGGCGGTGATACCTGATTGTCTGAGCTGGCCGCTGGAGCTGCGGCTTCCTCGCATTCGCATCGTCGGATACTTTCAATTTCAAACACGAGTGTCTGACGGCACAACCAGAAGCCACAACGGGCAGCTGCCAATGACCAGGCGAATGACTTTGGCGTAAGATCCGAGTTCTCGCCCTGTTTTGCTCACCCTGGCAACGAGTATCGCTATCAGCGACAGAAAACCAGAATGCCCGCCGTCTGGAAAGAAAATGTCGCGTGAATCGTTGATGGGCCGTTGAACGACCGAGAGGAAGACGCTTGTCACGATTCCTGAGCTGGACCGACGGCTAGCCTTCGAACAGCTTCGATTGAACTGAATAATTGTAGGAAAAAATCTTGCACAATTTTGACGTCGATTTGCCGCCGCGTTTGCAGTCACTTAGCTCCTTCAAAGAATTAATTTTTGATCGAACACGAACATTGTTTGATCCGATTTTAATACCCTTCTGCGTATCTGGAAAAGTTTCCGCATGTTTAGTATCCTTTATCGGTACTCCGAGTACGAGGGTTATTCTATTGACCGTCGATCGGATGAAGGGTTTGACCCTTTCTGGCCACAGATTGCCTTATAATCTGCTTAGAGTTCTACTCCAAAGTCGACCTTTCTGCGCCATCAATCATAATATTGGGCATCCGTTTTCTCTTTCGAGTTCGAGTTCCTCCCTCACACGTGGTGCTACTTTACAAGACACGCTGGTTGCGGTGCCAGTGTCCCGCAGGATTATCAAACATCCATAAATCATGCAGGTTTCCGCCGGCTCGCCAGCACAAATCATGTCTCGGAGCTCGTGTCATGTGGTCACTAAGCCAGTGGAAAACTTTCGGAAAATCACTTGAAATCTGCTCGCGTCCCCGTTCCTAAGGCGCTGGGGCAGTTTTCTTCCCAACTGACCCCAGAGGAGGCAAGGATGGCCGATCCTCAAGAACCAATCATTCGATACAGCCTGTGTCCTTTCTGCAGTCGAAGACAATCCCAGTGGTTTGCGAAGGATCAAAAGGTGACGGACGAAAAAAGCGACTCGAAACTGCTCACGCAAAGTTAAAGCATATTTACAAAGAACGCAGCTGACCGGTCCAACCCCAGCTGACGGCGGCGATGGTCGCTCGGTTTATGGTCCGACGCCGGGTTTTGCCGGCGCCGTCTCGTTTATTGCCCACCGCGCGCACAACCACATCACGTATGGTCGATCCATTCATATCCTTCGTCATCTTGCGTCCGCCCCATCCTAGCCCACAGAGAACTCTCGACCGAGTGGCGATGGAAAACCGTGTAAAAGGCGAAAAACAAACGCACGGAACCATTGACCAAAAGATTTCCCACATATTTTTCCCCGCTAACGACACAAATGTTTGTCTAACGGAGCGCCCTTTAGGGTGTAATATTTGGGAGGGACACGGGTGATTCCACCGAGAGTACAGTATGTGACAGAGTGTAGCCTGCATGCGGCTCACCCAAAAGGGTATTCTAGATATTTCTAAGCGAAAATTTAATCCAGTCCAGTTACTACACTTCATCATTCACAGATATTACAGAAACTGCGTAGACATGTGATTGCCCAGGACGATTTGGACGTCCAGGTTTTGTGGAACGATCGATTAGGTGAGTTCATGTTAGTGTTTTGGTGAAAATGGAGAAAATTGAGTAGCGGAGATTTATTGAATATTTGTTTTTCAAAGCTAATCAAAGATGAGTTGGGTAGTATGTATGAGGACTCTGTACTATCATTTATCACTGGGAATTTTTGGGCTGCTAAATTTTAATGTGGCCGTAACGACTATTTAACGAAATTCCCAACTTCGCCACTATCCTTCAACTTTTCTCACACACTGTTCTAAGCGCAGACCATTTTCCGAGCAACCAAATAGAAGGGAAGCCACGAGACACAAAGCCACAAAAAAAGTCCCTTGAAGTCGTGGAAAGAAAACCGATAAAAATGTTTGATTCGAGTTTGAAAACAGAAGAACGAGAACAACAAGTGTGTCCAGAACGAAAAGTCCACGCTTGGGCTGCAACACTTTTCCCGTGATAATGCGGTCGAAGATGCCGCCCACGGAGCGGCAATCGAAAAACCGAAAACTACGACCTCGACTTACGTGGTAGTTATTACTCCCGGCAACGGTTGCCGGTTCCGGGCCGACACATATTGCGCTGGGAAATTCATTTGGGCGTCGGTGTGGCCAAATAAAAAAAGGAACTTGCCCCCATGCTGCAAACTAAAGTGTGAAAATGCACCGCTGTTCCAATGGGGGCCCTTTTTCCGTCCCACAAGAGAAAAAAAAAACCAGAAGATCATTGTGCGGCCAAACGACGGTTCGGTTCGCTCTCTTCGCTTCGCTCGAGGAGAGAAATATGGCCTCCGCTGCAGAAGGGCGCAAAAAAGCTGTGAATTCCTTTAGGCCCACGGTGTGGGCTAATATGTGAGATATGCGATGGTCAGATTTATTTCCCGTTCCTTTGCCGTGACCTTTGGTGCAATCTGTGCGGGCTGCATGATTTATGCCCCCCGAAGGCCGACGGGAGGGCGGTCCATTTATTATGGACGAGGAAAAAGGATTCTCTTCTCCGGCATTCCAGTAGGTCGGCCGGTTGGTCAGCACGTGCGAGACGTGTGGAAAGCTACTTAAAACACGAAGCCGAAAACTTGGATGTCTACGGAGTTACGAGTGGAGGTTGATGTTGAGCCACGTGAAAATGGGGCCAAAGATAAGCGAACGGAAAATTAGCCCACAAACCGGCACCGTTGTGGAACGCATTAAAGTGACCATTCGGTGCTAGAAGCGCGGCTGGCCGGGACAGCACCTTTGTGTTTAGTTTAGTTTTCTGCCACAAAACGGGGGCAGAAAACAGTTTTTCACAATAAACAAATTATAATAATACTTTAAAGGCTGCAATTGAATTTGACTAATTTTCCACACTTTTCACTAACACACTAACCACTTTTCGAAGCTTCTATTTACACAACAAACAAAGGAACAAATAGGAGAAAAGAACTAGGATAACAAAGAAAAGGATAGAATTTGGAGACGGTTCTGTAATCCCTTCGAAATATCCTATTGTGAACTATCAACATCTTGGCGAGAACATGATAAATGCGACAAAAAGTATGTAACCCGAAAACGAATCAAATTGTAATTGTAATGAAATCAAATATTAACAACAGCTATCGAAGGTTGAACGTGATTCTAATATGCTAATTATTTGGCGTTCTTTTATTTATTGGCTATTTATTTAACGTAGCCCGATTGATATCTTACAGTATTAATTTTGGACAAGTAGCGGAACTAATCACAACTGGCAAAACATACGCCGGCGACACATGTTATTACAGTAATTAAAACAAAATAGTTACCAAAACAATAAAACAAAATAGTAAACAAAAAATACAAAATAAAATAATCAAAACAAAATAAAAATTACCGGACACAAATACAGACATTTGAACCTGCTACAAAAAGTATAACCAACCAACTCACGGACTTTACCTCCGCAGAACAATTAACAATTAGCTTGCCGGTACTTTCTGGGGCCTTTGATATACCTTTTGGAGGTCAGTCCTCGAATCTCGAATGTTTATTTACAACATGCGTCGGTAATTCAAAAGTCAAATTCGAAACCCCAAAAATGTAGATGTCAAAAAAGCACCGTCACCGAGCTCCAGATGAGCGAATCCATTCGTTCGTTCGCATTCGTTCGCCACGACAGCAAACGGAGCGATTGCGCTACCGCATCTTGGCCACGGTCGGTCGCTAATTCAGTTGGGTATGATTAAAATGTTTATTTTCTCCGTTCCGCCCGTCCGCTTCCGGTGCGTCCGGTGCGGTGGGAAACCCATAAACACAACCCGCAAATGAATAAAACCGAACCCGAAGGCCCTTCGCAAAAATGCTCAATTCCAGTTGCCTCACGGCCCCTCTGCCGGCCGTAATCCGCCACGAGATCCTTGCCGTCCGGTCACACCGGGACCTACCAGGCAAGAAAAACCAGGCCCAGGTAATGATCCGAAATCGTTACGTGGCGGAGTTTTCCCGTGTATCATTTTCATTTATCATCCCGCAAACGCCGCTCCAATCATTATCGTCCCAACTCCACTCGGAGCCGAAGCCGAAGGCTGGTGCTGGTGGAAAACATACCGTCATCATTAGAAAAGGCCATCCTTCGGGCACGTCTACCGAGCGGACTCCCACCGGGGGGCCGAAGTTCTGGCGAAAATAAAAACACGATCCTGCCGCGACCACCAGATGGGCCGGGAACTCTCCCGGAGGGCCGACGAGCAGACGAGGGCCCCAATTGAGAAACCGGTCACACAGACAAGGCGCACCCACGGACGCGGACATGTGTTTCGCAAGCAAATACATTTAACCTAAATTACTTTAATAGATAATTTGTCTTCGGTGCGTCGTCGTCCACCGGACACGTCCGGTCGGTCCGCAATTGTTGTAATCCTCGTTCCACGACGTGGCCGTTGTCAAATGGCTCCCCGGGAAATCCCCGGTGTCAACTTCCGGCACCCGGTTCCACCGGACGGCGGATGGATTAACTTCACGACGAGCGATAAATTGATTAGCATTTGGGAACGTCGCCTGAGGGGGGTCACCGCAGAGCGAAGGGAAGGATTTCCGGGTGACTGACAGTTTTCCCAAAAACCGAGTGCAAGGTAATTGGGGCGGGATTGGGATTAAAAATTGTTGACACTCTTCTCCGCTCTCCGGAGTGGAGCCACCGGAAGGTGCCGGTTGAGCCCAAAGGTGACTTCCGAAACCCCCGGCACGATGAGTCGACCCGAAGGATGAGTGTGTTGTTTGCGGGGTCGGTATCAATCACGGGCGCATTCGAAGCGGAGTGGTTCTACCGTGGCCGGAAGGGTTCTGCGCCTAAAGTGATGAGTTTGCCCCCTCCCGGTAGACGTTCGCTTGGACCAACTTTGAATTAGTACAACTCACGAATTAATGAGTGGCGTGACTTGCAAATGAGCGTACATGTTGTTCGAAGGCCGCCATTCTTTTCGGCACTTTCTTAAAACACACAATCGCGTGAATAGCTTTCGAGTCAAAAGGGGACGCAGAACAACGATTCCTTTAAAACCGTCACAAAATTCAAAAAGTGCGGCTCTAAAATATGTATTTTAGAGGAATGGCCGCTCCATTTTTACCACGACCCACGTGAGAAATCAGACTTCCTTTCATTACGCATTGAGCATTGACCTTCTATTTAAAGGAATTTAAAATATTTAAATATTTTATTTATTAGCTATGCAATCTGCATGACTAAAAATGTCTGCAAATATTGAATTTCTGATCAAAAACGAATGGCTTATGAGAAAATAAAGAAAGATACAAATGATCGATGAACTTTACGTATTGCGCTTGTGGGATTTGTGAAACAAGTCATTAGTTCATGGGCTGGCGCTTTATTCGCAACGGTTTATGTTAGTGTGAAAATGAAACAAGCGATTGTTGAACACTCACCAGGCCGGATATTACATCCCCCCGGCGAATCTTTCGAATCGTTGGTTTGTCTCGAGAGTTTCGTTAATCCATCCGATTGGCAAAATCTTTGCCGGTGTGCGGTCGTCCTCGCCAGCGCTCAGCGTGCCTGTAGGGAAAGGATTAGAGTTCTCTCCCACGAAAATATGTGAAACTGGACCGGTGTCTGTATCCCGCAGCCAGCGTCCACCGTGTCGAACGAAGCGCATCATTTCCCGTTCTGCTCTGTAACGTCTCAGCGTTGCGATCCATTTCTGCTCTTCTCCAGATTCGAGGACTTCGCACGGTGAGGAAACCAACCGCGCGGAGCAGCCTCGGAAAGGGCGCAATGTGTTGAATCTGGTCGCACCCAGCAAGTAGCGTTCAGCACGTACTATTTCACGATCGATTAGTATCGGCAGGGGGCACTGGGGGCCGACTTCCGAACCGAGCTCTTTCAGGAAACGCGTAAAGGATGTCGGTGTTACGGGATGGGTGTAAGAATCTCCGTAGCGATCGTACAACAGTTCGAGCTGGAGACGGGTCTTCTCGGTGGTCGCCAACATATCGGCAGGTTGAAATGGTTCCATCGGCCGCCCGTGCCTTGCTGCTTCCTCACCGATCGCACGCAGCAACCACTTCACACTTACCACATCCCACCGCGCTGCCTGGATATACAGTCGTACTTTGTACGTGCGGTCACCGGCGATGATTGCGAAGGTTTTAGTGCCGGGATTAGCTACAGCCCTGCCTCCGTGTTGTTGAATCATCCGCTCTAGCTCTGTGATCGCGGGTAACCCAGCAGATGTGCTCATAACGCAAAATTCTTTACCTTCGAGCCTTTGAGTTTTCGGTGGTGATATAGGAACCGGACTCTTTCGACGTTTGGTGGCTGGCACTGTCTGATCCTGCTGATGGTGAGCGCCCCCAAGATCCGCCACGGTCACATGGCGCTTGGCAAGTTTCGTAGCCTGTCGCGCAGGATCAAAGGAGCCGGAGACGATACCGCCCTCGCGGGCCAAAGCTTCCACCTCGCTGACCGTGCACACATCGTCGTACCGTCGATCTGTCCGAATGGATACGATCCGCGGAAATCGTACTGTATAGCCGGCCGCGTACGACCTACTACGAACCAGCTCGGAACCACGCAGTTGCAGCACGACGGAGTCTTTTGGGTCGATCCAAACGTCCGGTACCGTTTGCCCACATTGGACACTTCGCTCCGTTTTGCGCCAGTGTGGAGACAGTGTGCGATTCAGCTCATTCCATTGTGATACCGAGAGACCCATCCGTACTGTGGCGATCGAAAGAAAACGGCATCCGGGCCCTCTGATCGTCGATCGACGATCGTCCAGCACGCCCACGAGGACAGAGATCACAACATGCGTCTGGCGGCGCTGCCCGTAGAACCCACCGACGATCAGCAGATCGAAGTCCACCACCAGCCCTTCGACGTAATCCGGTTTCAGCTTCAGCCAACCACGGTGGTTCGGCTGATACGGTGCGTCTTCCCGCTTCAACACGATACCCTCGTGACACGCATCGATTGCACCGTTCAGTAGCTCTACCAGGTGCGCTGCGTCGCGGACCCGTTCGCGGTGGCATCGCACCAGAAACCCTGCCTGTTCGCGGACAATCAGACCCAGCAGACAGGCCCGTTCCGCGTATGGCAGATCAGCAACGTTGCGCCCATTGTGGTTCAGTACATCGTACACGCAGAAGCAAGGCCGAAGATCGACGAACTCGGGACGCAACGATTTGACATCCGTGTTTTCGCACTTGTCTCGGTACCGCAGTTTGCGCCGGTCGTACACCATCATCTCTCCGTCCAAAATCACACTGTCGACGGTGGGGGCGAGCAGTAGTGCGATCTGCGGCGTCAGAGTGCCATCGAATCGTTCCGAATAGTCGATGCCGTTGCGGGACAGGTAGCGGAAGCTAGCACCGATCTTGTGCAGCTGAAACCGCTCACCGTCCATCTTCGTTTCCGCCCAGTACGTATACGTAGCACGCTCCAGTAGTCCGCCAACGAGCCGCAGATCGGTCCGCTTGCAGAGCATCGGGCGCACGTGAGCCATCGGCTGAGCATAACTTGTGACGCTCTTCGACTGCGACTCAATTGTTCGCACCAGCTGCTCCAGATCGCCGAACGCCTCGTAAAGCTGCGGAGCTTGCTGGTGGTAGAGTTCCAGGATGCGCCCGTTACCGACACCGAGACGAAGATCCTTGAAGAGAATGCGTACGATCCAGCAGGTCTGTCGACGATCCACGCTTCAGCAGTTCCCCCAGCACGAGTTCAATGGTGAGAGCATCCAGATAGTTGTTCACATCGCTCACGGTTAGAGAACCTTGGGTGGGACATCGTCCACGCACCAGTTGCGCAATTCGATCGCCTAAATCGCCGGCCGTTTCGTTGGACAAAAGTTGGCGCGCCTCGTAACTCTCGCGGCTCAATCCGAGTGCCCCAATATATCCCTGGGCCAGCAGGCCGAAGCCGTACACTTTTCGATTACGATCACATCCAGGATCCAGGAACTAGCAGCCTCAACAATAGGCGCTGCGTTTGGGGCGGCGGCGGGCGTCGGACGTATCGTATTGGTACGCAGAGCTTGCTCGCACGAAGTGAAAAATCGACGAAAATCCTCCGTTTTATTTTCCGCCTTTCTCACCCGCTCCAACAATGCCGTTAGCTCGCTGAACTTGGTGCCAAAATCTTCGTTAGTCATCAAAGTTGGTACTTTTGTTTAGCAAAGTTGACAGTGAATGTCACTTGGATCCAACAATCATTTTCGAAAGGGGAGAAGTAGAACTCGTAAGTAACAATTCTCAAAATTGATTGAAAAATAGGAAATCTGTAAATTGCACAAACGATGAAAAACACCAACGGTAAACATATTTTCTTTTGTTTTCTCCTAAAATTCATTTCATTACTGTTTTAAGCATACTTGTTTGCAGGTTACAACGTTTTTCTTTAGTTCTACTCAACTGTCAAATCTTGTTATTTTTGTTTCAAAATGTTCTATAATCTCGGAAAAGTTGTTGTCTTGGCTAACTTTCTATAATCCCAAGACAGTTGTTGTCTTGGCTAACTTTCTACAACCCCTGAAAAGTGGTTGTCTTGGCTGACTTAGTTTTCTATAATCCCGGAAAGGTTGTTGTCTTGAATAACTTGTTTTTGGACATCTGCCGGAAAAAATGACACCAAAAAGTGTCAATTTTTGTTCAATTTTTGAAAATCGGTTTTGGCGCAACTTGCGATGTTGGCTCACGTAATCACAGGAATATCACGGAATCTGGCTCAAAATCCAGATTCCAAAAAATTAAAATGGTTCTTTATCCGGTAAACTACAATAATTAATCAACTGAAAGCAACGAGTCAAGATAAAAGGTTCCTTATGATAAAACCAGCAATCGTGCCAGTCTAAAGACACAAATAAAGTGGTGCAGTTTTCTTTGTGTGTTCTTCTGCGAACAACAGTTTTCTTTTCTTTGTGTGTTCTTGTGTGAACAACAATTACGATTCGATCGCCGTTACTTCTCGTTGAGCCGTTGGCTTGTTTTGATGAAGAATTACTTCCGCAGAATCCGGCCAACAACTTGTTCATTTCGCTCGATCGTTTCCCGGCCGTGCGTTGATTGCAAACCAGTTTTCGGTGCATCGCTCCATTCCAGGCGCAATTTCGTTCCCATGGTGCAGCGTGATTTAGAACGGCGGCCGGAAAAAGGATATCATCATCGCGGCGTTTGTGGGGTTCGCTGCAAGATTACAATTGGCATCGGTAATGCAGCAGGTTTCCGGACATGATCATACCCCGAGGCTAACGGTATCGGTTGTACTGAGCGGAATAAGCAAACCCGGCAAAACTGTGGACCCAAATGGCTTTCGACGGTTCGAAATGGTTCTTTGACATCTACGACGTGTTGACCACAGGCCACGCGTTCACTGTGGATCATGCGGCTTGGACGGCCCAGACTAATCCATCCGTGTCCAAAGCTCAAAAATCACCTCGGCTATCAAGGTCATCGCGATCGCGACTCGATATGGCCACCCGGTTCCCGTTCCCCGAGGGGATCTTTCTTCCTAGATCTGCCGAGATAACCACCAGCCACGCGGCATTCCGCACTGGACAGTTCTGAAGAAATCGTTAAAAACCCATCACATCGTGATGATGGTCTCGTCCAGGAACAGCGCAGAGCCACGGAGCGCCGAAGCGACACATTAGCCAGCCGGCCAGATCGTCAGGATCGCCAGAAGAGACGGCTGATAACTTCGGACGACGATGACGGCGATTAGCGGGGACTTTTTAGAGCTCACTTACGTGACACGACGAAGCGGTAATGAAATTAAGTTTACCTCCACTTTTTATTTGAGGCGGAAAAAAGAAGGAGCAAGCTTGATGGCGATACGACCGGCTCAAGACTTAAAAGACGACAAGTGCGACAATGTGTTTCTCTCACTGTAATACACTGCGCAGAGCGCACGGGCCACGTGGCACTTAAACCCGCGAGCACTGTTCGTTACTTTTCTACAGAAAAAAGTCGACATGCTTATGTAAGGATTTGCATTTCAAACCATTTATATTGCGAAATTTGTAAAATATTTTCTTAGTTTTGGCCAATTCCTTTTTTGAATCGACAGTACATCGGATAAAAATGTCTCCAATCCAGCATAGTAAATTTATTGTGCAGTAAACTGGGCAAACGGCTCAAGGTGGATGGAATGCGGAATGCCAGCATCGCCAAACGGTGCTCGAGCCTTTCGGCCCGAAAAGCACCAGAAAGCCTCGAGTAATTACGCGCATCGAAATCTCCGTCAGCCGGCAACCAGCTCAGTGGCCACGGCACGAGCCATTCGGCAGGGAAAAGGGAATTAAAAAATAAAGTCAAAACAACGCAACATAAAAACACATAAAGTCGGAGGAATTATTAATAGAGGTCACCAGTAATTGCTAATTACAGGTCCTCGGCCGCATGTTGACGCTGCTTGTCTCGGAGTCACCAAATTGTGCCTCCTTACCATTTCAAACTATTAGATCAGAGAAAGCCCATCTGAAGCCGCTGTTTTCGGGCCACAACGACCGTCCGCCTGAGGCGGCCCCGTTGGACGCTCCGTCAAATTGGTTTGTCTTTTTATTTTAAGAGATTCGCCGAGAAAAGTCTGTGTGGGGAAGAGAAAAAAAGAACTTTACGGCCGACACGTGTTCATTATGAGCGTGTTTGTGGCAAATGGGATTAATTAAAATTACCTTTTTATTAACTATTCACTTAAGGTTCAGGCCAGGCCGGGGGCTACTCGCGCACCCATCATCCGCCGACGACAACATGTTGCGGTCCATGAAACTGACCAGGCTAATGGTTGTTTGCGATGAAGTCTTATACACATTTTCTTACCACATTGTCGACGACCGTTGCACGGTGGGCTTAATGAGTTTTCTTCCTAAAAGCATGTGTCATCGACAAGATTTGTCGTCGGCTTTCCAATCAAACAGGCTGCTGGCCGTTCCGAAAGGTGTCAACTGGACAGCCCTTTTTGGCCCTCCTTTGTTCGATTGCGTCAGGTGGCGCTCGACGGAAGCAGAAAGAACATTTTACAGCATAAATGCCATTGCATGTAACCAAAGAGAACCCTGTGCTCAGAAATCAACGGAAACTCGAAAACTTTTTAGTAACTACCGGTGCCTAGTTTTCGACGCTTTCGCGACCGTCTTTGAACATTTTGTACCGCTTACAAACTCTTGTTAGAGGTTGCTCAACGAAGGCCTTCTGCAACATCCTTATTGGCAGAAGAAATTTCCTTCCGCAAACCAAATTCAATGGAACTGCGTTGTTGAATAGTTGTGAATAGTACGACATCATGGAAAAAAGTATTCACTTTTTAACTGCTTACAAGAGGACCCGTATCGCGGGCACTTATTAATATTTTAACGTGTAATTTGAAAAAGATGTTGGTGACAGTATTGCCAATTGAGGAATAAAAACATTTGTCCCTATCGGAATCCCAACTCATAGTCTAAAACCAAAATTTCCGTTAATATTTGGCAACAGTGTACATCTATACATGACGATGTAGAAACTATCTCTGTTCTTACTATTGCCATTTGAGAGCTTTTGAGCATGAAGCTTCTTTTATATCTTTAAAATGATCTTTGTTTTTCACATAGTTACATATCTGCAACACATTTTAACTTCCCTGCAACTTAAATCCTTAGACTTGTAGAAATTCCCTGCAATAATTGACTTTTTTCTTTTGAATACTTTCTCGTAAATAAAACATTGGGGCCCCAAGCGTCATTACGAAGTCATTTTAAATTGATTCCTTGCCAGCTGCATATTTATTATTTGCTTTGCATCTATAATAAATCCGGACAGGGCGAAGAAAAGTATTTCCGCATACCCGTTCTAAATACCTAGCAATTAAAAAGATTTCCCATGGTCAAACAGAATATTGTGTAACGCAATTTGCCGGAACAATTTCATTAGGAACAGATTAATAATGTACAGCCAAACAGTGGCTGTTGTTTGCTTTTCCAGCCATTCGTATTAAAGGGAGCACTTTCGTAGAATACACCTTTTCCAGCTACCGATTGCAATGCTGCGAATGTTAATTTCTTCTAATTGTTTCTTGCAAGGTAGGGCCTCCGTGCGAAGAATGCAATAAATTATGAGGCGTATTTAAACTAATGCTGACTAATGCACTTCGACGTAAAACCTATCATTTGGCCGTTACTCACTAAATGGCCCCCCGCCAGCTGCTTTACCGGTAGCCACCCTGTAGACGGCGCAAGGATAGTCTCAACGGTAGACGTCACGGCATGGGTTGCACATGGCAATCGATATCGGGCGCCATCGATTGACCCCGCGTTTTGTTTTGATCCACATTTCTCTAAACGGACAAAAACACATCCCTTTCCAGTCGTAAGGAAAAAAATCTCACTCCCAACTGCGTGACCAGAAGCTATGGGGAGTGTTTGTGGAACAAACCAACGACTGAAACGGAATCGACGGCCGCCGAGGGCCAGATGTGCTGTGGGACGTTTGGTTGCATTCGGCATTCAGATGACCTACCCCAACATGGAAATAATCGCCCCAAAAATGTTGGAACATTTAAAGGAACGGCTCGAAAAAACACAGGACAATCCTTCCTATTAAGCCGGACGGACTGGACGTAGGACATGCTTCGGCCCAGCACACAGCAGCAGTCACATTGACTGGCGCAACCGGTGGCCAACGTGAGATCGTTCATAAAAAAATGGAAAACAAAACAAACCAAGAAACAACCACAAGACGTACAGCGAACCGGGCACATCCCGGGGATGGCGTAGAACCTTAACAAAAAAATCAAACCCCAACCAGAACCCATCCGCAGCCCGTTGCAGTGCACCAGAAACGGATCGGAAGGAGTATCATACGGCGGGGTTGAATAAAAAAATGAAACGAAGATCTCGTGGCCTCTGCATCTGCGACTGGCACGGACCACAAAAAATGGAACCGACACAACCAAAAAAACACGAATCATGGAGAATAAATTGTGGCCACCAACGAAAAACCAAGTAATAAAACGTGAAAAAATACGTGTAATCTTCGACACCGCCACCGGGAGCGGCAAAAAAGTGAAACTGAAGTGAACGGTGGGCCACTTTTTCCCGTTTTCCGTGTCGTGCGGCGTGAGCTCTTGGCACGAGATCTTGGCACGAGGAGGTCACCAACGAGAGCACGCCAGTGAAAGGCGAATTCTAGCCAGAGGGAATCGCCCATAAAAGGCGGGAATAGGTCACTCGAGGCTGGTTGTACGGGAAAAAACAACTCCCTCTACGATGATGAGACGCTTCGGAAGCTGGTGCTCATTGTACGAAACAACGAAAAAAAAGGAAAGTAAAAAAGGAGTCAAAGGAAAGTTTAGGGCGGAACCTAGAAGGAGCCCCATTTAATAGCAACAAAAACCCAGGGACCCGTCGAAACCGAAAGTAGAACAACAGAGTCGATGGCTTCCGTTCTGTCGCTAGCTGGGATTTTTTATTCGCTCCGCCTGATCGCGGGCCACATGTGCTGCGCGACCAACCACCGCTCCAGGGTTAGTGCTTTACGATGATCTTTGGATCGATATCCTTTTATCGTGGGTATATCCGCTTGATCTTAACCCGACACCCTTTGCTTCGAGGATCGCAGAGAGGGGGGTGGAATGAAAATTACTTTCAATTTTCCCACAAAGGACCCCATCTGCGCGGTTGAAAGTGAAGTCCTGCGCGATGTTTGCGGCCGTTGACGCGTTTGTAAAGACACCTTTCTTCAAGGGATTGGGAGCCGTTGGTATCCGGTGGTTGATGGATTGTAATAAATGTAATCAGCTGTCGCCACTGGGGTTTAAGAAAGAAAAAAACAGAACTCGGTTCTATTGAAAGGTGTAATCTACGGATAGGCGTTTTCAATCCTCGAAATATGAACTATCACAACGTGTTTTTTTGTTATTCAAGAAGGAAGAATCATCTGTGAGTATTACGGGCATGCATTCAATGCTTTTATTATTTGTTTTGCCTATCATTTTCATTGTTGTTCAAGAGTTTTAGTTCCAACTGATTGTGTAAATAACCATAAACAAGCTAACCGCCACAGTTTTCACTGGCATCGAACATCGATGCATTAAATTCTATAAATGGTCTCTTGGCTATGAACAATTGATTTTTCCCATTCTTACGTTACTTATACTAACAGAAAACATGAGTATTTATCGTGATATTAAAGGTTTATGTTATATTTCATTCAATGAAAGGTTTTCTTTCTGTTATTTAAGGTAAAATCAAAAAGTGAACAATACAAGGTAATAATAATTGAAAAATTTTAAACACGTGAAGAAAGATCAAAATAAATCCAAATATGTTCATATTGTATGAAGTTTAATCCAACTCTACACACTGCCCGTATTATGTTGTTGGCAAAGGAAGTTATTCATTTATACTATCACAAACGATTAGCTACGTAGCTAGATTAACGCGGTTTTGGTTCATGCTTCTTTTGGTTTTTGGCTTACTATCTGGTCTGATTGTACTGGGTTAGCTGTCCTCTAGCGGTCGTGTCCCTGGCACCGACACAATATACACCAGCAGAAGACCGTTGCCTCGAACAACTCGAAGTGGTGGATAACCAACGAACTCCAAGAGTGAGAATTTTTGATAGTCTGTTTGAAGCGTGTGCCAGTAAATCCGGTCTTCCTCAATTCGTTTTTCTTGGTAATATTCTATTTCTTATCTCAATTAATGAAGGTAGCTGATGGCATGATTGTTTGATTTTGCAGAACGGCTTAAAAGCCGTTTGCAGAGGTTTAGAATTGTTTGATCCTGATTGTCTCTAAGTGTTCCGTAATTTGTGTTACGTAAAAAAGGACCCCAGTTAACTATCGACTATCGACAATGAGGCCGTTATTCGGTTCTTTGCTGTTCGTTTTTTTTTTCTAGGGGTTTTTCTTGAATTTATGCTATTTTCAATTGCTCAAAAAGGCGAGCTCAAAAACTTTGGGCTTTACGCTACGCACATGTAAACCGTTTCGTAAACCTTCTATTGGATCTTGACCTTAGAATGAAGAAAACCAAATACGATATTATTGATACTAAGATCCTTCAAAAACTTCTCTGTGGTCAAATAGCCATACTCTACGAGGTTAATCTTAACACTCCCAGCAGAAGCCTTAAAGTCTTAGATTTGCAACCCTCAATTCGCGTGCTCTTCATGTAGTAATAAAAAATTCAAACTCAGCTTTCAATCGATCGATTTTCAGTTCAATCGATCACATTTCGTTCGTAGTTCGTACGAATGATAATCGTACCGTTCTTCGTATTATTATTTTGTACTTTCAAATACTCAACCTGCACTGTCAACTCAATTGTTTGCTAACACTTTCCCAAATCTGCTTCTAATAGCTTCCTAATTGAAATCAGCTGCCAATGTCCCCGTATACAATCAGTTTTTATTGACGTACTCTATTTTTCACACCCAATTGATACCAGCACATAGTTTTGCTCACTTCGCCGCAGGATGTCATACTCTAACAACCTAATCCCTCAACTAATCATAAAAATCACCCTAAATAATGAAAGAAAACGAATTTTGTAAAAAATACAATCATTACACAAAAAAACCTGCGGGAACTCTCATACGGGTAGTGCAAATAAGGTACAAAACAAACAATGACGAAAAAACGACGGAAGCAAAACCAGCGTGTGAGATTAAGGAATCACTCGCTAAAAAGCGATGTAGAGGTCAGCTTATGTTTCCCGCGATTTTCCATGACGCCCAACACGTTAAATACCTGTTTTTTCTTTGCAGTTAGAATTCTGCAGCACTTTCGTGTCCTGCCACCGGCGATACAATGTGCCTCAACAACAGGAAATAACTGAAGGAAACTTGCTGGGTAACGATTGTTAGAACATAACAGTAGTTTGGGAAACGCAGCCCACGGCACGAAGTGCTATTGAAATGGTAGCGGGGCTTTCAGGAAGGAAACCGGAATTAGCATCGGCCCAACTGGGAAGTAAATCAGACATTTTTTTCAGTATTCCAAAGCAAAAAAAACGTAAGACAACACTACGGCGGTCCTCTGTGTCGCCTGCCGTGCGGGGCAAAAAACATCATTTCACATTTTCAGCCGCCATTTGTAACCCTTTAACCAATTTGGGTTTCCCCTAGGACAGCAGTTAGATATGAATATTCGTTTTTTTCTCTCCCTCTCTCCATGTACAACGTGGACGAGTTTTTATGTGATTTGTCGATTAACGTATCCTTACGCTTGTCAGTTGGGCCATGATTTTTTTCATCAATTCGAAGCCTTTCGTTTTTTCTTGCCACGCAGACGTCATCGCGTCATCCCGGTAGCTGCGCGCTGCGGCCACCGGAGATCAAATGAATCCTTACAGCCCGCCAGCGGCAGTCGAAAAAAGCGATTCCATTTCCTGGGTTACATAAAAACTAGTAGCCGTGTACCACCGAGGCAAAAAAAACTCATCTCGTATGCATGATGCTCCGAACTGGTCACGGGTGTGCGTGTTTACCTTCGACGGATGGCGCCCAAAGTGAGTGCGCGCGCTTTTTCCCCACCGCTTCCGGCCGGCATGTGTGTTGTCAGGCGCAACTAGTTTTTCTCCAGCACCTGGATTTTTTAGGCGCGACCCGTTTATACCGTTAATTTTCATCTTCCTTCGGTGCGTGCATATATTAGTGGTTTTTTCTTATTGATTTAATTTAACTTTAACTCGCGTTTTGTGTGTACCCTTGAAATCGCTTGACGACGAACTTGTAGCTAACCATCCATACGGGCGCGCAAGATTCGGAGCATGATAGCACAAAACCAGGACATCATTTGATACCCGGCCATTCGAGGAACGCAGCATTTTTTACTCTCCTATTCAATATTTTACATCTCCATACGCAAAAAGCAACTGCAACTGTACCCCCTATAAATTCCCAGCGTTAGACGCAGCATTTTGGCGCTTTTTTCCAGCGCACTTTTGTGTGGAACGCGGGCAGGGAAATTTGTGGTGCAAAAAAGTGAGTCGGATACGTTTTCTTTGTTTTCACCCCAGGACGACACTGTTGACTTTGGTAGGGTGTAACACTTCCGATAATTCAATGAAGTTAATGTAAGCGAATGGTGAAAAAAAAGTTTTTAATATCGTTTGTGTAAGCACAGGACGAACTGACGCCCTGGCGCGTTCTGGCCCTCGTTTTCACATTAACGTTTCCTTCGTGGGCAGCGGGCGCACATGCGTGGAAAATTGATGGTGGCTGTATCTTCAAAATGGTCCCATTAAAATGTCCATCTTTGGCGTTATTGGGATGGATTTTTTTCATACTTCGTCCTTGCCCCGAGGAATGGACTTTGGCTTGTTTGTAATGGGTCATTTTTAAAGCCTGGTGTAGTTACAATTTTATTACGTATCACGGCACAAAAAACAGGATCTGCTACGTTGATCCTTGTACTAGAACGCCCTACGCATTAGTCTACCGCAAACGGACTCATCAGGGCTGATGTCCAATCGATTTACTAAAAGACGTTGCGATAAGATGATAACTCGGATAACGGAGTATAAATTACGCGCCTGCATGAGCCAACTTCTTGGTCGAAACACTGGAAAACCCATTCTTCCGAGGGCCGTACAGCTCAATATCAACCCCCATTTCATCGTAGCAAAATGGCGGCAAAAAATGGAAATGAGTTTTTTTTACTGTAACCATCGGGCCACGCCATGGCATTACTTCGATTCTACATTTTTCTTTCCGTCGCGGCGCTACTTTTTTCGCTTTAATCGTTGCCCGGTGGTGCCATGGGCCGTGCACACACTTTAGGGGGAAAATAAACTGTTCGGCTCATAAAATGAAATAAAAAAGCAGCAACCCCGTCACGAAATTACTCATCCAGCGCTGAAAAGTTAACTATTTTCCGATGCATCAAGTGAGCTGCGCAGTTTGCATCGCAACCGGTGATGGTGGCTCATTTTATGCCACCGCGTTGGCGGCCATCTTAGTTGGCCGTGGGTGTTCATAGACCTACCGGGGGCCGCCCCACCCAACACACATACACGCGTAAAAATGCGTGGAGTGGGCGCTGATGATTTCAGAAGTTTTGAGCCGATAAAAAACCATCCTCCAGACGAGCTTCAATCATCACGACCCCGCGCGCAGGTGCCGAGTGATGCAAAAACGGCCGAAGCCTTGTCCGAGGTACCCAGTAATCAAGTGATTATATCGTGCAATTCGCATGATACATACAGCAGCAGCAGCAGCATTGGGTGCGCATTCCCAGACACAAAGCGAGCCAGTTGAAGGGTTTTCTTGAAACTACACTAAAATTTCACGGATGTGAGTAAGAAAAATTTCCCGATTCCGAGCCAGCAAAAACGATGGAAAACCGGCCGTTCACTTATTACACAAAGAAAATTTCGAGCAGCTTCACTTCGCGCGGTTAGCAAACCGTTCAAGCACTTCAAGCTTGCTTAACGTTGTACTAATTGGAATAATAAGGTTTCCGTTTGGGTTCTTACCGACAGAGCCTTCAAAAAGGCCAGTTTAGGGCCACTTTTTCATGGCACGCACCGAACGGAACCCATCACGGGCATTAAGGCTGTGTGATGTTTGCACTTTTTGGCAGTCGTTCAATTACATTGAAAAACATTTATGTTCAAAGTACACGCAGTGCTGAGTTTTCTCGCAAACCAATTTGGATCAATAATTGGCAGTTATTAATTTTGATTGAAGTAAAGACTGCTTTGCGGTATTTAAAGCTCGAATATGATTTCGTACGACTCTTTGGGATTTTCCTTGGGTCGTTTTGACTAGATTTTTTGCACACCCTGTGTCCAAGAATTTAAATTGCCCTACTTTCTGTCAAATAAAATGACCGGAATTTCCGAACAGCACAGAAAATGTGAATTAGTAATCAAAGTTTCCAAGTAGCCTTCAAAATAAGTCATTTGAGGCGCAATGTTTGTTTTGCAATTATCCTTAAATTTTTATGATCAGTAGTACCATATTCGATTTCACCCTTTTCATCTAATCGACTCGAAATCTTTCTCGAAATGATAAATGCTGTTTATGGAATAGGAAAAGAATCGAATGAGGGCGTTTTTGATACATACGATGACTTTAGCAAGACTCTGCAATAATTAAACTCTTCCTAAATTCCTTGCATTTATTATTTTCAAAACATCCTAAGTCGCCCAAAATCCTATTTCTAGTGAACATTTGTCCTAGTTCTTCCGGGCTTCAACAGAAATTTGGCGATATGGCGATCTAAACTAGGGAATCTTCAAGATCAAAGTTCAGTAGAAGCAATAATGACGTTGTGAAACCTTTGAAAGATGATCAAGGCTTAAGCCCATTACTAGTAAAACACCCTTAAGTCTTTCGACCAACATTATGTTTTATAAAATTCTTCGAAATAAATGACATGGATCATTTTGCACCAGTTCAAAATAATTATGCAGACCGGGTGGTTCGCGAGCCACGCTGTAAAAATGTACACCCATTTTCGGTTACCGTTTTGCGTAAGGATTACACATTTTTTGTCCTTGAACTTTTACCGTTAAAGTTTTCGGAAGAAAAAATCCGTTACTCTACTGGATGTGTGTCTACAAGAACTGCAAAAAAGGAGCTGCTTTATCCAAACCAGTTTTTCTCGATGGCGTGGCCTCGTCCTTCTTCGTCCTGCTTGAAAAACGGTTAAAGCCCATCTCCGTGCGCATGGCACAGGAACGGAAAGTGTCGTAATTAAATCTCCCATCCTATTCACGGTTCGCGTTCTCATCATCCGGGCGCAATCAGTTTCCGATTCCGGTCTGGGGCCATTTGTAAACTCCAAATTTTTCGGCCTGATAGCGGCCTGGCCTGGCATTGTGTACGCCGGGCCGAGCCACTTTTTTCTCACACTCCTCACAAATCACCTTCGTCGTGAACCGGTAAACGCGGGCCGAAGGGCCGAAGAGCTCATCCTGAATCATATCTCAAGACAAACGCGGTGCATGTATTAGCGCGAAGCTTCCTCCCAGTGGCGGTGAAACACTGGGTGACGTGAAACGGTGGTCCTCGAAGAGAGGAGGACGACCCTGCCGCTCCCTGTGCCCCTTCGCCGTCCCAGCGGGGTTGTCCTTTGGCCGCGGAGGATAAGAAAGAAAGAAAAAAACAATCCAGCGATAAGAGAACGGGTGAATCAAACACGCCGGTGGTGGTCGGAGAAAAAAGGAATTAAACAAAACAGCTTCTCGCCAAGGGAGAGTGGAAAAAAATTCGTAAGAAGCGCCAGAGGACTAGGAGGAAAACTCGTCCTCGGGGCCGCGAGATTGAATACATTAACAATAAAACGAAAATTAGAAGGCCGCCAGAACGGGACGGCCTTTATCGAAGGATGAGACCCCGGTCTCGGCAGTCCGGTTGTGGCTGTTTTTTTTTTCTTTTAGAGCCTTAAAAACCTCTCCCCAGCCATGCCTCTGACCCGTGAGGCCGTGCTCATCCTTGGAGGGCATCATCTGCATACGATGTCTTCGAGCGAAGGGTTCCGGCGAAGTAAAAGTCCTTGCGCTCATGACGCACGTCGCCGATGACGCAGGGTTTTAGGAAAGAAAAATTGCCAAATTTGCGTTTTCCATTCTCTGTCTATTTTATCGACGGAAAACGCTGGGAAGTGGAAAAATAATAAGTAAGAAGAAGAAATATGAAAACACTAAACACCGGTTTTTTTAACTGCTCACGGACGAAATCTGGTCTGATAGACTTTCAATGCTTTTCAAACTTGATTTCCTCGTTGAAAGAGAATTTTTCAAAATTATTATTACCGAATTCACCTATAGAAATCCAACTAAGCGATAGAGTGAATTGCTTCTGAAATTTCCCTTGCGTAATTGTGTATTTAGAAGACACACGGGATGCGTTTGATAAGCAACTTCAAACCATTGTGCCCTTTACAATCGAACAAAACCCCAGAAGCAAGACTACAGACAGATGCAGCCTAGCGTCGTGATTCGCACCAGCACCGCCTTGGAAGAAAAGTTCAACTCCGCGCACCCTGCCAGGTATCAACTTTTCTAAACACCGCACCGCACACCCTAGCCGAATTTTTTCCCGACTTAGATTAGAAGTGAAGCAAATTTGCATATTATTCAAATGAGGCCGGTTGTCCGGGCCCGCGGCTCAAGGAGCCGAAACCGGCCGAAAGGGTTGAGCGATGAAAAAAAGAACGCGATGCATTAAAAAACCAACACTGTACTGTCTTAGTGGGAAAAGAAAACCCTCGGGGTGAGAATTTTTTCCCGACTGTCCGTGTACAGAACATCCTTTCGAGCGACCCTTAACGCGAGGACAGCAGTGTGATAGTTTGTAATGATTCTCTTACTCTTTTGGGGAACACGTTGTCATCATTATAGTGTCCTGTGTTATCCTAACTTCTAGCTCTAGAATTTACCTATTTTTCAAGTTGCGCATATTTCAACTGTTTTATCTATTTTTCAAATCTTTGATTAATCTGGACAAGTATAGCGATAAAAACGGTTTAAAACGTTCACTTGACCGCTTTTATTTATTTTTCAACTTTGTCAGCTTGTAACTCTAGACACTTTTCCCAATGATGCTCTGAAATCCGTTCAAATAGCAATAGGAAAATAGGTATGTTTTCTCTTCAAAATAATTGTTCACGAAGGTGATTGGGGATCTTCATTTGACTAAAATCTTTGCCCTCCGTGCACAATTTTCGGAAGACGCTTGGGACTAGATCTGGTGAGTAAGGAGGACAGTAAACCAGTTCCAACCATTTTTCGCGGATTTTCTCCATTACAACCACTGAGGAGAGAGAACACGTTTTTGGTCTAATGTGAACAAATGGGGTAACCAACGCGTGGATAACATTCTCTTGGTTAAATGTATATTTAAATTGTTTGATCGTTTGGTTTTAATTGTTTAATTGTTTTGACATGTTCCTTAACTCTGCATTTTCTTGCTCTTAATTCGGTGGTCCATTTACACCATTTGATGAAGCTAGTTGTAGTTATTGGACGTCCCGATCGTCCCCAAGCTCTTACGGCCACGTTTAAAGGTTTTTGCTCAAAAATTGTTGAGTCACAGCGATAAATGATAATACTGAGTCCTCATACACACAACCGATTTCATCTTTGATTGGCGTAGGCTTATTGCTTTTCAAAAATAAATATTTAATCGATACTCGATACTCGATTTTGTCTATTTTCACAAAAACGCTGATGTCAACCCATTCAAACGATTGTTATATAAAAACTGGACGTTCAAACTAATTGAAACATCGGTGATTAACTATCAGACTGTTCCCTTTACTACCGTTGCCATCTTCATGTTGATTTCGGAAACTTTTCGGGCTACAAATACTCTCTTCACCTTAATTTATCCTTAAAACTCGATTTCGATCATAAACTTATAGATTCCGACCATAAACGTACTTAAAAAACAGCAATAATAGTAGACATATCCACCAACAGCATAATTACAGGAAATAATGCAAACGACTCAGACGTTCGGCTTTCTTAAAGATTACATAAAACACGAATAACACTATCCGCAATAAACCAATCCAACGTTCAATCCTGAAACGGTCCCAAACCGCGTGTTGAAATCCGATTTCCCGTAGCGTTTTGTAGAGTCACACGTCAAACAATGGTCGCTCGATGGGCATTATCAAGTGGCTTCATAAATCGTCTTACAAAGGAGCCCGAGCAACATCCCCGACGAGGACAATCCCGATTCTCCACTGATCGGCGCATTCTGCGAAGCGATACAGCTCGTCATAACTTTGGCCTGCCGACAGATATTCCTTTTTAATAACGAATCATTTACCCCTTTACGGCCAAATAGCAGGCAAACCTTTGAACTGCGCGAGTGGCGAATTGGTTTCGTCGGCCGGTGGTTCGTCCTTAGACCCTCGTTGCGGAGTCGACGACGCCTTGGGTCGCCTTTCTCTCCATTTGCCAATCCTTGTAAATGGTTTATAAACGAATAAATTATTAGCTTGCGTTTTCATGTTTCATTTAGCGTCCCGGCTGCGGATGCGGATGTTTTCGCTTTCTTCGCGCAATGTTTTGCCAATCCCGGTTACCCGATAAGGGAGTGAAGCACCCGTCACCCAAGCACCCGGTGCTACCCTTTCCGTGTGCACAATGCCAGGGAACAATGGGTGTGCAGTGGCTGACTGCTAAATGGATGCAATAATGCTCCGTGCTGCACTCATAATGCACTCGAGCCCCGAAATCCGAGCCGAAAATCCCGATCATCTCCCTAATCAGCTCTGGTCCTGGGTTTTCGTGTCCTTTGCACAATAAAGACGCAACCCTGGGCCGTCCCCTTTTGCAGTTTGCGAATCCTTTCGAACGGCGCAAAAGGAGTGAAAGAAGGACTCTACAGTGCAGTTGCATCACGTCGTCGCTGGGTGCGGGCCATTGTGTTGGGTCTGTAACTTCTCATGCCAAACCTCATGCACACGCCCGGAAGAACTTTCTTT